>NC_068434.1:14435690-14743190 GCF_023373465.1 Oncorhynchus keta | reverse complement strand
TTTGGACTTGAGCACTGTGAGGTGTTTGGACATGAGCACTGTGAGGTGTTTGACTTGAGCACTGTGAGGTGTTTGGACTTGAACACTGTGAGGTGTTTCACAGCTGAGTTCCTCCCATGCCCCCCGCCCCCTGAGATCCTCCCATGCCCCCCACCCCCTGAGTTCCTCCCATGCCCCCCACCCCCTACTTTTAAGCGGTGCATATCTAGCTGAAGGGGGTAAGGGAGTGGTGCAGAAGTGATGGCAGAGAGCAGAGATGCCACATGACTGTACATGGGCTGTGGCTGGTGTGAAAGGACTGCATGCCTGCTCAGTGGTATGGTGGTGGGGGGGGGGCTCTGATAAAACTCACTGCTGGCATCATCATCAGAGGCCTGTTTTACATCCCTGAGACACAAGGCATTTAAACACAACACATCCTCTTCCCTCTAAGTCACTTCACATTCCCTGCATAGCTGCATTCATCACAACCTCTCATCACAGCTACTGACGTGGACAGGAGGGTTATAGTCATCTAGCTAGCAGTCTAGCTCAGGGCCATATCCAAACTGATCCTAGATCAGCTCTCCTACTGGGGGCCCTGTCATTCTGTAATTGTTTGTAATGTGTTTTTAGTTCTGTGTTGGACCACAGGAAGATTAGCTGACGTCATGGTGTCAGCCAATGGGGATCCAAATAAAATTCAAGATTCCTATGCTGAGACGCTTTGTGAATATGGCCTATGATCTTATCCAGCAGAAAGTCTTTTTGTCAGTGCATACTTTGAAAGTTGTAGGGCAAAAGGCATAGACATGGATATCACAAACAAAACTATCTGAAAGTATGTAGGACCTAAAGTCCTTGCCTTCAATATCTGCTGTTCTATATAGGCCTACACAATAGTACAACCAATATAAAGTACAGCATTACAAATGACCACTATTACATTACATTGAGTACTGCATCAGAAGAAGGAACTAAGGTGCCCTCCATTATCCTATACAACCTCATACCCCACAACAGTTACATACTGGTCAAATGTAAGTGTGTTTCCTGTATCATGGAGGCTATGTTGTTGTGCTGTGTGCAGAGACTGATATGTCCCCATTAAGACTAGTGAGACGCAAACTGTTTACAGACAGCTGGGCTGACACACACTGTGTGTGTGTGTGTGTGTGTGTGTGTGTGTGTGTGTGTGTGTGTGTGTGTGTGTGTGTGTGTGTGTGTGTGTGTGTGTGTGTGTGTGTGTGTGTGTGTGTGTGTGTGTGTGTGTGTGTGTGTGTGTGTGTGTGTGTACGTGCGTGTGTGTATTTAGGAATGCCAGCTTCACTTTTCCCAACAAGGTCGCCTGCCCCTCCAGTAGCATCATCTTCACCCCTCACCTTTGACCACTACGTTTCCCCGAGGACAAGCAAGCAGCAAACTCCACTTCCCTTTGCAAAACAAAATAAAAACTATCTCCCTGCTGACTTTCAAACTTCCTCAAGCTCTGACAGAGTGAAATTGAGAGTTGACTCTGTGGTAAGCCTATCTCTTCCCTGGTTTTGGGGGACTGTTGGATGGCCCACTATGATACTGACCTAGTTGTGTCAGTGTGGAGGCTTCTGGCTGTCACATGGTGTCTGAGGGGAGCTCTCTGTGGGTGTGGAGGTGCAAGATGCTGGGTGTTTTGACCAGTAGTGGAAAAAAGTACCCAATTGTCATACTTGCATAAAAGTAAAGATAACTTAATAGAAAATGACTCAAGTAAAAGGGAATGCCACCCAGTAGAATTCTACTTCAGTAAAAGTCTCAAGGACAGTGGGCTGAGCTGACAGGGATTGGGACTGAAGCATGGGACATAGGACAGTGGGTTGAACTGACAGGGATTGAGACTGAAGCACGGGACATAGGACAGTGGACTGAACTGACAGGGATTGAGACTGAAGCACGGGACATAGGACAGTGGACTGAACTGACTGGGATTGAGACTGAAGCACGGGACATAGGACAGTGGACTGAACTGACAGGGATTGAGACTGAAGCACAGGACATAGGACAGTGGACTGAACTGACAGGGATTGGGACTGAAGCACGGGACATAGGACAGTGGACTGAACTGACAGGGATTGGGACTGAAGGATGGGACATAGGACAGTGGACTGAACTGACAGGGATTGAGACTGAAGCATGGGACATAGGACAGTGGGCTGAACTGACAGGGATTGGGACTGAAGCACGGGACATAGGACAGTGGACTGAACTGACAGGGATTGGGACTGAAGCACGGGACATAGGACAGTGGACTGAGCTGACAGGGATTGGGACTGAAGCACGGGACATAGGACAGTGGGCTGAACTGACAGGGATTGGGACTGAAGCACGGGACATAGGACAGTGGGCTGAACTGACAAGGATTGGGACTGAAGCATGGCACATAGGACAGTGGGTTGAACTGACAGGGATTGGGACTGAAGCATGGGACATAGGACAGTGGGTTGAACTGACAGGGATTGGGACTGAAGCATGGGACATAGGACAGTGGACTGAGCTGACAGGGATTGGGACTGAAGCACGGGACATAGGACAGTGGGTTGAACTGACAGGGATTGGGACTGAAGCACGGGACATAGGACAGTGGGCTGAACTGACAGGGATTGGGACTGAAGCATGGGACATAGGACAGTGGGTTGAACTGACAGGGATTGGGACTGAAGCACGGGACATAGGACAGTGGGCTGAACTGACAGGGATTGGGACTGAAGCACGGGACATAGGACAGTGGACTGAGCTGACAGGGATTGGGACTGAAGCACGGGACATAGGACAGTGGACTGAACTGACAGGGATTGAGACTGAAGCACGGGACATAGGACAGTGGGCTGAACTGACAGGGATTGAGACTGAAGCACGGGACATAGGACAGTGGGCTGAACTGACAGGGATTGGGGGTAGTGTCAGTGTCTGAATGTGGCTCATCTTGGGGAGCTGTTGGGTGAATGTTCTCAGGGGCAGGGATTCATGGTCTGGGCACAGAGGGAAGAAGACACAGGCAGACAGACAGATAGACAGACTGTGGCCGAGTCAGCAAGGCTCCCCTACGGCTCCAGCAGCCTGTGTAAATGTGTTCTATCCCTGTGTGTGTGTGTGTGTGTGTGTGTGTGTGTGTGTGTGTGTGTGTGTGTGTGTGTGTGTGTGTGTGTGTGTGTGTGTGTGTGTGTGTGTGTGTGTGTGTGTGTGTGTGTGTGTGTGTGTGTGTGTGTGTGTGTGTGTGTAAGAAAGCTAAATCAACAAATATGGCAGAGCATATTTCCCAGTCTTATGTTCGTATGAAGGCCACTTGTTACTCTGTATTTTTAGGAAATAATTGACTTTGTTTAGATAAGATAACTCTCTTCCTTAATCTATGGCCTCAATTATTCCCAACCCACAGTTCATGACAGTACACCAGCAAGGATCATTTTCAACCCGCAGTTCATTACAGTACACCAGCAAGGATCATTCTCAACCCACAGTTCATGACAGTACACCAGCAAGGATCATTCTCAACCCACAGTTCATGATCGTACACCAGCAAGGATCATTCTCAACCCACAGTTCATGACAGTACACCAGCAAGGATCATTCTCAACCCACAGTTCATGACAGTACACCAGCAAGGATCATTCTCAACCCACAGTTCATGACAGTACACCAGCAAGGATCATTCTCAACCCACAGTTCATGACAGTACACCAGCAAGGATCATTCTCAACCCACAGTTCATGACAGTACACCAGCAAGGATCATTCTCAACCCACAGTTCATGACAGTACACCAGCAAGGATCATTCTCAACCCACAGTTCATAACAGTACACCAGCAAGGATCATTCTCAACCCACAGTTCATGACAGTACACCAGCAAGGATCATTCTCAACCCACAGTTCATGACAGTACACCAGCAAGGATCATTCTCAACCCACAGTTCATGACAGTACAGCAGCAAAGAGACATTTCCAAACACATTTAATAACAATGTGTAATACAATTTCAATAACATAGTAATAAAACACTGATACAAGCCCAGTGCTTCTTGCGACTGGAACAAGGAAGCCACTTGAGAGTTCTGTCACAAGGCACCTTCTTAACAAGCACTGCCTCTTCTAATGTTATAGTGTTATAGCCCTCAGTGTAAGACCATGACCCCCCGTTTTATGCAGCATTCCAATCCCATCATTCATGACGATCCATTTGTGCCATGCCAGAGGGGGCAAGGGGGCAACGCTTTCTCAGGGTGTGTGTGTGTGTGTGTGTGTGTGTGTGTGTGTGTGTGTGTGTGTGTGTGTGTGTGTGTGTGTGTGTGTGTGTGTGTGTGTGTGTGTGTGTGTGTGTGTGTGTGTGTGCGTCCGTGCGTCCATTTGAGTGTGCATACACGCGTCTGCAGGTGAGTGCATGTGAATCCGTGCGTGTGTCTGGTGAGGGCTGTGTGTGTGTGTGTGTGTGTGTGTGTGTGTGTGTGTGTGTGTGTGTGTGTGTGTGTGTGTGTGTGTGTGTGTGTGTGTGTGTGAGCGTGCGTGTGTGTGTGAGCGTGCGTGCGTGCGTGCGTACACTCGTGTGCAGGTTTGTGTGTGAGTCTGTGCGTGTGTATGTGAGTGTGTCGGCTGACGGACAGGGCTGAGTGACTGCATTGACAAGACTGTGGGAACAGGGGGCGTAAGCTAAGCTGTTCCCGAGCAGTAACAGCCTTTCACTACAGAATGACAGAACGACCTGTCAGCACCAAAACATGTTTTCCTCCTACATTCTTTTGGAACATGCAGTACCTAGGTCCACCAGGAGATGTCAGTCTTCTTTCCCTTATACAATCAGTAGAGGGTATTTTTGGGTAGCATTTAAATGTTGGTCCTAATTCCCACCTTTTAATGACAACATTTTCATCCAGAGGATTTTTTGTGCATCAGATGAGAACATTGTAGATATTGGGCGCATAGGCCAAAGGCTAAGGAGTGAGCCTATCACCTGTGATGCCAAAATATATATTTTTTATTTCACCTTTATTTAACCAGGTAGGCCAGTTGAGAACAAGTTATCAATTACAACCTGTCCAAGATAAAGCAAAGCAGTGCGACCAAAACAACAACACAGAATTACACATGGGATAAACAAACGTACAGTCAATAACACAATAGAAAATCTGTATACAGTTTGTTCAAATGAATTTAGGAGGTAAGGCAATAAATAGGCCAATAGTGGCGAAGTAATTACAATTTAAAGAAACATCCTACAGGACACATTGTCTGGTCACCGTGCATGGAGTAGTCAAAGGTAGACTCAGTGAAATTACTTTGCCATGTGCAGCACTGCAGATATTGTGATGAGCGAGAGTCACACACAGTATCGGCGTGTGTGCACAGGTTTGCTTCACACTTGTACAACGTGGTAGCCACTGGACCAAAACAGTGGAGAAGTTGAGCCTCGTGCTTCAACACTCTTAGTTGTTGCATAAATTGACCCACTATGCTGTTTACTTTCTGCATCTACGTCATAACGCTGACTCTACCTTTAAAGCTAGAATCCTTAGTTGCTACATCAATTTTTGGACTTATAACTTAATGATATATACCCATTGATTCTTGAAGAATATAACTTATAAATGCCTCATGAGCTCAGTTCAACTTGTTATACTCCAATGTTTGTAAGCAAAGTTAGTGTAAACCAACACGGTATAGCCTCAACACATGGCTAAAAGTATCATTTTGAAATCATGGATGCTTTGAATTTGAGAGTGGTTACATTTCTCAGCTTTTTACCAAAACACAGGCAGGGTGTCGCTTTGTTATTGTTTCAATTAAGGATTTCAGATTTAAGTGTTAAATCTATGCCCTTATAATGAAAATATAAAGTCATGCGTTACATTAAATAAATGTTTATTCTTGGCAACACAGTGGCACTTAATCCCCTGTGGCATAGCTTAACGTTCCAGGCACTGAATTCCCAGACGTTCCGATCATGAAAAATAATGGCTAGTTTATTATACAGCTGGGGGAGGCTTACCTTTCTCATCTACAGTGCCATCTCTGTGCTCCTGTATTTACAGGGGTGGCTGAGCACATGACTGTTGGTGTTGCTGTGTGTGGTAGCATGTTGCCATGCCAATGATCTCACATACAGTGCCTTCAGAAAGTATTCATTCTGCTTGGATTATTCCACATTTCGTTGTGTCACAGCCTGAATTCCACACAATACCCTATAATGACAAAATGAAATGTAAAAAATAATAATAATAATGTTGCTAATTTATTGGAAGTAAAATACAGAAATATCTCATTTACGTAAGTATTCACACCCCAGAGTCAATACATGTTAGAATCATCTTTGTCTTGCTAAGTAAGTCTCTAAGAGCTTTTCCCACCTGGATTGTAAAATCTTTGCACATTGTTATGAAAGAATTCAAACTCGGTCAAGTTGGTTGTTGATCATTGCTATACAGACATTTTCGAGTCTTGACCTAGTTTTTCAAGTCGATTTAAGACAAAATTGTAACTTGGCCACTCAGAAACCTTCAATTTCGTCTTGGTAAACAACGCCAGTGTAGATTTGGGGTGTGTTTTAGGTTATTGTCTTACCGAAAGGTGAATTTGTCTTCCAGTGTCTGTTGGAAAGCAGACTGAACCAAGTGTTCCTCTAGGATTTTGCCTGTGCTTAGCTCTATTCTATGTATTTTTATCCTACAAAACTCCCTAGTCTTTGCTGATAACAAGCATAGCCATAACATGCTTGAAAATATGAAGAGTGGTACTCAGTGATGCCCCAAACATAACACTTTGTATTGAGGTTAATTTCTTTGGCACATTTATTGCAGTTGTACTTTAGTGCCTTATTACAAGCAGGATGTATGTTTTGGAATATTTTTATTCTATACAGGCTTCCTTCTTTTCGCTCTGTAATTTAGTTTAGTATTGTGTAGTTACTACAATTTTGTCCATCCTCAGTTTTCTCCCATCACAGCCATTAAACTCTGTAACTGTTTTGGTGGGACGGTTGCGCTAACATGGGCTAATGCAATTAGCATGAGGTTGTAAGTAACAAGAGGATTTCCCAGGACATAGACATATCTGATATGGGCAGAAAGCTTCAATTATTGTTAATCTAACTGTGCTGTCCAATTTACAGTAGCTATTACAGTGAAATAATACCATGCTATTGTTTGAGAAGAGTGCACAGTTATGAACTTGAAAAGTTATTAAGAAACCAATAAGGCACATTTGGGCAGTCTTGATACACAACGTTGAACAGACCTCCCTAGTCTTTGTGGTTGGATTTGTGTTTAAAATGCGTTGCTCGACTGAGGGACCTTACAATTATCTGTATGTGTGGGTTACAGAGATGAGTTAGTCATTCAAATCAAATCCTATTTTATTTGTCACATATGCCGAATACAACTGTTGTAGACTTTACTATGAAATGATTGCTTACGAGCCCTTCCCAACAATGCAGAGTTTAAAAATAAAATAAATAGTAACACGAGGAATAAAATAAAAAACACAAGAATGGAGCTATATACAGGGAGTAGCAGTACCAGATCAATGTGGAGAGGTACGAGGTATTTGAGGTTGATATGTACATGAAGGCAGGGTAAAGTGACTAGGCATCAGGATAGATAATAATAAGAGTAAAATAAAGAACAGAATAGCAGCAGAAAGTTGTGTGTGTGTGTGTGTGTGTGTGTGTGTGTGTGTGTGTGTGTGTGTGTGTGTGTGTGTGTGTGTGTGTGTGTGTGTGTGTGTGTGTGTGTGTGTGTGTGTGTGTGTGTGTGTGTGTGTGTGTGTGTGTGTGTGTGTTTTTATGCGGTGCTGTAGTGAATGTGTGTGTGTCAGTGTGCGTGAATGTAGTGAATGTGTGTGGTGTGTATATGTGTCTATTAGTGAGTGTGTGTGTGTGAGTAGTCTAGTTAGTAGTGGTGTGTGGTGTGTATATGTAGTCTAGTTAGTGAGTGTGTGTATGGTGTGTATATGTAGTCTAGTTAGTGAGTGTGTGTATGGTGTGTATATGTAGTCTAGTTAGTGAGTGTGTGTATGGTGTGTATATGTAGTCTAGTTAGTGAGTGTGTGTATGGTGTGTATATGTAGTCTAGTTAGTGAGTGTGTTAGTGATGTGTGTGTATATGTAGTCTAGTTAGTGAGTGTGTGTATGGTGTGTATGTGTAGTCTAGTTAGTGAGTGTGTGTATGGTGTGTATATGTAGTCTAGTTAGTGAGTGTGTGTATGGTGTGTATATGTAGTCTAGTTAGTGAGTGTGTGTATGGTGTGTAGTGAGTGTGTATATGTAGTCTAGTTAGTGAGTGTGTGTGTGGTGTGTATATGTAGTCTAGTTAGTGAGTGTGTGTATGGTGTGTATATGTAGTCTAGTTAGTGAGTGTGTGTATGGTGTGGATATGTAGTCTAGTTAGTGAGTGTGTGTATGTATAGTCTAGTGAGTGTGCATAGGGTCAGTGCAAGATAATCAGTGCACAGTTTGGGTACCATTAATTGACTATTTAGCAGTCTGGCTATTTGGCAGTCGTATGGCTTGAGGGTAGAAGCTGTCTCAGTTGGTCAGTTTTCGGCGCTTCCTCTGATATAGAAATTCTGATATAGAGTTCCTGGATGGCAGGGAGCTCGGCCCCAATAATGTACTGGGCTGTCCACACCACCCGCTGTAGCGCTTTTTGGTAAAGGGCGTTGCATTTGCCAGACCATGCGGTGATGCAGCTAGTCAAGATGCTCTCGATGGTGCATCTGTAGAACTTTTTGAGGGGCCCATGCCAAATCTTTTCAGCATCCTGAGGGGGAAGAGGCACTGCCTTGCCCTCTTCACGACTGTGCGGGTGAGTGTGGACCATGTTAGGTTCTTCAAAATGTATATAAAACACTTACTGCACACAGAGTGAGTCCATTCAACTTATCATGTGACTTGTTAAGTACATTTTTTACTCCTGAACTTATTTAGGCTTGTCATAACAAAGGGGTTGAATACTTATTGACTCTAGACATTTCAGCTCTTTATTTAAAATGAATTTATAAACATTTCTTAAAACATAATTCCACTTTGACATTATGTGGTATTGTGTGTAAGCCAGTGACACACAATTTCAATTGAACCAATTTTACATTCAGGCTGTAAAATTGATTAAGTCAAAATGCCACAAAGTCAAAATTATGAATTTAAACCTAACCTTTACCTTAACCACACTGCCTAACCCTAACCTTAAATTAAGACCAAAAAGACAACAACAACTAAAATAATCAGGCATTTTTACAATTGAGCTAGTTTGGACTTTTCGGTTCTGGTAACTAGTGACAACCATCTCACAGTGATCTGTTTGGCAAATATTTTACCTGAATTTGAAATGTTTTTGGGGAGTGAAGTACCATAGTCATGTTTTGGAAGTGAAGGGCCATATAGTCTTTGGTTAGCTTTCTTCAATAAGAGATCAAATAATATGACATCAAGAACTGTGTATTATAATTTGTATAATATTTGAAAAATCATAAATAGATGTTCCACTTGTTTCATCTACAGTTTGTGCCAAAATACACTTGTGACAATGCTGTTGATAATGGGCAATTTCATGATAACAGAATTACACTGAGACAAAAAAAAAAAACATTTACTGGGAAAAAACTGTGCAGATGCTAAATTTGGTATTATGGTAAAATCTCACTCAGTTTTATTCTGTTATCGAACGTTGTATCTGCACAGTTATTCCTGCAGATGTGTTCTTGTAAAATGTTCAGGGGAAATTGTGAAAAGTAGTCCTTGTGCATAGAGTTCTATGGTTTGTTAAACTTTCAAATCAATGTTTTTTGTTTGGTATACATTTTAGTATCGGCGTAATTCCTTTTTGGTTGTTAACGTGCGGGGAAACTGCTTTAGGGCGGTAACAGGAAGAGCACGAGTCCTTACCATTGGCTCCCCGTTGCCAAGACATCATGACGCACACCAAAGGGGCGTGTCTTTGAAGAAATCAGCTGGAGAGACATTAACTAATAGACGCCAAGCTCACAGGGGAGATAGGGTTATGGTTGATATTTTACCAAAGAAGAGCAGTTTAAGCAAAAGTACAGACTTACTTACTGCTTTAGCTAGATGCTAAATTAGTCAATGAGCAATCTGAAGTGAAAGGAAGGAAAATGCTATCTATGTTTTAGCGCTGAGTTTTTGTGCAACATTAGCTCTACTTAGCTAGTTCTCTCAAGCCAAGGCTCTCGAGGAGGCAGCCTCTTCTTTCCTCCACCCCACTCATTTCTCGCGCCCGGTTAATGTGACGGGCGGACCGACATGTGGGTCAGTACTGGAACAGTCGGAAGGTAGGGGAAAATGACAGCGCAACAGTGTTGCAGGCGTAATGGTCACGTGTTTACTTTTTGTTTCTGTTTTTTGCATTAGGGGGTTATGATTACAACTCACTGCTTTAATGTTTCCCAAAATTTAGAGCTGTCATCAATAGACTACAATGACAATGTAACAAGCAATAATGATGCTAGATATTTTTTTCTGCACACGGGTCCTGCTGCTCGGAAGCTGCTTGCGTTCGTTTGTGGTGCAGCAATGGGCTTGGTCTGTTACGCAAGACTATTGCACCTGTTTGGGGTGTACCCACTTACCCTTATCTCCACATTAACGTGTTTTGTCTCACAATTTTAACTAATTTCACGTTTGTTTTCGAGTAATCTAGTGTGTATTTTGGGGATATATCTTGTCAGCAATGAAAATGCTTATGCATCAGTTGCCTGCAGGTCTCCTACCAGTGAACAATATATTGGGTCTCATACTGTAGAGAATATGAATAATCTGATGCTTGGTTATGAATGGTCGCGCATCAGCAATCACACAAAACACCTTCCATTGATGCCAATTTAATAGTATGTTATAGTCTCCAGCAGCTTCCTGCAATGTTTCAAAATGCAGTCTTTCATAGAAGAAAAGCTGAATAGCAGATTGATTTGTTGATTGTTGATTTGACACCGACGGCCTGTAATAGTGATCCCAATCATTAAGATGGTTAGGTTACGCTAGGTTGCTGCACCACTCTGTCAGTGATTCAGTCAGTCAGTACTCCAAATCACGAATTGCAGTCTGCCAATTATGCTGTTAGAAACATCCTTTGGCATGTTATCTGTTGACCAAAACCAATGCCTTGTGAGGAAAGGTTACTTTTTATTAGGGAGGACAAGAGGAATTATCTTCCGCAAATACGTTATACATGTGTAATAAACACAACACTACATCTGCTTCGGCCCTGCACTCAGGAAGTAGGATTTAACAACCAAAAAAACCTATGCTGCTGCTCTCGTTGAATGCCCAGCTTTATCGTATATCTACATTATATATCTTATCATATGGATACAGGGCCAAGCAAGCCATTATAGTGACCAGGGCCTGTTTTGTCTGTTAGAAGTTAGCAGATAACATGCTGCATTGAGACACATGGACGTAACAGAGAGAGAGAGAGAGAGACCACATTTGAGACACATATTCCCAACAGATCAGAGACCCGTAAAGAATTAGAAAACAAATCAAACATCGATAAACTCTCATATCTGTTAGGCAAAATACCACATTATGCCGTCACAGCAGCAAGACATGTGGCCCGTTGCCATGAGAAAAGGGCAACCAGTGGAGCACAAACAAACTGTAAATACCACCAATATTTATCTTCCCTTTCGTACTTCAACTACTTGCACATTGTTACAACACTGTACATAGCGAATAGTATACCATGTAAAATGTTTATTCTTTTAACTTTTGTAAGTGTAATGTTCACTAATGTTTCCATGTTTATTTACCTTTTGTTTATTGCCTATTCCATTTGCTTTGGCAATGTAAACATATGACCTTTTGATTTGGAGAGAGAGAGAGAGAGAGAGATGAGACCGACGCCGTTGGGGCAGTGTGTGGCAGACAGGCAGAGCCGTGCCTAATGCCAGGGTCTGAGACGGAGCAGATGCCTGAGCTGAGAGGAGTGACACAGGAGTGACACTTATCCTGCAGTCCAAAGTAAAAGTGTTCTTGTGGGTGGTTGGTTTACTGGTACATGTTGTGAGTGTAATGCTTGTCATTTTGAGCACCTTCCCCCTGAAAAGGCTGTGCACAGCCCTGTGTTCAAGTGTCTCTGGTGTTTACATATGCCTGAGGAGTTAGTGGTAGTCCCAGGTGATGTTTTGGTCATGTGATGTGCACTTGGAGCTTATGAAACACTATTAGTAATGTCCATTATGTAAGAAAGGCTGTCTGGTTTATTCAGGCTCCTAACAGAAGCTATGGAAGCTATTGATAATGGAAGGACATGGCGAGACATTGCCATTGGCTAAGACATTGTCAAGCCTGGGGATATGGCTTGACCAAAGAGGAAGAGGGAAGGCATTAGAGAGAGACAGAAAGAAAGAAAGGGACAGAAAGGGAGAGAAAGCGATGGAGAGGGAGGAAGTAGGACAGAGAAGGATGCATGTCTTGTTTACAAGGCAGTGAAGCAGTAGAGTCACCCATCCCCAGACATACTCCCATAGTGCCGAGAGCTACCCATTAGGCCTGTTGTGATGGATGCATTTAGAAATGTTTGTGTTGTGTGTTCCTATAGCTCTTTGTGTGTGTCAATGTCGGTCTGTGTGTCAGAAGCCCGGGGCAGTTTAACAACATAGGAGACTGTAGCTGGGTGCGCATGCCTCTCCCCTGGACCTGTTTACAGTAGACCAGTACAGCCAAGGTGATTTACAGTAGACCAGTGCAGTCAGGCTGTTTACAGTAGACCACAGCAGCCAGGCTGTTTACAGCAGACCACAGCAGCCTGGCTGTTTACAGCAGACCACAGCAGTCAGGCTGTTTACAGTAGACCAGTGCAGTCAGGCTGTTTACAGTAGATCACAGCAGCCTGGCTGTTTACAGCAGACCACAGCAGCCAGGCTGTTTACAGTAGACCACAGCAGCCAGGCTGTTTACAGCAGACCACAGCAGCCAGGCTGTTTACAGTAGACCACAGCAGCCAGGCTGTTTACAGTAGACCACAGCAGCCAGGCTGTTTACAGTAGACCACAGCAGCCAGGCTGTTTACAGTAGACCACAGCAGCCTGGCTGTTTACAGCAGACCACAGCAGCCAGGCTGTTTACAGTAGACCAGTGCAGCCTGGCTGTTTACAGCAGACCACAGCAGCCTGGCTGTTTACAGCAGACCACAGCAGCCTGGCTGTTTACAGTAGACCACAGCAGCCTGGCTGTTTACGGCAGACCACAGCAGCCTGGCTGTTTACGGCAGACCACAGCAGCCTGGCTGTTTACAGCAGACCACAGCAGCCTGGCTGTTTACAGTAGACCACAGCAGCCTGGCTGTTTACGGCAGACCACAGCAGCCTGGCTGTTTACGGCAGACCACAGCAGCCTGGCTGTTTACGGCAGACCACAGCAGCCTGGCTGTTTACGGCAGACCACAGCAGCCTGGCTGTTTACGGCAGACCACAGCAGCCTGGCTGTTTACTGCAGACCACAGCAGCCTGGCTGTTTACGGCAGACCACAGCAGCCAGGCTGTTTACAGCAAGCCACAGCAGCCTGGCTGTTTACGGCAGACCACAGCAGCCTGGCTGTTTACGGCAGACCACAGCAGCCTGGCTGTTTACGGCAGACCACAGCAGCCTGGCTGTTTACGGCAGACCACAGCAGCCTGGCTGTTTACGGCAGACCACAGCAGCCTGGCTGTTTACGGCAGACCACAGCAGCCTGGCTGTTTACGGCAGACCACAGCAGCCAGGCTGTTTCCAGTAGACCACAGCAGCCAGGCTGTTTACGGTAGACCACAGCAGCCTGGCTGTTTACGGCAGACCACAGCAGCCTGGCTGTTTCCGGTAGACCACAGCAGCCAGGCTGTTTCCAGCAGACCACAGCAGCCAGGCTGTTTCAGTAGACAGGTGCAGCCAGGCTGTTTCCCATAGACCACAGCAGCCAGGCTGTTTACGTAGACCACAGCAGCCTGGCTGTTTCCCGTAGACAGCGGCCAGGCTGTTTCCGGCAGACCAGTGTGGCCTGGCTGTTTACGGCATTACAGCAGCCTGGTGTTGTCAGGCTGAGGCAGTAGAGCCTGGCTGTTTCCGGTAGACCACAGCAGCCTGGCTGTTTCGTAGACCACAGCAGCCAGGCTGAGGCAGTAGACTAGTGTGGCCAGGCTGAGGCAGTAGACCACAGTGGCCTGGCTGAGGCAGTAGACAGCAGGCCAGGCTGAGGCAGTAGACAGTGTGGCCAGGCTGAGGCAGAGACAGTGTGGCCAGGCTGTTTAGGCAGACCAGTGTGGCCAGGCTGTTTCCGTAGACCGGTGTGGCCAGGCTGTTTACAGTAGACTAGTGCAGCCAGGCTGTTTCCAGTAGACCGGTGTGGCTGGCTGAGGCAGTAGACCAGGCTGGCTGAGGCAGTAGACCACAGCAGCCAGGCTGTTTCCGTAGACTAGTGCGGCCAGGCTGAGGCAGTAGACTAGTGTGGCCAGGCTGTTTCCAGGTAGACTAGTGCGGCCAGGCTGAGGCAGTAGACTAGTGTGGCCAGGCTGAGGCAGTAGACTAGTGCGGCCAGGCTGTTTCCCGTAGACTAGTGCGGCCAGGCTGTTTCCCGTAGACTAGTGCGGCCAGGCTGTTTCCCGTAGACTAGTGTGGCCAGGCTGAGGCATTAGACTAGTGTGGCCAGGCTGAGGCAGTAGACTAGTGCGGCCAGGCTGTTGCACGTAGACTAGTGCGGCCAGGCTGTTTCCCGTAGACTAGTGTGGCCAGGCTGAGGCAGTAGACTAGTGTGGCCAGGCTGAGGCAGTAGACTAGTGCGGCCAGGCTGAGGCAGTAGACTAGTGCGGCCAGGCTGAGGCAGTAGACTAGTGCGGCCAGGCTGAGGCAGTAGACTAGTGCGGCCAGGCTGAGGCAGTAGACTAGTGCGGCCAGGCTGAGGCAGTAGACTAGTGCGGCCAGGCTGAGGCAGTAGACTAGTGTGGCCAGGCTGAGGCTGTAGACTAGAGCAGACTAGACTATACAGTAACCAGTTGGTGCCACTCTTGCCACTGTTTCCCCTTTTTTTCTCTCTCTCTCACATGCACACACATACGTCCAGACATGCACAGACACCTGCTTTATTTATGAATAACCAAGGGTTATCCACATTTGCCGACAGTATCAACGACCTAGCTACCATCGCCAGTCATTTTCAACGGAAGGAAGACTATTAGCTAGCTCGTGAGTTAAATTTCTGTTTGTAGTGTGTGTATGCGTTTGTGGAGCAGACTGTAGCTGTCATCCTCTGAGGGGGTGCTACAGGCAGCCAGCTGTGTCATGGTGTTTGGGTGAACTCTAGCCTTGAGGAGGAGGTGGGGGAGAACGAGCAGGATGAAGAATCGGGTTTATGGAGCACTGGGGCCGAGCGGCTGCTACCATTCCAACTGTTACATAACTGGCAGGGAGAGATCTGGGAGGAGTCTGGAGAAAGAAGGTAAGCCAGGAAGGGAGGGACAGGGGGTAGAGAGAGAGGGCAATGGGTGTGAAAAATAATACTTAAACTAAGGACAGAGAGTAACACCCAGGGAGGGAATAGCTGTGTAATCGAGTGGAGCGAGAGAGAAAGGAGATAGGGAAGGTGAGCAATAGAAACACTGCAAAGAGGCCTCCCGAGTGGCGCAGTGGTCTAAGGCTGTGCCACTAGAGACTCTGGGTTCAAGCCCAGGCTCTGTCGCAGCCGGCCGCAACCGGGAGGCTCATGGTGCGGCGCACAATTGGCCCAGCGTCGTCTGGGTTAGGGATGGTTTGGCCGGCAGGGATATCCTTGTCTCATCGCGCACTAGCGACTCCTGTGGCGAGCCGGGCGCAGTGCACGCTGACACAGTCATCAGGTGTACGGTGTTTCCTCCGATACACATTGGTGCGGCTGGCTTCCGGGTTGGATGTGCATTGTGTCAAGAAGCAGTGCTGCTTGGTTGGGTTGTGTTTCGGAGGACACATGGCTCTCGACCTTCGCCTCTCCCGAGTGCGTACGGGAGTTGCAGCGACGAGACAAGACTGTAACTACCAATTGGATACAATGAAATTAGGGAGAAAAAAGGGGTGAAAAAAATATATAAAAAAATAAAACGGCGAAAAGAGTGGTGGATGGAGAAAGGGAGGGAGCATTGGGAGAGGTATGAAAGCTCGCACTGCACTGACACAACCAAACCCATACAGAGACACTCTTATTTACAAAGTGCAGGGATACTGGAGTAATAGAGGTAGATATGTATAGTGGTAATGTGACTAGGCATCAGGATAAATGATAAACAGAGTAGCAGCCTCGTATATGATGATTGTATGTGTGTGTTGGAGTGTCAGTGTGCGTGAGTGTAGAGTCTTGAGTCAGTGCAAAAATAAAATACAATGGTCAACTCAGGTAGTCAATGTAGCCATTCTGTGAGCTGTTTAGCAATCTTATGGCTTGGGGATAGAAGCTGTTCAGGAGCCTGTTGGTGTCAGATTTGATGCACCGGTACCACTTGCCATGCGGAAGCAGAGAGAACTGTCTATGACTTTGGTGGCTGGAATCTTTAACAATTTTCCGGGACTTCCTTTCACACTGCCTGATAGAGGTCCTGGATGGCAGGGAGCTCGGTCCCAGTGATGTACTGGGCTGTCCGCACCACCCTCTGTAGAGCCATGCGATGGAGGGCGGTGCAGTTGGCATACCAAGCAGTGATGCAGCCAGTCAACATGCTCTCAATGGTTCAGCTGTAGAACATTTTTATGAATTGAGGGGCCATGCCAAACCTTTTCAACCTCCTGAGGGGAAAGAGGCGCTGTTGCACCTTCTTTATGACTGTGTGAGTGGACCATGGAAGCTCTTGACCCCCTCCACTGCAGCCCCGTCAATGTTTCCTCTAGTCCACTATCAGCTCCTTGGTCTTACTGACTTTGGGGGAGAGGTTGTTGTCCCAAAACCACACTACCAGGTCACTGACCTCCTCCCTGTAGGCTGTGTCATCATCACCGCTGATCAGGCCTACCAATGTTGTGTCGTCAGCAAGCTTGATGATAGTGTTGGAGTCGTGCGTGGCCAAGCAGTCATGGGCGAACAGGGAGTATAGGAGAGGACAAAGCACACACCCCTGTAGATCCCCCGTTTTGAGGGTCAGCGTGATGGAGGTGTTGTTGCCTACCCTCACCACCTAGGAGCAGCCCATCAGGAAGTCCAGAATCCAGTTGCAGAGGGAGTTGTTCAATGCCAGGGTCCTAAGCTTGGTGACCAGCTTGGAGGGGACAATGGTGTAGAAAGGGGGATATTTGCAAGCCGAAGAACACCATCCCAACCGTGAAGCACGGGAGTGGCAGCATCATGTTGTGGGGTGTCATTTGCTGCAGGGGGGACTGGATAGCATCATGAGAGAGGGAAAATAAGGTGGATATATCAAAGCAACATCTCAAGATATTCGTCAGGAAGTTAAAGCTCGGTGGCAAATGGGTCTTCTAAATGGACAATGACCCCAAGCATATTTCCAAAGTTGTGGCAAAATGGCTTAAGGACAACAAAGTCAAGGTTTGGATGGCCATCACAAAGCCCTGACCTCAATCCTATAGAAAATCTGTGGGCAGAACTGAAAAAGCGTGTGCAAGCAAGGAGGCCTACAAACTGACTCACCAGCTCTGTCAGGAGGAATGGGCCAAAATTCACCCAACTTATTGTGGGAAGCTTGTGGAAGGCAACCTGAAATGTTTGACCCAAGTTAAACTATTTAAAGGCAATGCTACCAAATACTAATTGAATGTATGTAAACTTCTGACCCACTCGGAATGTGATGAAATAAAAGCTGAAATAAATTATTCTCTCTACTATTATTCTGACATCTCACATTCTTAAATAAAGTGGTGATCCTAAATGACCTAATACAGAACATTTTTACGAGTATTTAATGTAAGTAATTGTGAAAAACTGGGATGGTGGAGTTGATGTGTGTCAACCAGCCTTTCAAAGCTTTTCATGATTACAGATGTCGGTGCTACAGTCATTGTGCCTTGAAGCCTTAAGAGTTCTTAGGAACAGGGATGATGGTAGTCATCTTAAAACATGTCGGGATTACAGACTGGGACAAGGAGACGTTGAAAATTACAGTGAATATGCCTGCACTCTGATCTGCGCATGCTCTTGAGAACACACCCTGGAATCCCGGCGCTGTCGCCTTGCGTCTGTTGACCTGATTAAAGACCTTACTCACGTAGGCCTCAGAGAGCGAGATCACCACAGTCCTCTGGGTAGTTGGGGGCCCTCACGCACAGTAAAGTCTTGTTATTGTCAAGGCGTGAATAAAATGCAGTGAGTTCATCTGGTAGAGAGGCATCATTGGGCAGATCATGGCTGGGTCTTCCTTTGTAATCTATAATGGACTGCAGCCCCTGCCACATGCGGTGGGCGTCTGAGCCTGTGTAATTTGATTTCACCTTATTCCTATATTTTCCTTTTGTTGACTCTGAGGAGGTCGTAGTGGGACTTGTTCCTGTCCTAACACCTTTCATTACTCACTTTTCCATTCTTAGATCAAGGTGAAACAACCCCATAATATAGAGGTAAAAAAGGCTTGATGTAGAGAGATTTGGGATGTGTTCATGTAATCTTTTCAAGGGGAACATGTCTTAGTAGCAGACCTGAAGTATTGGCTTGCACCTTCCTCAGTGTGTCTGCTGTTCACTGACGTTTCCAATGGATGTAGTACAGGTGACAGCCTAACAGATGGTGTCTAGACTGCTGCTTTACACCGCATCCGTCACTGGCTGTGAATTAAAACCTACACAGCTCTCACAGTGTTTAGTTACCTCTGCTGCCTCTCAGCCAGCCTCTGTGTGTGTGTGTGTGTGACTTTGATATGTGGTTGTCTCAGCTACCTTAAGATGAACACAGTAGTTGGAATTGGTCTGGATAAGAGTGTCTGCTAGATGACTAAAATGTGTGCGTGTGTATGTGTTCGCTGCCCTCTGCGTGGTGGATGCTGTGCTACAGAGCGATGGGGTAGTGCTCCAGGGATCCAGTGTCTGATCCCCTGAGAAACTGTCCTCTGCCCCCAGTTTCATATCTCCATGCCTCACAGCTTGCCTCAGCCTGTTACACACCAGACCCAGGAGACTCTTAACACCGTACAGACACACACACACGCACTCAGGCAGGCCTTTGTATTTTTTTTTACACATGCAGACACACTCTCAAATACAAACATACAAACAAGCATGAGCCAGTGGTGAGTGAGCTGTGACACTGCTGATGTGACACATTGATGCAAATTCACTTACACACTCTGTCCTACACAGGTTCTCTGTCAGCCCCATAGACTTACTTGGGAAACAAAGCACATTGTACTCAACCCTGAGTGGTGGTGTGCTGATCCCGTAGGGATGATTGTCTAATATTTCTCTTTATTGCTTTTTCCATCTACAACTCTGAGCTGTTATTGATGTGCTCCTCTTGCAGCATTAAAGAAAAAAATCCACCCCAAAATGATATTTTGTTATTTGTTTCATTAGTCCATTGTTGATATAGTCCCAGAATGTTTTGCATGTCAGCAATCAATTTTTGAACATATTTAACTTTCAAAATACATAAATACATCTGGTATGATGCAAAGTGCAACATCAAAAGTTTGGACACACCTACTCATTCCAGGGGTTTTCATTTTTTACCATTTTCTACATTGTAGAATAATAGTGAGAGAATGCCAAGAGTGTACAAAGCTGTATCCAAGGCAAAGACTGGCTACTATGAAGAATCTCAAATATAAAATATACTGTGAACACTTTTTTGGTTACTACATGACTCCATATGTGTTATTTCATAGTTTCGATGTCTTCACTATTATTCTACAATGTAGAAAATAATACAAAATAAAGAGAAACCCTTGAATGAGTAGGTGTGTCCAAACTTTTGATGTATGTATTTTGAAAATGTAAAATCTTGAAACTTCATTTCTGACATGCAAAACATTTCAGACTAATGAAACAAATACCAAAATCTTGTTGTGGGGTGTAATTTTCCTTGAAGTGAAGACCTGTTAGATAAGGATAGAGAGAGCAGTAAAAGTCTCAACATTCTATCACACTATTAGCTGACTCACGTAGACCTACAGTACGTGCCTGACTGTGTGTCTCAGAAAGACAAACACAAAGTGAAAAGTAGGGAGGGAGCACAGATAAAGTCTAGCCACTACTCCCTCAGTTCCTCTGCATCTCTCTGGGTTCAGTCACTCCCTCCGCTACTCACATCGACTAAGGTTAAGGTACAGTGTAATAATAACACCTGCTGCTCACTGGCTTTGACAGCTCTGGGACTATAACGGAGATGGAATATTCCAAAGGGAACACACTGTTTGTTGTAGCTCTTAAACAAGACCGGACATTGTTTGTTTAGGCCTATTGCAATATTGTCTCAATCTGTAGCAACAGCAACAATGTATGAGACGAGAGGAGCAGGAGTTGTTGGAGATGAGTGGGGGAGGGGGCGAGCTGAATATCCAGCTGCCTGTCGTCTCCTGTGTCCGATGAATGGATGCCATTTTTATCCGCTACTGTCTATCAGGGCAGGGATGAAGTGCATCTACGTCAATGGAACAATAATAAGCCTATGAATCTTTCAAACAGCCTATTTATGGGACCTTGGATAGGTTGGAGTGGCAGAGTGGTAGGACAGGACTGCAGGTCTGTTCAGGTCTGGTCTGGCCATATCAATATCACCTTCAGTGAAGTACGGGAGTCTAACCAACTTTCTCCTTCTCTACTGGGTCGGTCCACCTCAAAAAGCACCAGAAAGAGGACTTCGACACTCACCATCTTAGATTGTTCTGAAATTATTTTATTTTATTAGAAACAGGTAAGAGTAGCATTCCTGCAACATTATTTTGTTGAAATATAATTTGATCTCTGAGAAATGAAGCTCATTGATTGCATTCAAATTGGCCATTTTAATGTATAGGATTCATATCATATTCAATAAATATAGTACCTAACATCTGATATGGACCCAAAAAAATTCTAACAATGACTTAGACATGAGGAATCCCACCACAACAATGAGTATATAGTATCAGAGCTCTATGTTTGACAAGTACTGTGGAGCTGCAGCTTGGAGTATTGTTTCTTAATCCTATGTAATGTATTCTCAGTGAATTTGGTGATGTTTTTTCCCCCCCTGAGTATTCAGTCATGGAAGTTGTTAGGTTTAAGTCCCATCGTATATCCTGATATTACCAGGTTCTGACCACTAAATGGTGTTGTTCCTGCTATTAGGTGATAAAGGGACAGTTCACCCAAATTACAAAATTACATTGGTTTACTTCCTGTAAGCAGTCTATTGACAAGGTATGACAATAATAATGCTTGTCAGACATAGAGAGCTGATACTGTATAAGCCTGCTCAGGTCTTCCCCTCCCGGAGGACCTGAGCCCTAGGATCATGCCTCTGAACCACCTGGCCTGATGACTCCTTGCTGTCCCCATTCCACCTGGTCGTGCTAATGCTCCAGTTTCAACTGTCCTGCCTGCGGCAATGGAACCCTGACCTGTTCACCGGACGTGCTACCTTGTCCCAGACCTGCAGTTTTCTACTCTCTCTCTCTGCCGTACCTGCTGTCTCGAACTCTGAATGCTCGGCTATGAAAATCCAACTGACATTTACTCCTGAGGTGCTGACCTATTGCACCCTTTACAACCACTGTGGTTATTATTATCTGACCCTGCTGGTCATTTATGAACGTTTGAACATCTTGGCCATGTGCTGTTATAATCTCCACCCAGCACAGCCAGAAGAGGACTAGCCACCCCTCAGAGCCTGGTTCCTCTCTAGGTTTCTTCCTAGGTTCCTGACTTTCCCGTTAGTTTTCCCAGCCACCGTGATTCTACATCTGCATTGCTTTGTGGAGTTTTAGGCTGGGTTTCTGTGTAGAACTTTGACATCTGCTGATGTGAAATAGGGCTTTATTAATACATTTGATTGATTGATGGGTGGGATTGGCGTGGGAGGGTCTGTGGGTGGCTTTTATCTATTTATTTGGATTCCTCATATCCTACTCATTGTTAGACATTTAGTTTGAAATTGGATGTTAGCTACTGTATTTATTGAATATTATATTAATTCTGTAAATTAAAACAGGCAATTTGGGTGCAATCAATTCGCTCAGTTTATCAGAGATCAAATTATATTTCAACAAAATAATGTTGCAGGAATGCTACTCTTATCTGTTTTTAACTACAGAAACGATTTCAGAACCATTTCAGACTGTGGGTGTCATGGCTTGCCGAAATGAAATGCAACAACCCTGTTCCAATGTCATAAGATCATTCCTCATGAGAGCTGAATATTGACAGCCTTGATTTGACATGTCAGAAATGGTGTGTTGTGTACCAACGTCTTAAAACAGTGCCACTGTCGCCCCAGCATCTTTGCTATTGTTTTGTGTAGGAAACGGAGGTGAGATGCGTCGAGCAGTGTGTTAAAACGGAGGTGAGATGCAGTGTGTTAAAACGGAGGTGAGATGCGTCGAGCAGTGTGTTAAAACGGAGGTGAGATGCGTCGAGCAGTGTGTTAAAACGGAGGTGAGATGCAGTGTGTTAAAACGGAGGTGAGATGCGTCGAGCAGTGTGTTAAAACGGAGGTGAGATGCGTCGAGCAGTGTGTTAAAACGGAGGTGAGATGCAGTGTGTTAAAACGGAGGTGAGATGCAGTGTGTTAAAACGGAGGTGAGATGCAGTGTGTTAAAACGGAGGTGAGATGCGTCGAGCAGTGTGTTAAAACGGAGGTGAGATGCGTCGAGCAGTGTGTTAAAACGGAGGTGAGATGCGCCGAGCAGTGTGTTAAAACGGAGGTGAGATGCGTCGAGCAGTGTGTTAAAACGGAGGTGAGATGCAGTGTGTTAAAACGGAGGTGAGATGCGTCGAGCAGTGTGTTAAAACGGAGGTGAGATGCGTCGAGCAGTGTGTTAAAACGGAGGTGAGATGCGTCGAGCAGTGTGTTAAAACGGAGGTGAGATGCAGTGTGTTAAAACGGAGGTGAGATGCAGTGTGTTAAAACGGAGGTGAGATGCAGTGTGTTAAAACGGAGGTGAGATGCAGTGTGTTAAAACGGAGGTGAGATGCGGTGTGTTAAAACGGAGGTGAGATGCGGTGTGTTAAAACGGAGGTGAGATGCGGTGTGTTAAAACGGAGGTGAGATGCGTCGAGCAGTGTGTTAAAACGGAGGTGAGATGCAGTGAGGTGAGATGCGTCGAGCAGTGTGTTAAAACGGAGGTGAGATGCAGTGTGTTAAAACGGAGGTGAGATGCGTCGAGCAGTGTGTTAAAACGGAGGTGAGATGCGTCGAGCAGTGTGTTAAAACGGAGGTGAGATGCAGTGTGTTAAAACGGAGGTGAGATGCAGTGTGTTAAAACGGAGGTGAGATGCAGTGTGTTAAAACGGAGGTGAGATGCAGTGTGTTAAAACGGAGGTGAGATGCGTCGAGCAGTGTGTTAAAACGGAGGTGAGATGCGTCGAGCAGTGTGTTAAAACGGAGGTGAGATGCAGTGTGTTAAAACGGAGGTGAGATGCGTCGAGCAGTGTGTTAAAACGGAGGTGAGATGCGTCGAGCAGTGTGTTAAAACGGAGGTGAGATGCGGTGTGTTAAAACGGAGGTGAGATGCGTCGAGCAGTGTGTTAAAACGGAGGTGAGATGCGCCGAGCAGTGTGTTAAAACGGAGGTGAGATGCAGTGTGTTAAAACGGAGGTGAGATGCAGTGTGTTAAAACGGAGGTGAGATTCAGTGTGTTAAAACGGAGGTGAGATGCAGTGTGTTAAAACGGAGGTGAGATGCAGTGTGTTAAAACGGAGGTGAGATGCGTCGAGCAGTGTGTTAAAACGGAGGTGAGATGCAGTGTGTTAAAACGGAGGTGAGCTGCAGTGTGTTAAAACGGAGGTGAGATGCGTCGAGCAGTGTGTTAAAACGGAGGTGAGATGCAGTGTGTTAAAACGGAGGTGAGATGCAGTGTGTTAAAACGGAGGTGAGATGCGCCGAGCAGTGTGTTAAAACGGAGGTGAGATGCAGTGCGTTAAAACGGAGGTGAGATGCAGTGTGTTAAAACGGAGGTGAGATGCAGTGCGTTAAAACGGAGGTGAGATGCAGTGTGTTAAAACGGAGGTGAGATGCAGTGTGTTAAAACGGAGGTGAGATGCAGTGTGTTAAAACGGAGGTGAGATGCAGTGCGTTAAAACGGAGATGAGATGCAGTGTGTTAAAACGGAGGTGAGATGCAGTGTGTTAAAACGGAGGTGAGATGCAGTGCGTTAAAACGGAGGTGAGATGCAGTGTGTTAAAACGGAGGTGAGATGCAGTGTGTTAAAACGGAGGTGAGATGCAGTGTGTTAAAACGGAGGTGAGATGCAGTGTGTTAAAACGGAGGTGAGATGCAGTGTGTTAAAACGGAGGTGAGATGCAGTGTGTTAAAACGGAGGTGAGATGCGGTGTGTTAAAACGGAGGTGAGATGCGGTGTGTTAAAACGGAGGTGAGATGCGGTGTGTTAAAACGGAGGTGAGATGCGGTGTGTTAAAACGGAGGTGAGATGCGGTGTGTTAAAACGGAGGTGAGATGCGGTGTGTTAAAACGGAGGTGAGATGCGGTGTGTTAAAACGGAGGTGAGATGCGGTGTGTTAAAACGGAGGTGAGATGCGGTGTGTTAAAACGGAGGTGAGATGCGGTGTGTTAAAACGGAGGTGAGATGCGGTGTGTTAAAACGGAGGTGAGATGCGGTGTGTTAAAACGGAGGTGAGATGCGGTGTGTTAAAACGGAGGTGAGATGCGGTGTGTTAAAACGGAGGTGAGATGCGGTGTGTTAAAACGGAGGTGAGATGCGGTGTGTTAAAACGGAGGTGAGATGCGGTGTGTTAAAACGGAGGTGAGATGCGGTGTGTTAAAACGGAGGTGAGATGCGCCGAGCAGTGTGTTAAAAAAACGTAGCAGTGCATATTCTGCTCTTCTGTTGTGCGTGCAATGATGTCAAAGGGGGGGAAACGGTTTGTTTTGTTGTTGTAATATCCCAAACAGATGTGGCAGTTAAGAATTCCAGCTTTAAGGAAGAAGCTTAAAGTAAGCCAAGCTCTTGATGGGAGTTGGTTGGTGTTCTGACTCTGATAGGGGAGCCTATGGAGACACTGTCCTGTCCTGTGTGTGACCCAATCACATGAATCATCGCTTTCTCTGTTAAATAATAGACATGACAAGTCTCTGGGAAACTTCTTGCTTTTCAGACCCATTTGTCTGTTGAACCAGGTCAAAGTGTTCTGTCCTCTGTCTGTACATCACCACTTCCTTCAACACTTCCTTTTGGCATAGTGCAAACATGCTCTTTTACTGTTCTGCTGCTGTGGCTCTAGACTAGAGTTTCAGGACGAGCCGAGACACAGAACTCTGTCGTCTGCCCTGTTCAGATGCCACTGTTTCTCTAAACGCTACTGCCTCCTATTCCTCTTTATGTTTTCAAAGAGGAGGCAATCTTGGCCTCAGCAGACTCTCCAGGGAGAGAGAAAAAGAGAGGGAGGGAGGGAAGGAAGGAAGGAAGAGGGCTGGCAGGAGGGGGTGGGGGTCTTTTAATGAGTGCCCCTCGGCAGATGAGAGCGAACCACAAGCTTGTTTATGCATGTAGGACTTTCACCATTTTGAAGTAGTCAACTGGGTGGGGCTTCCTATGGATTAAGGAAGGATCACATAATTCCATCCAGGTCATCAGGAGGAATCAGCCAATGAAATATACTCGTGACCAGACATAAATAGGCAACCTTGTCTTTATACCTGTTCAAACAACACACTCCAGGTGGCAGTGTGCACCTTTTCAGTGTGTTAACCAACTCATAGAAGTAGTAGAAGAAGAAAATTGACTACATCAAAATGGAGATGGCTTCAATGGTGCTGCCTGTGGACTCACAGATGCCATAATGGGCCGAATACAAAGAGTCCTCTATCATTCTCTATGGAGCGAACTCATTCACTCATCAGAAAGTTTGCCACTAGGACTGGGTCCTGGTTTATCATGGACCACTCTGATAAGTGGCTTTCTCCTCCGGCAGGGTTGGAGGCATGGCTACGGTACACTTGTCATGTTCATGAAGAAACCGTGTGTTCCTTTAAATGCTGACTGTCTGTGGAGTGTGGATCATGGGGCTGTGTTTGTGTACCTTCAACAATGTACAGTGCATTGGCTGTAGGCGCTAGTGGTTATGCTTGACTCCTCCCTGCCTGAGAGAAAGAGGAGGCTAGAAGTGTTATCCTCGTTCTCTCTCTCTCTCTCTGTTATGACATAAATAGCTGCTTGGTTCTTTATTTCTCTGCCTCCGTACCATGTGTTCACTCTGAAGGAGTTTGGCAGGAGCTGCTCATTACTGGTCAGTGTTGTTCCGTTTGTAACTGAATTATTCACTTAATCTCTCTCTCGCTCTTTCTTTCATTCCCCCCCCCCTCTCTCTCTCCCCCTCCACTCTCTCACTCTCTCCCTCTGTCTTTCTCTCTCAGGACCCTCTCCATGGATATAGACACAGACTATGAAAGGCCCAATGTGGAAACTATTAAATGTGTGGTGGTAGGGGACAATGCAGTGGGCAAAACCAGGCTCATCTGTGCCCGCGCCTGCAATGCTACCCTCACACAGTACCAGCTGCTCGCCACCCACGTGCCAACCGTCTGGGCCATCGACCAGTACCGCGTGTGCCAGGAGGTGAGCATGGACGCACGCTACACACACGCACACACACACACACACGCACACACACACCTACACACACACTTCTTCCATTGATGTGTGCTTGTGCCTCTAGGTGTTGGAGAGATCTAGGGATGTGGTGGATGAGGTCAGTGTCTCCCTAAGACTATGGGACACCTTCGGTGACCATCACAAAGACAGACGCTTCGCTTATGGCAGGTGAGGAGATATATATATACACACACACACACACACTGGTAGGCTGTGAGTACTTTGGGCTCAGGGTACTTGTTGTACAGCCAGACCCCCCCCCCCTAGCTGGTCTCAGGTCATTGGCAAAGGATTGGCACCATTTATTTACCAGCATTCAGCTCACCTGGCTTTTAGGCTGAAGGACACACGTGTACACACAAACACATACACACACAAACACATACACACACAAACACATACACACACAAACACATACACACACAAACACATACACACACACACACAAACACATACACACACAAACACACACACAAACACATACACACACAAACACATACACACACAAACACATACACACACAAACACATACACACACAAACACATACACACACAAACACATACACACACAAACACATACACACACAAACACATACACATACACACACAAACACATACAAACACATACACACACAAACACATACACACACAAACACACAAACACATACACACACAAACACATACAAACACATACACACACAAACACATACACACACAAACACATACACACACAAACACATACACACACAAACACACACAAACACATACACACACAAACACATACACACACAAACACATACACACACAAACACATACACACACAAACACATACACACACAAACACATACACATACACACACAAACACATACACACACAAACACACACAAACACATACACACACAAACACATACACACACAAACACATACACACACAAACACATACACACACAAACACATACACACACAAACACATACACACACATACACATACACATACACACACATACACACACACATACACAAACACATACACACACAAACACATACACACACAAACACATACACACACAAACACATACACACACAAACACATACACACACAAACACATACACACACAAACACATACACATACACACACAAACACATACACACACTGTCACGTACAGTCATGGTGGCTGATATGGCTACCATTATTAATGTGTTCTGATAGCTAGATACAATATACCTCCCCTCTAGCAGGCAGACATGATGGAATCATCTCTCTATCCCTCTCACCCAGGCCATTCAGACAATAAGCTTCTGGCATAACACTGATCCTTACTCAGCCAGCTGGCAAGGCTTAATCCACACACACACACACACACACACACACACACACACACACACACACACACACACACACACACACACACACATGTACACGCACACAGTCACTGAGCAGGTTAGGTGGGGGCTGGGTTTGTATAACAAGTCACCTTGTCACTTTGTGGATCTGTTTTTTAGTGACAGTGTGTGTGTGTGTGCGCATTTTAAATAGTCAATGTGTGTGTGTGTGTGTGTGTGTGTGTGTGTGTGGATTAAGCCCTGCTAGCATTTTAAATGGTCAATGACTCTGTGTGTGTGTGTGTGTGTGTGTGTGTGTGTGTGTGTGTGTGTGTGTGTGTGTGTGTGTGTGTGTGTGTGTGTGTGTGTGTGTGTGTGTGTGTGTGTGTGTGTGTGTGTGTGGATTAAGCCCTGCTAGCATTTTAAATGGTCAATGACTCGGTGTGTGTGTGTGCTCAGTCAGCCTGCAGTCAGCTGATAAGAGGCACTGCCAGATCAGCTGTTCTGGGGCGGCCCGTCTGTCTGTCGGTCTGTCCGAGTGCTGTTCTGCTCAACCTCTGGCCCTAAACCCACTAGACAGCCCGCCATGCATGCACCCTTATCCAACAATCAGCTGCTTATAGGCACACTCGCACTGTCCTCTGTGTCCAACACTATCTGATAGAGTTTATTTGATCATTTATTGTATCATTTACTTGTAAATGGCTCTAACGAAGTTGACATATTATTGACCTTTGACCTTGTCGTTCCATAGACTGAATAGGTGAGGTTTTTTTTAACCCATATCTCAGTGCATAAGGGGATGACGTAGCACCCTGCATGCTCTTTAATAACAGAGGAAAGTGTGTGTTGAGGAGTATCTCTGCTGGGTTGTGTGAACACTGAGCAGTCAGCCAGTCAGTCAGGAGTTTGATCTCAGCCTCGCTCTATGTCCTGTAAAAACACCAAACACTCTGGTTACATGAGGATAGCTAGCAGCCCTGCTGACCTTTGTAGTTTGGCTTGACAACGAGGGCAAAGGCATGTACACAATAACTGTGTTCTTTTGCCCATCTTAATCTTTTATTTATATTGGCCAGTCTGAGATATGGCTTTTTCTTTGCAACTCTGCCTAGAAGGCCAGCATCCCGGAGTCGCCTCTTCAAATCAAATTTATTTATATAGCCCTTCTTACATCAGCTGATATCTCAAAGTGCTGGACAGAAATCCAGCCTAAAACCCCAAACCTCAAGCAATACAGGTGTAGAAGCAATCTTCACTGTTGACATTGAGACTGGTGTTTTGCAGGTACTATTTAATGAAGCTGCCAGTTGAGGACTTGTGAGGCGTCTGTTTCTCAAACTAGACTAATTTACCTGTCCTCTTGCTCAGTTGTGCACCGGGGCCTCCCACTCCTCTTTCTATTCTGGTTAGCACCAGTTTGTGCTGTTCTGTGAAGGGAGTAGTACACAGCGTTGTACCAGATCTTCAGTTTCTTAACACTTTCTCACATGGAATAGCCTTCATTTCTCAGAACAAGAAGAAACTGACGAGTTTCAGAAGAAAGGTATTTGTTTCGGGCCATTTTGAGCCTGTAATCGAACTCACAAATGCTGATGCTCCAGATACTCAACTAGTCTTAAGAAGGCCAGTTTTATTGCTTCTTTAATCAGACAACAGTTTTCAGCTGTGCTGACATAATTGCAAAAGGGTTTTCTAATGTGATCAATTAGCCTTTTTAAAATTATAAACTTGGACCAGCTAACAATGTGCCATTGGAATACAGGATTATTTTAGTGGACAAAAAAATGTGCTTTTCTTTCAAAAACAAGGACATTTCTAAACTTTTGAACAGAGGTGTACACTGCCTAGTAGCAGACTCTTCTCATGTGAACCTCAGACAGGAATGGACCTCTCCCCTCCTACATTACCCTCTCTGTCTCCCGCTGTTTTTTCTGTGCGTGGTGCAGGTCTGACGTGGTAGTGCTGTGTTTCTCCCTGGCCAACCCCAACTCCCTGCGTCACGTCCGCACCATGTGGTACCCTGAGATCAAGCACTTCTGCCCCCGCACCCCTATCATCCTGGTGGGCTGCCAGCTGGACCTGCGCTACGCCGACCTGGAGGCTGTGAACCGCGCCCGCAGACCCCTGGCCAAGTGAGACCGCTATCATCCATGCTGCTGACACGGGCGAAATTCACTGCAGAACACACATCACACACATCACATTGGCTGCATGTGCAGCATTTGACTGAAACGCAAGCATATCTGTTTCACCGTTTCTCTGTCCATAGCTTCTGTCAGCACAGTATCCTTTCATTAGAGACCTACCACTCTGCTAATGCCCTAACCCTCTCCTCTCCCCTTGTCCTCAGACCCATCAAGCCCACAGACATCCTGCCTCCAGAGAGAGGGCACGAGGTGGCCAAGGAGCTGGGCATTCCCTACTACGAGACCAGCATCGTGGCCCAGTTTGGGGTCAAGGATGTGTTCGACAACGCCATCCGTTCCGCTCTCATCTCCCGCCGTCACCTCCAGTTCTGGAAGTCCCACCTGAAGAGAGTCCAGCGGCCCCTCCTCCAGGCCCCCTTCCTGCCCCCCCCCCCCGCGCCCTGTGGTGGGCATCCCTGACCCCCCTCCCATCGACGGAGAAGCCCCCGACTCCCTCCTCTGCCAGCCGCTATGCGCCGATGTCCTCTTCTTACTCCAAGGCGGCGCCACGCGTGTCTTCGCACACAAAGTCTACCTGGCCACCTCCTGCTCCAAGTTCTACGACCTCTTCACCCTGGATCTTCTGGCCATCGAGGCGGATTGGGAGGGAGATGAGCGCGCCGAGAGCGGTGAGGAGGATGAACAGAGTAGGAGAGGTGCCAAAGAGCAGGCAGGGCGTACTAAGAGCTTGGACATCGATAATGATGGGGAGGGTGGAGCCAGGGGAATCAAACGGCCACCCATGCTCCAGCAGGGCTCCCTGAGGACTTCCAAAAGTGATAACGCTCTCCCCGCCAGGAGCCAGTGCTCCGTGGGGCCCCTGGGGGCCGGCCGTGGCCTTTCAGGCTGGGGGAGGGGCTTCCTGAGTGTGTACCTGGAGCACGTAGCTGACCCCGAGACGGGGCGACCCCGCCTCATGACCGTGGTCTCCATGGACGGTCTCATACAGGAAGAACCCTTCCAGGTAAGATCAGATCGCAGTAACAACATCAAGTATTGCAAGTAGCTTTGGATAATAGCATCTGCTTAAATCCCCGTATTAATACAAAACCAGATCACCGTGAGGTTTTCATTCCCTATACTGCTCCAGGATTGTATCATCTTCTTAGAGCACTTTGAAGAGTGCCCTCTACTGGTCGGCATAACCATAACACATTTTAGGGAAACAAAGATACAGAATTCTAATGAAAGGTTATTAGACTGAAGTGAATCCATACACCTCAAGTGGTGTTTATTCACTTGATTTATACCACAGCTAATACTCGATTCCGATAGGTCTAGAGGGTGATTATATTTAAACTGTGTGGTGGTTTCAGGCGGTGCTGCAGTACCTGTACACAGGCAGTTTGGATGAGGGCCGTGGAGATCTGATGCAGGTGGCCACCATTGCTGAGCTGCTGGAGGTGTTTGACCTGAGGATGATGGTGGCCAATGTGCTGAACCGTGAGAGCTTCATGAATCAGGAGATCACCAAGGCCTTCCACGTACGTCGAGCCAACCGCATCAAAGAGTGCCTCAGCAAGGGCACCTTCGCTGGTAAATACACTGCCTCCAATTGCTGCGTCATCAGAGATTCTCGTGTGTGTGTGTGTGTGTGTGTGTGTGTGTGTGTGTGTGTGTGTGTGTGATTCACACGTCTGGATCTATGGTCATTATATTGTTTTTCCTATATGCAGTATCTGTGTGTGTTTATGTGTATCCTGGTGTCCTCCATCAAATGAGTCCATTTGGTGTCATTGCTCTAAACATGTGTTGCTGAGCTTTTATCCGTTTGTCCTTATGTGTGCCATGTCCCATTCCTATGCGTTTCTGTGTATCACTTTTGTCTGGGTTCTTCGGTCTGTGTGCATGTTGGCTATAGCGTTTCTCACAAGGTGAGAGTCGTATTCTATCTATATAGTACATGTTAGAGGTCGACCGATTATGATTTTTCAACGCAGAAAATGATACAGGTTATTGGAGGACCAAAAAAAGCCGATACCGATTAATCGGACCATATTTTTATTTATTTATTTGTAATAATGACAATTACAACAATACTGAATGAACACTTATTATAACTTAATATAATACATCAATAAAATAAATGTAGCCTCAAATAAATAATGAAACATGTTCAATAGGGTTTAAATAATGTAAAAACAAAGTGTTGGAGAAGAAAGTAAAAGTGCCATGTAAGAAAAATAACGTTTAAGTTCCTTGTTCAGAACATGAGAAAATATGAAAGCAGGTGGTTCCTTTAACATGAGTCTTCAATATTCCCAGGTAAGAAGTTTTAGGTTGTAGTTATTATAGGATTATTTCTCTCTATACCATTTTGTATTTTATTAAACTTTGACTATTGGATGTTCTTATAGGCACTTTAGAATTGCCAGTGTAACAGTATAGCTTCCATCCCTCTCCTCTCCCCTACCTGGGCTCGAACCAGGAACACATCTACAACAGCCACCGAAGCAGCATTACCCATCGTTCCACAAAATCCGGGGCCCTTGCAGAGCAAGGGGAACAACTACTCCAAGTCTCAGAGCGAGTGACGTTTGAAACACTATTAGCGTGCACCCTGCTAACTAGCTAGCCATTTCACATCGGTTATACCAGTCTAATCTCGGGAGTTGATAGGCTTGAAGTCATAAACAGCTGCTGGCAAACGCACAAAAGTGCTGTTTGAATGAATGCTTACGAGCCTGCTGGTGCCTACCACCGCTCAGACTGCTCTATCAAATCATAGACTTAGTTATAACATGTTAACACACAGAAATATGAGACTTAGGTCATTAATATGGCCGAATCCGGAAACTATCATCACGAAAACAAGACTTTTATTCTTTTAGGAACCGTTCCGTATTTTATCTAACGGGTGGCATCCATAAGTCTAAATATTCCTGTTACATTGCACATCCTTCAATGTTATGTCATACTTACGTAAAATTCTGGCAAATTTTGCGGCCCAAACTGTTGCATATACCCTGACTCTGCGTGCGATGAACGCAAGAGAAGTGACACAATTTCACCTGGTTAATATTGCCTGCTAACCTGGACTTCTTTTAGCAAAATATGCAGGTTTAAAAATATATACTTCAGTGTATTGATTTTAAGAAAGGCATTGATGTTTATGGTTAGGTACACATTGGAGCAATGACAGTCCTTCTTCACGAATACCCACAGCATCGATTATATGCAATGCTGGACACGCTAGATAAACTAGTAATATCATCAACCATGTGTAGTTAACTAGTGATTATGATTGATTGATTGTTTTTTTTCTAAGATAAGTTGCTAGCTAGCATTAAACTTACCTTGGCTTACTGCATTTGCGTAACAGGCAGGCTCCTCGTGGAGTTCAATGAGAGGCAGGTGGTTAGAGCGTTGGACTAGTTAACTGTAAGGTTGCAAGATTGAATCCCCCGAGCTGACAAAGTCAAAATCTGTCGTTCTGCCCCTGAACGAGGCAGTTAACCCACCATTCCTAAGCCATCATTGAAAGTAAGAATGTGTTCTTAACTGACTTTCCTAGTTAAATAAAGATTAAACAAAGGTGTAAAAAAAAGAAAACGATTTCCGATTGTTACGAAAACTTGAAATCGTCCCTAATTAATCGGCCCTAATTCCGATGATTCGGTCGACCTCTACTACATGTAGCCTCTTTGACCTTCAGGTGGCTACCACAATCTTTATATTGTTGTCACGATGTCTGTTTCTGTGGGAATTTGTTTTTTTTCAATTATAAACTGCTTGGTTCGAGCCCTGAATGCTGATTGGCTGACAGCTGTGGTATTTACCACAGGTATGTCAAAACATTTATTTGTACTGCTCTAATTACGTAGGTAAGCAGTTTATAATACCAATAAGGCACCTCTGGGTTTGTGGTATGTGGCCAATATACCAAGACTAAGGACTGTATCCAGGCACCCCGCGTTGTGCGTAAGAACGGCCCTTAGCCATGGTGTATTGGCCATATCGGCCACTCCTCATGCCTTATTGCTTAAATATACCTCCTGAATAGATCTGATTTAGACTACTCGTTCTAGTGGGTTCTATGCCCCATAAAGATTAGCGAGGCCTATAGGTCTGCCCTTGTGATTGGTTTAGTTTCTTCTTAGATAGTTTATTTCTTTAGAATGACAAAGTTGGGGAAGCTAGTCTGAAAATATAATTTATCAATTTACCAATTACTTCACACTGGAAGAACTTAAGCAACACTAAAGCTATCTTTTAAGAAAAATATAATTTACTTAACTTCAGTTAATTTGAAAAAGTAGTTCACTCCGTCCAAACTAATTCGTGAAAAATTATCATATGTAATAAAAAAAATGTTTTAAAAGGAAACCTACCGGTAGTCAGTTGTCCAACTGAATGTATTCAACTGAAATGTGTCTTCCACATTTAACCCAACCCCTCTGAATCAGAGAGGTGCTGAGGGCTGCCTTAATTGCTCTGTGGTCAGATGTTAACAGAATGTCATTTCTCATATTAAACACAAACAATGTTTCAAGTGAGAATTAGCAGGTCTTATGAAGGAAAAGTACATTCTTACCTACTTTACCCATATTGTTTTTTTGCAAAAAGACTAGCATGTAGTTCCAGTAGTTAGCTACAAAACTACAAAAAAAGTAATTAAACTACTGAAAACACTAACAAGATTTGAATTTAGTTCAACTACTACCAAGCTACAGCCAAACGGAGTTAAATGTAGTTCACTACGCCCCAACACTGATTCCTTGGGTATCCAAACAGAATAGAGCCACAGTCCGAGCCCTTACAGACAGTGTAGTTAGGTAGGATGCAAGCTATCTGGACAGCTTCAAAAGTCTATATAGGTTTCAATCTTAGTACAAAACAGAGTTGAAATACTATGTCCCTCCATCTCCCTCCCTTGCACCCTGTGTCAAATAGTGCTCTGTCTACCTTTCCATTTATCTCTTGTCTGTCTACCTGTTTCTGTGTGCGTCTGTCTGCGTATATCCCTGTGTGTCCCCGTCCGTCTGTCTTCCCCTCTGTAGCCTCGACTCTTGTGGTTCACTCTGAGATGAGTGCTCTTTTCCCTCTCCGGTTTTAGATGTGGTGTTCTGCCTGGACGATGGCTACCTGCCGGCCCACAAGCCTCTGCTCATTTCCAGCTGTGACTGGATGGCCGCTATGTTCCGCGGATCCTTCATGGAGAGCTACATCAAGGAGGTGAGTGTGAGAGTGTGAAAGAGATTCGGTAAGGATGGGTTGCATTTAAGTGTGTTTGTAGAGGTGGGGTGGGGGGTGCATGAGGCTGGCTAGCACTGTGATCTGTAAAGCTGTGTTTCACCCGTGGTTGTGTTGAAAGCACACTATACTATAAGCCTCCCCTGGGGGCTCACAGCCAACTGCCATGTGAGAATATGTACAGTACTGGCGTTGCACACAGCCAGAAACATGGTCCAAAGCGAGCAGGTCAGACGGTTCCGCGTCTAAGCAGATGCGGCAGGAAGTCGGCTCACCTCAGCACTTTCTGGGTTGAGGGCCCGTGTCATTTCCTCTTTACACATACTTGTTGGAGAAGAGGCAGCGTGAGAATATTAAAATATCACATCATAGCTAACCAGACATACTGCCCACATTCCTGTCTGTTATCAACGCACTCGTCACAGCCTCATCGGATGGCTGGAGAAGAGGCTGAGGAGGGAGACTGAGACTGCAAGAGGTGGTAGACTAGAGGACAATATGTATCTTAAAGGGACCGCTTTTAGAGATCTTTTTCCTTTGACATTTGACCCCAAGACAACGGTGTAAGATGACATGCATTCATGTTAGAGAGCCGCTCATGAGAAACTATGCAGGCACTGAGCCTGCGGCGTGTCCAGTTACCCCCGGCTTCTCTCTGATGGCTCGGGTTCTAGAAAGACTAGACTCTTCCAGGGCGTTGCTGCCAACCTACCCAGGGAGGGAGCTCTTTTCTCTCGATGCTGTGGGTGTCCGCTGCCTGGGCCCTTCTGGAGAACTAGATCCCCCAGGTACGGTTACAGTCCAGGCCCCACAGGCTTTGAGTTACGGCCCTGCCAGGAAGCAGGCAGCCCCAGGAAACAGGACGCTGGACAGGCCCTCTGGATACTCTTACAGCCAGAGTCCACAGAGAGGGAGGAGTGGACAGGGTCATGGTGTGCTACGTGCTCGAAGGTGGAGACTGGGAGGCTAAGAGGTTGTTGTATCCATGGTAACCCGTGTGGCTTTGTCCCCATTGTGACACTCTTTATGGCGTTTGGTTGGCATAGTACATCTAACAAAGACTGAGGCTCTGGACAATGTGAGGCCAACCAGCATTTGTCTTTGTATGAGAGATTTCCATAGTGATGCAGCAATGATCGTGGTGTTTAAAATCTCAGCAGGAAACGCTTCCCCTGCTTAGCTGGCTGGCCTTGAGGTGCATAGACAAAGCCTCCCTTGGAGTGAGACAGATGTGGCTATGGTTGTGGGCATGGCTAGGCATCAGAGTGGCGTGGAGAGGCGTGTGACCTTGGGAGTCTCGGACCAATCGGTGTACTGTAGTGAACTGTGACTTGTCTGGTCTCTGTTTCAGAGTGTGTTGGACTGTCTGCCATCAGCTAACACAGTGCGATCTGTCTTTAAAGTAGCTGTCCAGTGTTTCCAGATTTCTAAGAAATATTACCTACCTATAGTTAATTACAATATTAGTGCAATCGTTTTTATTCCATTAATTGTTTATTAAGTATGTTTAAAAGCAGCTTTTCTGTGTTTGAATGGTGTGGGCATATACCGGTCAATTAAAATATTCAAGTAAACAGCTGATTGGACTGCTCAGCCAATAAGACGTCTCGGCCAAACACATGACATCGTCTATGAGGAAAAAGCAAAGCATTTTTGAAACAGTCTGTTTGAGATACAAATTTGTGGTGGGGCTTTTAGTGCTGAGCGATTAACTGACATTTCGTTTTTATTTTCCCGGATACTAAACAACTTATTGACCCATGTCGGTTCGTTTTTTTCTGAACCCAACGTGCAGTTTCTCTAGAGAGAAATTAAAGTGGTTGTTTTTTATTAAGCAAATATTGAGCCTATAGACTGTACAGTATGGGGAGCAGAGAGAACATTGTCTGGCTGCTACTGCCTGAGCAGAGAGAACATTGTCTGGCTGCTACTGCCTGAGCAGAGAGAACATTGTCTGGCTGCTACTGCCTGAGCAGAGAGAACATTGTCTGGCTGCTACTGCCTGAGCAGAGAGACCATTGTCTGGCTGCTACTGCCTGAGCAGAGAGAACATTGTCTGGCTGCTACTGCCTGAGCAGAGAGAACATTGTCTGGCTGCTACTGCCTGAGCAGATGAGAACATTGTCTGGCTGCTACTGCCTGAGCAGAGAGAACATTGTCTGGCTGCTACTGCCTGAGCAGAGAGAACATTGTCTGGCTGCTACTGCCTGAGCAGAGAGAACATTGTCTGGCTGCTACTGCCTGAGCAGAGAGAACATTGTCTGGCTGCTACTGCCTGAGCAGAGAGAACATTGTCTGGCTGCTACTGCCTGAGCAGAGAGAACATTGTCTGGCTGCTACTGCCTGAGCAGAGAGAACATTGTCTGGCTGCTACTGCCTGAGCAGAGAGAACATTGTCTGGCTGCTACTGCCTGAGCAGAGAGAACATTGTCTGGCTGCTACTGCCTGAGCAGATGAGAACATTGTCTGGCTGCTACTGCCTGAGCAGAGAGAACATTGTCTGGCTGCTACTGCCTGAGCAGAGAGAACATTGTCTGGCTGCTACTGCCTGAGCAGAGAGAACATTGTCTGGCTGCTACTGCCTGAGCAGAGAGAACATTGTCTGGCTGCTACTGCCTGAGCAGAGAGAACATTGTCTGGCTGCTACTGCCTGAGCAGAGATGAGATGATTACTTTTAAGGAATGAAAAATAATAAAGTCATCCATTTAAAAACGTTTATTACTTCATTGTAATTTCCTGTTTTTCAATTGATGTCTATCCAATGTAGACCTGACAGAGAATGGAATATTTTCTATGTTTTGGCAATTGAATGTTCACTATTTTTTACTTTGGAATTTCCATTAAAAAGCTCTAAAATAATTTGTATGTAATTATTTCATAATGCATGATTAAATACAAATTTGAAATTGAAAACGTGAATATTTTTTAATAATCAAACTAAAACCGAACCGACCTCAAAAAGCACTAGTCGCTCGGCACTATGAGGCTTTTGAGGTGTTTTTTTCCCCTAATTTATACTTAGTTCGAGTATAGGATGAGTCAACAACATTATTTGTGTACAGGTTAACTAACAGATTGAGCTTTTAAAAGTGACATTTTCACAGGACAGCTACTTCAACCCATTTCACCCTGACTCTTCTCACCACTCTCCTCTCTCATTGCTCTCATTCATATCTTTAGGCTGTCACTGTTTGTATTCACGAGGTGCTGTGATAACGCTTCTATTCTGGTCCTACTGTTACGATCTGCTGTGTCCTTGTCAGTCCCCCCCACACACACACACGTTTCCACCTATAAAAGATCACGTTGAACTCAATAAACCCCTCCCTGATTGGATAGTTAGGTTTGAATGCCATTCTGATGAGGAATAAGGACTTGTGTGTGTTTAGGAGCTTTGAACTGGAGCGGCCACCTGTGTCTTTACCTCAACCTTTTCTGCCATAATGAAGGGTCATTGCCAGGCTGACATTCACCTAATTGGCACAGAGACAGGCAGGTGAGGGGCACCCCTGGGACTGAGGAAGGACCCCTGTGGGTCCCATGGCTCTTCCCACCTCCTACTGTAGCGTAAACCACAAGGCAATACTCAATAGTGGTGTTGAGACTGCTCTGAGACTTTAAAATGTCTCGTCCCTTTTTAATCCAACCATTTGAACATCCAATTGGGCTGAAAGGTTGAAAACATAGAATACCATTTAATTGAATCACTACCTATGGCAGCAGAGAGCCTAGTAGTTAAGAGCGTTGGGCCAGTAATCGAAAGCTCGCTGGTTCGAATCCCAGAGCTGACTAGGTGAAAAATCTGTCTATATGCCCTTGATCATGGCACTTAACCCTAATTTCTCCTGTAAGTCGCTCTGGGTGCCTTGGTTTGTATTTATCTGAAGCCAACCACAGTTATACTTTCGTGACACCTAGTGGCCAGGGTGGTGTAGTTTTTTAAATGTTCTATATGCTGCATGCATTTGTGGGAGGGCAGGGGGAGAAGATGAAAAGGGAGTTAGCATGGTCTGACAGTCCCAGAAGTTCTTTCTATCACTCCCCAAATTGTCCCCGTAAACCTTTGGACTTCACTTGTGGCTGTGGGAATAAGTGTACCTTTGTTAGCAGCAGTAAAATAACAATAGCGAGGCTATATGTAGGGGGTACCGGTACAGAGTCAATGTGGAGGCTATATATAGGGGGTACCAGTACAGAGTCAATGTGGAGGATATATACAGGGGGTACCAGTACAGAGTCAATGTGGAGGCTATATACAGGGGGTACCAGTACAGCGTCAATGTGGAGGCTATATACAGGGGGTACCAGTACAGAGTCAATGTGGAGGCTATATACAGGGGGTACCAGTACAGCGTCAATGTGGAGGCTATATACAGGGGGTACCAGTACAGAGTCAATGTGGAGGCTATATACAGGGGGTACCAGTACAGAGTCAATGTGGAGGCTATATACAGGGGGTACCAGTACAGAGTTGATGTGCGGGGGCACCAGTGTGGAGGTAATTGAGGTAATATGTATGTATAGTTAAAGTGACTATGCATATATAATAAACAGAGAGTAGCAGCAGTGTAGAAGGGGGGGGGGGCAATGCAAATAGTCTGGGTAGCCATTTGATTAGATGGTTTGGGTAACGCTTGCCGTGCGGTAGAAAAGAGAACAGTCTTTGACTAGGGGGGCTGGAGTCTGACAATATTTAGGGCCTTCCTCTGACACCACCTTGTATAGAGGTCCTGGATGGCTGGAAGTTTGGCCCCGGTGATGTACTGGGCCGTACGAACTACCCTCTGAGGCCAAACATTTGCCATGCCAGGCAGTGATGCAACCAGTCAGGATGCTCTCGATGGTGCAGCTTTAAAACCTTTCGAGAATCTGATGATCCATGCCAATTCTTTTCAGTCTCCTGAGGGGGAATAGGTTTTGTTGTGCCCTCTTCATGACTGTCTTTGTGTGCTTGGACCATGTTAGTTTGTTGCTGATGTGGATGCCAAGGATCTTGAATCCCCGAACCTGCTCCACTTTAGCCCAATCGATGAGAATGGAGGTGTGCTCAGTCCTCTTTTTCCTGGAGTCCACAGTCAACACCTTTGTCTTGATCACGTTGAGGGAGAGGTTGTTGTCCTGGCACCACACAGTCAGGTCTCTGACCTCCTCACTATAGGCTGTCTCGTCGTTGTCGGTGATCAGGCCTACCACTGTTGTGTCATCGGGAAAATTACTGATGTCTAGGGCACCTCCAGCCGGCCCACTCTGCCTGTATGAGTAGCTCTGGTCAGCCTGTGTGCTGCTCCAACGACAGACCGTGTTATTGGAGTGGGACACAGTGAGCCACAGACAGTGAGTGGACATTAACTTATTTTCTGTAGCTGTAGTTTTATTGTCCTTATTTGCAGACACATTAGCTATTCTTTCATGTTGATCCGGCTCCGTATTGGGTGTGCATACGTAAATGCTCTTTTGTCATGATCCAATCAGAGGTGTGTTTTCCTCGGTCCCTTTCACAGCTCTGCTTCCAGGTCTATCCCTCAAAGACATCTAGGCCGTCTATGCCATCTGTAGGGGCAGGCCCAGTGGGGTAACAAGATGGCGTCAGTGACCCCCTGGTAAGGCGGGACTTTCATCTTTCGCAGGCTCAAAAAGTACTCCTCAACTGGAGACGAACAACCCTTCATCTCCAAGGTTTTATCCTCATTGATCTACACACCATACCCCATAATGACAAAACAAAAAACGTTTTTTATAAATAATAAACAACTGAAATATCACATTTACATAAGTATTCAGACCTTTTACTCACTACTTTGTTGAAGCACCTTTGGCAGCGATTACAGCCTCAAGTCTGCTTGGGTATGACACTACAAGCTTGGCACACCTGGATTTGGAGAGTTTCTCCCATTCTTCTCAGCAGATCCTCTCAAGCTGGTTGGGTGGGGAGCATCACTGCAGGTCTCTCCAGAGATGTTTGATCAGGTTCAAGTCCGGGCTCTGGCTGGGCCACTCAAAGACATTCAGAGACTTGTCCCAAAGCCACTCCTGCGTTATCTTGGCTGTGTGCGTACGGTTGTTGTCCTGTTGGAAGGTGAACCTTAGCCCCAGTCTGAGGTCCTGAGTGCTCGGGAGCAGGTTTTCATCAAGGATCTCTCTGTACTTTGCTCCGTTCATCTTTCCCTCGATCCTGACTAGTCTCGCAGTCCCTGCCGCTGAAAAACATCCCCACAGCATGATGCTGCCACCACCGTGCTTCACAGTAGGGATGGTGCCAGGATTCCTCCAGACGTGAAGCTTGGCATTCAGGCCAAAGAGTTCAATCTTGATTTCATCAGACCAGAGAATCTTGTTTCGCATGGTCTCAGAGTCTTTTGGCAAATTCCAAGCAGGCTGTCATGTGCCTTTTACTGAGGAGTGGCTTCCGTCTGGCCACTCTATCATAAAGGCCTGATTGGTGGAGTGCTGCAGAGATGGTTGTCCTTCTGGAAGTTCTCCCATCTCCATAGAGGAAATCTGGAGCTCTGTAAGAGTGACCATCGGGTTCTTGGTCACCTCCCTGATCAGGGCCCTTCTCCCCTGATTGCTCAGTGGCCTGGTTGGCCACCTCTAGGAAGAGTCTTGGTGGTTCCAAACTTCTTCTATTTCAGAATGATGGAGGCCACTGTGTTCTTGGGGACCTTCTATGCTGCAGAAATGTTTTGGTACCCTTCCCCAGATCTGTGCCTTGACACAATCCTGTCTCGGAGCTCAACAGAGAATTCCTTCGACCTCATTGGCTTCGTTTTTGCTCTGACATGCACTGTCAACTGTGGGACCTGATATAGACAGTTGTACCTTTTCAAATCATGTCCAATACATTGAATTTACCACAGTTGGGCTCCAATCAAACACTTTAGTTACAGACAAATTACTACTGGAAGACATACTAAATGTGAATATTTCTCTCTCTCTCTCTTTCTCTCTCTCTTTCTCTCTCTTTCTCTCTCTCTCCAGGTGTCCATCCCTGACACCAGTAGTGCCTGTATGCGTGCGGTGTTGGAGTTCCTATACTGTGGGCTGGTGACGGCCTGTCCTGACTGGGAGCCTATGGAGCTCATTGTCCTATCCAACCGGCTATGTCTGCCACGCCTCGTTGCCCTCACAGAGCAACATGTTGTGGATGAGCTGCTACAGTGTTTGGTGAAGGGAGTAGACATTGACGGACAGGTGCTTGCTTACCTGGAGTTGGCTCAGGTGAGTCTCCAAATTCATCTACAAAGTACTCACTGTATATTGTCACTGACAGTTGTAGTGAAGACACTGTTACTGCAATACAGGTAATACTGTACGTGGTTGTATAGAATGTTCCCTCCAGTGAAATAGTAACGGACATCCCTGAACGATGAGACCACCCTAAAGCTTAGGCCTATTTATCATATACAGGACTGTATAGAACTCTGTTCTACAATGACAGGTGACATTCGTCTTAAAAAGCCATTTGTCCACTTCTCATTCAAGTTCATCTTTCTTATTTGTAAAGTAAGAAAGTTTGAGGTGTTCTTCCTTGTCATTTAAACCTTTTTGATGGACTGCTCACCTATTCATTCATCCCTGGCAGTTCCACAATGCCAAGCAGCTTTATACCTGGTGTCTCCATCACATCTGCACCAACTACAACAGCGTTTGTCGCAAGTTCCCCAAAGACATGAAGGTCATGTCTCCAGGTACAAACCAAGGCCCTCTCTCTCTTCTCTCCATCTCTCTTCTCTCATCTCTCCATGTCAATAGATAGACTACTCATATTAAGGTAGTGCTTGTTTGTTTTTTGCTTCAGAAGTGCTTTGAGATTTATGTCTGTTATGAAAAGCAATATAGAAGTTGAATCCATTTTTATTATTCTTAGCTTGTTTTGTACTGCCTGTCCCACCTCCAATCCCCAACTTCCCTTCCCAGTTCCCCTCCCACCTCCAATCCCCAACTTCCCTTCCCAGTTCCCCTCCCTCCTCCAATCCCCAACTTTCCTCCCACCTCCAATCCCAAACTTCCATCCCTCCTCCAATCCCCACCTCCCCTCCGTCCTCCAATCCCCACCTCCCCTCCCTCCTCCAATCCCCACCTCCCTTCCGTCCTCCAATCCCCACCTCCCCTCCCTCCTCCAATCCCCACCTCCCCTCCCTCCTCCAATCCCCAACCTCCCTCCCACCTCCAATCCCCAACCTCCCTCCACTCCCCTCATTCCTTGTCCTCCCCTCCACTCCCCTCCTTCCTTCCCCTCCATTCCCTTCCACTCCCCTCCTCCATTCCCCCCCCACTCCCCTCCTCCACTCCCCTCCTCCATTCCCTCCACTCCCTCCTCCATTCCCCCACTCCCCTCCTCCACTCCCCTCCTCCATTCCCCACCACTCCCCTCCTCCACTCCCCTCTTCCATTCCCCCCACTCCCCTCTTCCATTCCCCCCACTCCCCTCCTCCACTCCCTCCTCCACTCCCCTCCTCCACTCCCCTCCTCCACTCTCTCCTCCACTCCCCTCCTCCATTCCCCCCCACTCCCCTCCTCCACTCCCCTCCTCCATTCCCCCCCACTCCCCTCCTCCACTCTCTCCTCCACTCCCCTCCTCCATTCCCCCACCCCCTCCTCCACTCCCCTCCTCCATTCCCCCCACTCCCCTCCTCCATTCCCCTCCACTCCTCTTACTTTTTTTCATTTGTTTTTCCTCCTTTATATTCACGCTTTCCCCTCCTGCCTCCTGTTCTGATGTTATTTGTCTCTCTCTGTCTCTCTCTCTACCTCTCTCTCTCTCTCTGTCTCTGTCTCTCTCTCTCTACCTCTCTGTCTCTGTCTCTCTCTCTCTCTCTCTCTCTCTGTCTCTATCTCTCTCTACCTCTCTGTCTCTATCTCTCTCTACCTCTCTGTCTCTGTCTCTATCTCTCTCTACCTCTCTGTCTCTGTCTCTCTCTCTACCTCTCTCTCTCTCTCTCTCTCTCTCTGTCTCTCTCCCTCTCTCTCTCTCTCTCTCTCTCTCTCTCTCTCTCTCTCTCTGTCTCTCTCCTCTCTCTCTCTCTCTGTCTCTCACTCTGTCTCTGTGTGTGTAGAGAACCAGAGGCACTTTGAGAAGCAGCGGTGGCCTCCAGTGTGGTTCCTGAAGGAGGAGGATCGCTACCTGCGCTCTCAGAAGGAGCGCCAGCGGGAGGAAGAGATCCTCCGTAAGCAGCACACCAAGAGGGGCTGGTGCTTCTGGAGACACCCGTCCTCCTCACCCCATGTCTCCTGAGGCTGTCGCCCCTCCATGACCCCTCCTAACCTCAGACTGAGGAGGCCATGAGCCTACCACCCCTCCATAACGGGAGAGCCAAGTCTCACCTCTGTATGATTGTCTGTGGTTGTACTGGGGACCAGAAGTCCTCACAAGGACCATTTGGACAACTGGGGACATTTTGCCAGTCCCCACAAAGAAAGGGGCTATTTTAAGCTTAGGGGTTAGGTTTAGGGTTACAATTGGGGTTCAGGTTAGAATGAAAGTCAGGAGTTAGGTTTATTTTTAGGGTTTTGGGTTTAAGGGTAAGTTTTGGGTTAGGGGAAATAGGATTTTGAATGGGAATAAATGTGTTGGTCCACACAAAGGTAGTAAAACAAACGTGTGTGTGTGTGTGTGTGTGTGTGTGTGTGTGTGTGTGTGTGTGTGTGTGTGTGTGTGTGTGTGTGTGTGTGTGTGTGTGTGTGTGTGTGTGTGTGTGTGTGTGTGTGTGTGTGTGTGTGTGTGTGTGTGTGTGTGTGTGTGTGTGCACGTATGTGCGAGGTTCTCCACCCCCACAGCTGTAGGTCAGGCTTGGGCAATTTTCTATACCCCAGCTGGCCTCTTCTTGCCAGGCCGCAGTCTAGTGCTGCCTCTTCCCCCTGAGCTCCACTCAGCCACCAACCGGGGGTGATGGGACTGGGAACAAGGGCTCTCTCTGTCTCTCAGTCACACAGATGCTCAAGACCATTCCACAGACCACTGCGAAGACTCCCCTATGGGGAGGTTACCTCTGCCTTCAAGTCTATTCAGACTGTTCGAACACTGAACCAGACCGTTAGCCAGAGGCGCACCAGCGCTGGTCCAACACACAAGGACGAATGTTTCTGTTTGGTTTTGTTTCGCCGTGAGGTCTGGTCAGGGGTAATGACACACACCACCCAAAGACACATGCAGTGTTGAAGACCCTGATGACCAAAATGGCGGCAGGGATTTCAAATTAGAGTAGAGCCGATCCCAGACCTGGGTGTTTTGCTTCAGAGTCTCTGACCACCACTTATGCCTGTCTAACTTCTCGTCCATAGACTTTGATCTCCATTTTGGAAAAGTTTGACACCATTTTGTTTTCTTTCGGGTCTCATCCCAGTGAAGCTCTGTGTTGGAGGTTTGAATCCCAAATATTGTCCTCGTGTATCTAGACTGTTCTAGAATAACCTTCTCAAAGGGAGGGGGAATAAAGGGGGTAGTCTAGGTTTAGGAACCTGCTCCAGCCCAGCAGATGGCTGGTGGTTCAAGCACGCATCATGACTCCCCCCCCCAACCCCCACATAACACTAAGAGGAGAGGCCAACAGTGCTGAACAAACTGACCAAATCCCCCTCAAAGACATTCAAAGTGAACACTTGATAGCAATTCTTGATCAGAGGGCTAATTTGATACCACTGCCATGGGAGGGAGTGAGAAGCAGAACTGAACAGAGTTCTTGCTCTGCCTTGATTGACCACTAGGGTGCCCCTCAGCCAGCCTGCCTTTACTCATCCTTACCACAGGGGGCAGCACTGCTCAGGGTACCATCATCAACCGTCACCCGGAGCAAACAGGAGTTTTCTCCCCTACCTGTTTATATCCTTGATTCCAGTAGCTTTTGACTTTTTTCTTTTATTCCAGTTGTATTTGACAGGCAACTTTAGCTGTTTGTCCTCACATAGTGTTGAAAGGTATTATACCAAAAATGAAGCTGTGACATGTTCTCTCCCTCCTGTCTCCTCTCCTCTTCCGTAACATGGCAAATATGGGAGGAAAGGAAAAAGGGATTAGGAAAGGAGGAATAATCATTTGATCCCTGTCTGTGTGTCTTTAAAGCTGTAGTGTCAGGTAAAACCCAAGTGTCACTGCAGCACATTCTTTCACACCTCTAGCTGGAATTGAAAACGGTGCTCAATATGTCTACTAAAAGACACTATGACACAAACTTACATACACACACACACACACACTTACATACACACACACACTTACATACACACACACACATACACACACACACACACACACACACACACACACACACACACACACACACACACACACACACACACACACACACACACACACAGAAACACACAGACACACACACACACTTACACACACACTTACATACACACACACACACACACACACACACAGAAACACACACTTACATACACACACACACACACACACACACACACACACACACACACTTAAGCATACACACACACACACACTTACACACACACACACACACACACACACACACACACACACACACACACACACACACACACACACACACACACACACACACTTAAGCACACACACACACACACACACACACACACACTTAAGCATACACACACACACACACACACATAAGCATACACACACACTTAAGCATACACACACACACACACTTAAGCATACACACACACACACACACACACACTTAAACATACATGCACACCTTGTTCCTTTTCTGTCCACTAATTTTGAAATGTCAGCCCAGTCCTTCATCAGTGTTAATATGCAGGAACCTGATCTACAAAGATAATGTTACATTCACATCTGATGCACAAGTGTCCTATGAACGGTTTAGGATCTCTTGGAAAAGCTTGAGAGGTTTTGGGTTATTTTTCCTTATCCAAAGGTGTGTGGCAGTCTAATAGGTGTTGTGTTCGTGAATATATTCAGAGTATTATTCATTTCAATGATGGTCGTCTCAGTATGAGTAGAGTTGAATCTTAACATTAAGTTAAATACATCATTTGCAATACAGTATTAGACCAAATATTGGACTTGCTTTTAGTTTCAGAGTGCAGTTTTATTTATTTGCAAGGGAGTGTGATGTTTCAATCAGTAGTTAACAAAGAGGATGCAGTTCCAGCTTTTAGTTGGATGTTGAACTGCTGAGGAACTCTTCATAACCCACTGCACCTTTAAGATCTCCATGAATCCACCACAGTGTATCAGAATAGATGTGTTGAAAGAAGAAGAGAACTAGTAAAGCTTTGCTACTGTGTTTCATTTTCTTCTCTTTAGGAGTGGCTCACTCTCTCTCTCTCCCGTCTGCCTTGCTCACTTCCCCCCTGCCTGGCTCTCTCTCTCTCCCTGCCTGGCCCACTCTCTCTCTCCCCCTGCCTGGCCCACTCTCTCTCTCCCCCCCTGCCTGGCTCACTCTCTCTCTCCCGTCTGCCTGGCTCACTCTCTTCCCCCCCTGCCTGGCTCACTCTCTCTCTCACTGCATGGCTCACTCTCTCTCCCCCCCTGCCTGGCTCACTCTCTCTCCCCCTGCCTGGTTCAATCTCTCTCCCCCACCTGCCTGGCTCACTCTCTCCCCCAATGTGGGGAAAGCAAGTCTTTTGACACGTTCTTTATTAAGCACTGTTGTTCTATTTGTGGATTTGAGATTTCATGTAACATTTTCATCATATAATAGGGGCTCTTATCCAGAGCGAATAGGGTTCAATTCCTTGCGCAAGGGCACATAGGCAAATTTGTCACCTCTGGGATTAGAACAACAACCTTTCGGTTACTAATCCAACGCTCTTACCCGCTAGGCTACTTGCCGACGGTGACTAACAGCGGGAGTTGGATAGATGGTGTGAAACATGGCTCGGTTTGCTTTTCTCCACAGAAGACATGTTTTAAGTCTTCAACGGCTACTGAAATGGCTGTACGGTAGGATCTCACGGGACCCAAGTGGGAATTGGGCTGACCTTATCAACAAAATATAGAAGGGAAAGTAACCCAGGCTGACCTTACCAACAAAATATAGAAGGGAAAGTAACCCAGGCTGACCTTACCAACAAATTATAGAAGGGAAAGTAACCCAGGCTGACCTTACCAACAAAATATAGAAGGGAAAGTAACCCAGGCTGACCTTACCAACAAATTATAGAAGGGAAAGTAACCCAGGCTGACCTTACCAACAAAATATAGAAGGGAAAGTAACCCAGACTGACCTTACCAACAAAATATAGAAGGGAAAGTAACCCAGGCTGACCTTACCAACAAAATATAGAAGGGAAAATAACCCAGGCATCTTAAAAATAGTCCTAGCGCCCCTATTTAGGGCTGGGATATTAGAACATTCATCTGGGGTTGACGTGGGGACATACAGATGTTTTCACTTCATGACCCCTGTCTATGTCCCAAGGAGGAGTTATTTGAGTCCGACTAATGGTAGACATGCCCTACAAAGCCTTCCCTCATGGTTTGTGCCTTAAAAATGTACATCCACTATGAGGAACTGAGTATACTCTTAAGTGTGTAGTGTAGTTTTAAGGTAGTTGTATACAGTTACAGACAGGTTCTGCAAAGGATAATAGCTGAACTGATTGATTTAGTGTCTGGTTATGCTAACACACCCAGTCTCACCCCCCACCCAGGCCAGAGAGGCAGGTCTCTCCCTGGTCTGTCTCCTACAACTGAGCCTCCCTCTGGGGCAACAGACCCCAGCCCTCCTGGAGAGACACTGGGTCTGCTGGGGGTCAGTCAACGACAGTCCTTAAATTAGTAGATGAAGGGGATTCCATATATTGTATGGTCTGTTTCTGGTTGGCAAACTGATTGAGTCAGTCCTAAACCAGCAGAGGAGCCACTGTAAACCCCTAGAGACCCAGGGTTAGACACCTCTGACCTCGCGGATACCAAAGCTTACTATGAGGATACTGGTTTCCTTGTGTGAATGATGGTCAATACTTGTGGGATGTGGTTATTAGTATTTTTGCATGGTGGCCTAATTTTGGCATTGTAATGACACTTTTCTCTTGACTTAATATTGGATTGCACTTTTCTTATTTTCTGTCGTTTTACCTCTGCCTATTTGTGCTTGGCATGGACTACTTCTTTCAAAAGTTTATAAAAAAACAATGATATTTTGTAGCATGGGGTCTCCTTTTGTTTTCTAACGGTCCATGTGGTGTACTTGGATTTATTGAGTGGGTGTCTCATGTTCACGGACAAAGACAAACTGGACTCAGTGGTATTATTCATAGCATTAGTGGCTGACATTGAAGCCTGCGTCTATACTGTGGGAAGCCTCTTTAGTCATAATATTCCAATTTTATATAATATTATTCTCAGAATAACATTGACGGTACACAGGAATTTGACAGAGATGTCTTGCTTCTTGTACACTGTTATAGCATTATCTTAGCACTGTTCTGTGGTGTATTGGAAGCAGCAGGTTAGATATGAGACATGGTGTTCTTGGGTTGCCAGCTGTTGGGCATGTGGTTGCCCCAGGAATTGACAGTGCTAGTACAGTACATAGTTGTAGTTTGCCACTCAAGTTCTAACACTAAATTAATCCATACACCTTGAGAATGTCCCATTTATACAACGGGCTGCCTTGGGAGCTAAATGGACTGTTTTCATTGGACTTGTAAAACGATTCCTTGGCTTTGACCAGCCACCGATAGTTGAGCCACATTTTCCCCTAGAGGCTCATTTCTGTAACTTCGCATTTGGTGTGAGATGATGGACTATCATTTGAACTGCGGTTACTGCACTACTGTCATTTAGTCCAGACTCTTTTATGATGTCACTTTAACATCACCCTAGTTCAGATTAGCTATAGAGTGTAGTGGTATAAACTCAAGAAAACATGAGTGTTCCTATGAGAATTTGCTGTAGCATTGATTAAGCTAATATTTTCTAACATGACATTTATTCATGGAAAGCAACCATTGTTGTTTGCCCCTGGCCTGGCGTCTCCTGTGCCTTTTGAGATATTCTCACGCTGTTGCCTGTCTCCCCGAGCCCTCCTATAGGCTTGCCATATGCATGAGGGGGCCTCCAAACCACTGCCTTCTGGGTTCAGGTTGGCACCCAAGCTAAAAACACACACGTGCGCACACATTCAACCAGGCAGCTTTCCTTCTTGTCTCTTAGTGCCTGTGGATCGACCCATCTTTCGTAAATCCTATGCTGTGTACCAGAGAGGCTCTGCTAATGAGGCCTACGGTAGTCTACAGTAGTAAGGCACCCGACTTGGAAGCTTACAAATATGTCACCCAAACCTTGTTACATCATCCAAACAAGCTAAGCTATAGATAATAAACTGTGGAAAAGACATTGAGATCCAACAGATTTCAGATTTCGTAACAAACTGATCTTTTGCACTCGGCAGTCTGTCAAGGCCTGCACTTTCCGTCTATTATGTAGCCTTTAAACCATGTGTGTACTATTAAACCAAGATTTACCAGCTTGCCTGAGCAGTCAGAAACAACTTCAATCCAAATCTGGCTCCTCTCTCTCTCTCTCTCTCTCTCTCTCTCTCTCTCTCTTTCTCTTTCTCTTTCTCTTTCTCTTTCTCTTCTCTCTCTCTCTCCCCCCCCCCCTTGGTAAAGGCTTTTTAGAATTTGAAATGTAGGGCGGGAGTCCCATCTGTAAAGACTGAGACACTTCCACAGCAGTACTGTGTCTACCATTTTGACTCGAAAAGGCAAAACTACTCCTTTGCTGTAATGGTATTCCACAGTTAACTTTGTAAACCCAACCTCCACTTGTTTGACCCAAAACTAGCTGTTAGCCTAGAGAATCCTGTCTCGAAAGTGGCCCAGGACATAGAGCTGGGAGGGGGAGAGACAGGGGCCGTAGTAGGGTGAAGATGAATCTCTGCTCTGACTTTTCAGTGTGATTTATGCATATTATTATTATTATGCACTTTTGTTTCCCCCTTCTAATTTCATTTTCCAGTTCAAAGTGATATTAACTGCTTGTGTTAATACATTTATGAAACACAATACACCACATACACAATACTAAGGGCTTTTAAAAAAAGACAACAATCAGAATGTTTTGCTGCTTTTGAAAAATAAAAATAATTATTTAATAGTTTTGATCCACTGTGATTTGTAAAAAAAATTAAAGTAATTACATGGTTTTTTTTGCTGTTTAAGTATTTTAATATTTGACCTCAGGTTTTGTTAAAAATGTCTGTATATCTGTATGGTTCCTACACAATGAGTGCTGGGAGACAACCTGTGGACCTATTGGAAGGATCCCTGCTTTGGCCTATACAGAGGAAAGCATGAAGATGTGAAGCTGCCGCATGTACACACACACACACACACACACTGGCTCTTTGTCTCTGTTTCTACAGAGGCACATCTCTAGTGTCAGCTAAGCAACACACACACACACCCAGCAAGTCACCTCAAGGTTTGTTATTAATGCTGCTGTTATAGTGACCAGCCTCCTGTGCTGCTGTTATAGTGAGTGACCAGCCTCCTGTGCTGCTGTTTATTTCTCCAAGGGGGAGAAAAGGCAGGAGAAGATAAGAGAGAACTCCAGTGAAGTTCATTTGGCACAAGACAAACTGGATGATATTTGTGATATCATAGGAGACATTGGCATCTGTCGTCTACTTCACCGATCAGTAGAGAATAACGTACCAGTTTATCTACGGTACCGTTCAAAAGTTGGGGTCACTTAGAAATGTCCTTGTTTTTGAAAGAAAATATATATTTTTTTGTCCATTAAAATAACAGAAAATTGATCAGAAATACAGTGTAGACAATTGAGAGTGCTTGAAATGCACAAATTCACAGTGCCGACTGGTCCAAGGAAGAGAGGAAAGGCTGCCAGATTTGGTCAAATGTTGACAATTTATTGTTCAGAAATGCTTATTTTCCACCATAATTTACAAATAAATGAATAAAAAATCCTACAATGTGATTTTCTGGATTTTTTTTCTCTCATTTTGTCTGTCATAGTTGAAGTGTACCTATGATGAAAATTACAGGCCTCTCTCATCTTTTTAAGTGGGAGAACTTGCACAATTGGTGGCTGACTAAATACTTTTTTGCCCCACTGTATATCTAATTCTTTCTAAGTGTGCAGTGTTTGCCAATTCGCTGAGCCATAATTTGGTAGAGGGTGCTTCCCTCCTTTTCCGAAACAACAAGATACATTTTTTTGCCGAAATGAGACTGTAAGAGATGAGTTGTTTTGGGGGGTTGGTTAATCCGTTTGGGGAATCAGAAACTCCCAGTATTATCAGAAGCGGGTCTGGGTCTATTGAAGTCTCCAGAATTTCAGAGAGAATCCTAAAAATTCCACACCAATAACCATATAAGCTAGAGCATAGGGCAAAGCAGTGGAGTAGTGTACCCTGCGCAGCCTGACATTTATCACACATAGGGGATGTATCAGGAAATATCCTATGCAGTTTATTTTGGGAATAGTGTAATCTGTGTAATGCCTTGAACTGTATGAGATGATGTCTGGAGTTAATGGAGCAGGTGTGGATATACTCCAAGCTCTCTTCCCAGTCTGCCACAGAAATATCAGTCCCTAGCTCTTCCTCACATCTTGCCTTTATGGCATCTGTAGGTGTGCTAACAGATTGAAAAGCGTCGTCATATGGACGACATATCAGTTAGTCGGAGGTTGGGAATATTTTTATGCATCCGTCAAGCATGGAAGGTTTGAAACAGCTGATTTTTTATGGAATATCTACATAGGCGTACAGAGGCCCATTATCAGCAAACATCACGCCTGTGTTCCAATGGCACGTTGTGTTAACTAATCCAAGTTTATCATTTTAAAAGGCTAATTGATCATTAGAAACCCCTTTTGCAATTATGTTAGCACAGCTGAAAACTGTTGTTCTGATGAAAGAAGCAATAAAACTGTCCTTTAGACTCGTTTTAATGGACAAAAAACGTGCTTTTCATTCAAAAACAAGGGTATTTCTAAGTGACTGCAACCTTTTGAACGGTAGTGTATATCCCAACAGTGAGTGTGCACTGTAATCTCAATGCCCACACAAACTGAGCCGTTGTCCCATTTTGAACCGTCGTTCCCCAGCTTGCTCTGCTTGTTCCCACCAACACACAATGGCTTTCTGACAAGACATCTAGCAGTCTGCCTGTATCCATGACAATATTCTACTTTCCACAGTTTCCTGGAAGGTTCTGGAAGTCAGACAGACTGAATACTGAGTCAGCACAAACCCATGCCATTTGGCTCACTGCTCTACTCATAGGACACATTAATCATTAATATATTTTACTTTCAGCTTTCAGAGTTTTTTGTTTTAATAGAGAAAGTCTGGTAAGGGTTTAGTGAACAGCACTTGAACTGGGCTGGGAATCGCTGGGTTGCCATGGTGACTTGTAGTGATATGGCTGATGGGTCACATCAGAAATGCAGTGGGGGGTTAAGGGTCATGGAGTTCTTGTACCCAGCAATCTCAACCGGTGTGCTTGTGTGCATCTGCTTGTGTGCCTTGTGTTAATTGGTTTATGGCAATAACAACCCTCCCATGTGCCCCAATGTTGACAACACCCATTCATCACCAGAAACACAAGTCCAGCTGCCACCCAGAGTCCTTAACTCACCAAATGTCTCCTCATATTGCAGTAAGTGTGAGCATTTCCAGATGTGTGGTGGTTTACTGCTGGTTTGTTGTGTCATCTGTCCACTGGCATTGGTGAAGCCCTGATTACAGGCCTGAACCATGTGTCCTGTGATGTGATGTGTACCTAGTTCCCACTGAGCACCAACGCCAGGCCGCCACAGCCTCGCTTAACGCAGTCTGTGATACACAGTGACATCATCATCCCCACATGAGGCTGTCGTTTCAGTTTTCTCCAGGGAAAAGAAAAGAAATGTGAAGAACGGAGGGAGGATATTGCCTTCCAGTTGACTATAATATATCTGAGCTGAAAGTATAGATAATAGACTCGAAGTACCTGGGGGTCGGGGTTCTTTACAACAGAGGTTTCTGAGGCTAGTGAGCGTAAACTGCAATGCACTATTCTGTAGCGGACATGAGTCGGCCATGGTCACGTGACGACGTAGCTCCGCCCACAAACTTCAAAACCAGTTACTGCCCTCAGCCCAAGGAATTTCCTCTTGGTCTAACAGTCTAGGATGTTGGTTGCTCCTGTGGGAGATCCGGGTTTATACCCCGTGTGTAACACACTCTTGAATGGAAAAGCAGTGAAAAGATGTTTGTTGTTCACATGCATTGCACGCACTCCCACACACACAGCCTGGGCATTCCTGACAAGAGTGACATACCAAAAAGCCAAGGGAGTTGAGTAGTGACAGCACATTCTTCCTCTCTTTCTATCACTCCTCCAGGGCATGCTGTTGATCTACGTCTTCACTGTCCTCTCCACCCACACACACCTTTCAACCAGACCAAGTTTACACAATGTCCATCATGACATTGTGGGCTACATTTTCCATCAGCATGATGACATTTCTGGGCTAATTTAACGACCTGTTTCTGTAGGGGAAAACATAACTGTTTTCTAACTAAGATGTTGGACAATAAACTGATCTTTCCCCTGTTTATGTTTTGCCATATCTCAGAGGCATGGCAACCTCGTGATGAAAAAGAGAGAGGGGACAGGAAGAGAGAGAGGGGAGGAGAGTGAGAGGGGGAAGAGAGAGGGGAGGAGAGTGAGAGGGGGAAGAGAGAAAGAGAGGGGACAGGAAGAGAGAGAGAGGGGGAAGAGAGAGAGAGAAGTGATACAATGTGTTCATAAATTAGGTATTTTGTCAGTGCATATCTCTGTGTGCATGTGAATTGTGTGTATAAAGTGTGTGCGTGTGAATCGTGTGTATAAAGTGTGTGCATGTGAATCGTGTATAAAGTGTGTGTGTGTTAGACACATTTGGGCTCCAAGGGAAGATAAGTTAACCAGAGTTAGCTGAGAGGTGACCTCAGCTGAGAGACCAGGGAGCTTCAACGCTGTCAAAGAGCAGATACACACTCAACATATACTACTACATGCCTGCATTCTCTCTCTCAATTAAAATCCATTTCAATTCAATTTAAGGGCATTAATTAGCATGGGAAACATATTTTTTACATTGTGAAATAGATCAAAAACTAAAGTGAAAATAACAATAGTCGCCACCTTTCCAAAAGGTGTGTTTTATCTGGTTTTTAAATCTGATTCTACTGCTTGCATCAGTCACATGACATGGAATAGAGTTTCACTGTGAAGAGACCTCTGGTAGTATGTCTTGTGGGGTATGCATGGGTGTCCGAGCTGTGTGCTAGTAGTTTAAATAGACAGCTCAGTGCATTCAGCTTGTCAACACCTCTTACATAAACAAGTAGTTATGAAGTCAATCTCTCCTCCACATTAAGCCATGAGAGATTTACATGCATATTATTAATGTTAGCTTTCCGTGTACATTTAAGGGCCAATCGTGCTTCCCTATTCTGAGCCAGTTGCAATTTTCAGAGGTCTGTCTTTCTGGCACCTGACCACACAACTGAACAGATGTCCAGGTGCGACAAAACTAGGGCCTGTAGGACCTGTCTTGTTGATAGTGTTGTTAAAAAGGCAGAGCAGCGCTTTATTATAGACAGACTTCTCCCAATCTTAGCTACTGTTGTATCAACATGTTTTGACCATGACAGTTGAAAATCCAGGGATTTCTCCAAGCAGTTTAGTCAAATTAATTTTCACATTATTTATTACAAGATTTACTTGAGGTTTAGGGTTCAGTGATTGATTTGTCCCAAATTAAATATTTAAGACTTATTCATTGCCACCCGTTCTGAAACTAACTGCAGCTCTTTGTTAAGTGTTGCAGTGATTTCATTCACTGTAGTAGCTGACTTATATAGTGTTGAGTAATCCGCATACATAGACACATTGGCTTTACTCAAAGGTGGTGGCATGTCATTAGTAAAGATTTTAAAAAGTAAGGGGCCTAGACAGCTGCCCAGGGGAATTCCTGATTCTGTTGGACAGGAAACTATTTATCCACAATATAGCAGGGTAAAGCCATAACACATATGTTTTTCCAGAGGTGTCTACCTCGATAATGTCAAAACCGCACTGAAGTCTAACAAAACAGCTCCCACAATCTTTTTATCATCCATTTCTCTCAGTCAATTATCAGTCATTTGTGCAAGTGCCGTGCTTGTTGATTGTCCTTCCCTAATTTTTTCAGCTCTTGCACACTCACTTTATGGAATTCAAAATGACTTGTCTGGTTGAGGTCTTTGATAATCTTCCTGGCCTTCCTGTGAAACCGGGTGCTGTAGATGTCCTGGAAGGCAGACAGTGTGCCCCCCGGTGATGCGTTGGGATGACTGCAGCACCCTCTGAAGAGCCCTGCGGTTGCGGACGGTTCACTTACCGTACCAGGGAGTGATACAGCCCGACAAGATCCTCTCAATGGCGGTGTTGTCACTGTCTCAACAGGGTCTGCTGGTGGTGGTGGTAGTCTGGTTCCTTTCCTGCCTCACATGGTGTCACTGTCTCAACATGGCCTGGTGCTTGTTATGGTCTGGGTCCCTTCCTGCCTCGTAAACCTATTGCATGGCTTATCATGACTGAGGGAGTGCTCCACTATGGCCTAACAGCAGTCCAGCTCTCCCACGTCTAACTCAATACCACCCAGACAGACAATAACACACAACCTTACAGGCTCAGTTCTGAAAGGTGTGGGAAGCAGAAACAGGCAGGAAGGGAGACTTATCAGGCTGCGTTTGCTCAGTGCTAGTCCATAGTGTCATACAGAGCCACATTCTAACTTCAGATATGATCACGTAGATCGGAATTTCATTCAAATCACACATTAATTTCTTTGAGCGTTATGTGTTAAGAGAGGTATGTTTGAGTTAAACCTACACTTAGAAAAAAAGGGCTCCAAAAGGGTTTTGGTTTCCCCATAGGATAATCATTTTTGGTTCCAGGTGAAAACCCTTTTTGGTTTCATGTAGAATCCTCCGTGGAAAGGGTTCTACATGGAACACAAAATGGTTATAATTGGAACCAAAATGGTTCTACCTGGAACCAACAAATGTTCTTCAAAGGGTTCTCCTATGTAGACAGCCAATAAACCCTTTCAGGTACTAGAAAGCACCTATAATATATATATATATATTTATATATATATATATATATATATATATATATATATATATATATATATATATATATATATATATATATATATATATATATATTAAAACATATCTCCTCGTAGTTATAAGGGTAACCCTTTGCTGCAGTCAAATGACCCAGTAGCCTCATCGGTGGAATGTCAGTCAAATGACCCAGTAGCCTCATCGGTGGAATGTTAGTCAAATGACCCAGTAGCCTCACCATAATTAATCAGAGGTATTTTATTAATAAGCATTCCTTTTTTAAATGCAGGACATCCTGTGTTTTTATGTCAAATGTCTTTTGTTATATTTCAGTCTTCTGTTATTTATATCAAGTATAATATTGGGATGCAAACTCAAAATGTAATACATTGTACAGGTGTCTTCTTTGTTTTAAGCCCATAACCATGTGTGAGGTGTATACCTGTGTTTCAAAGTAGATTTGTTTAAGACTACCCTGATTTAGCCCACTGCAGTAAAAGGTTAATGGACTTGAATAGATAGAGTAAGCCTACAATTAAAAGGGCCCGTTTGGGTGCAATCAATTAGCTTAATTTCTCAGAGATCAAATTTGATAAAATCATATCAAATGTTATTTGTCACATACACATGGTTAGCAGATGTTAATGCGAGTGTAGCGAAATACTTGTGCTTCTAGTTACGACAATGCAGTAATTTTAATTTTAATTTTACCTTTATTTAACCAGGCAAGTCAGTTAAGAACATATTCTTATTTTCAATGACGGCCTGGGAACAGTGGGTTAACTGCCTGTTCAGGGGTAGAACGACAGATTTGTACCTTGTCAGCTCGGGAGTTTGAACTCGCAACCTTCCGGTTACTAGTCCAACGCTCTAACCACTAGGCTACGCTGCCGCCCCAATAATAACGAGTAATCTAACCTAACAATTCCAAAACTACTACCTTATACACAAGTGTAAAGGGATAAAGAATATGAACATAAAGATATATGAATGAGTGAGGGTACAGAACGGCATAGGTAAGATGCAGTAGATGGTATCGAGTACAGTATATACAGTGCCTTGCGAAAGTATTCGGCCCCCTTGAACTTTGCGACCTTTTGCCACATTTCAGGCTTCAAACATAAAACTGTATTTAATCATTTTTTGCACGCCCAATTTTTCAGTTTTTGATTTGTTAAAAAAGTTAGAAATATCTAATAAATGTCGTTCCACTTCTTGATTGTGTCCCACTTGTTGTTGATTCTTCACAAAAAAATACAGTTTTATATCTTTATGTTTGAAGCCTGAAATGTGGCAAAAGGTCGCAAAGTTCAAGGGGGCCGAATACTTTCGCAAGGCACTGTACATATGAAATGAGTAATGTAGGGTATGTAAACAAAGTGGCATAGTTTAAAGTGGCTAGTGATACATGTATTACATAACGATGCAGTAGATGATATAGAGTACAGTATATACATACACATATGAGATGAGTAATGTAGGGTATGTAAACATTATATTAAGTAGCATTGTTTAAAGTGTCTAGTGCTATATTTTACATCAATTTCCATCAATTCCCATTATTAAAGTGGCTGGAGTTGAGTCAATGTGTTGGCAGCAGCCACTCAATGTTAGTGGTGGCTGTTTAACAGTCTGATGGCCTTGAGATAGAAGCTGTTTTTCAGTCTCTCGGTCCCTGCTTTGATGTACCTGTACTGACCTCGCCTTCTGGATGATATTTTATATTTTATAGATAATGTCATCTGAAAATGACATGCACGCACGCACACGAGTCACTTTAAATAATGCCACTTTACAGTTTTTTTCGATTGCTAAACGACAGTGGACACAACTGGAGTCACATGTGCAAAACTCTAACTACAGTCTGCACAGCAGCAGTTCATGTGGACCAAACTCTAGTTCGTTTTTCATTGCTTGAACACAGTTTTCAAAACTCTACACACTTATCCCATGACTTTAACCACAAACTGCACAACACTGTGGATTTACAGCACTTTGTTCAAATGCTAACACACTGCTGTCAAAACTGTGAACCACACATTCAAAACGGAATAGATTTCAGCCTTGTGCCTTTCAAACACTGCTGATTGCAATTTCAGCTGAAAGGCTAAGCAGGTGTCTTGTTTTAGACTTGTTAGTGAACACACACACATATTACAGTATATATAGGTAGAGCTCAGAAAGACTCATTTTGGAAATGGAACAAGGAAGATGGGTTCGTGGAGGGAGAAGGGTGGCAGGGAGAGGGCGGATGCGTGGAGGAAGACAAAGAAGACAAAGAGCTGTTATTTCAGATGAAATAAGGGCTACACTTATAGACCATGTCGTGAACCATGGTCTGAGAGGCAGGGTTGAGGGTGCAACCCAATCTGCAAAGATCCACAGTGGCATCTGTAATGCGAATTTTCCATCATGCAAACAGGTTTAGAGTTACATCCTTACAGTAAATGAAAACATTACAGGAATATTATTTTGTATTGCAACTCTAGAATATTTACACAAATATATATTACAGTAAGTTTGACTGTAAAATATATTTTTACAGCAGGACCCAAAGGCTGCCCCCAACAGGTGGAAGAGGAAAAATATTTTCAGTTAAAAAAAACACTAGCATTTCTACAGTAAAACTGTGCACTTACTGTTTTTCAGAGAGTAATGGAGGTGGAAGCACTGGAAAGACCACATTCATTTGTATTTATCGATGAAGCTGGATTTAACCTTGCCAAAACACAGTGCAGAGGAAGGAATGTTATAGGTCAAAGGGCCACTGTGGAGGTTCCAGGCCAAAGGGGGGGAAATATCACCATGTGTGCTGCAATGGCCAATGATGGTTTGCTTCTCAACACACCACTCATTGGCCCATACAACACAGAAAGGCTTATAGCTTTCCTAGAACAGCTCTATGGTCAGCTCGTGCCAGCAGAACAGGGGGAGCCAGTAAGAAACCCCCAAGTTTTTGTCATAGTTTGCGATAACGTTGCTTTTCACCACTCTGCAGCTGTCACAGATTGGTTTGCAGCACATCACAGATGTATGGTTTTGTACCTGCCTGCATATTCACCCTTCCTCAACCCAATAGAGGAGTTTTTCTGACTGCATATTCACCCTTCCTCAACCCAATAGAGGAGTTTTTCTGCCTGCATATTCACCCTTCCTCAACCCAATAGAGGAGTTTTTCTGCCTGCATATTCACCCTTCCTCAACCCAATAGAGGAGTTTTTCTGACTGCATATTCACCCTTCCTCAACCCAATAGAGGAGTTTTTCTGACTGCATATTCACCCTTCCTCAACCCAATAGAGGAGTTTTTCTCTGCCTGGAGGTGGAAAGTGTTTGGTCACCACCCACATGACCAAATGTCTCTTTTGGAAGCCATGCGTGCCGGATGTGAGGACACGAGTCCAGAGGACTGCCAGGGATGGATAAGGCACTCCAGAAGGTTCTTCCCCAGGTGCATGGCAAGAGAAAACATTAGATGTGATGTTGAAGAAAACCTGTGGCCTGATGCTAGAGAGAGGCAGGATTAGCCCCTCAATTATTTGTTCGAATTACAGTATGTACTTTTAGTTTCTACCTTTTTTTACTGTAATTACTGTAATTCCGTAAATTACTACAGACTATTGAAGCAAACTGCTAATTTTCATTTACCTTAAAGAATTGTTATGTTCTAAAAATTTTAATAAATCATGTGAAAGAATGTCACTCTTTTCTTTGAAGAAAATATTACTTTGTATGAAGTCACTGAAATTGTTCAAACTGTAAAGATGAAAAGTTAGTATTTTCTGTATTGGTGTTTGATGCTAGTGTTTTTACTCTCAGTGTGTTCTGAGTGACAGTGTGTGTTATCTCAGTGAGGGTTGTGCATAGTGTTTGGCTGCACTGAGCGTGTTTTGAGCCATGTGTTAAGAGTTGTGTTGCTTGGAATGAGTTTTGCAGGTGATGTGAACTGTTTAGCTCAGGTGACTGTTGGTAATGCAGACTGTAGTTAGAGTTTTGCACATGTGACTCCAGTTGTGCCCACTGTCGTTTAGCAATAAAAAAAACTGTAATAATGTTAACATATCTTACATTAGTCATATCATATGTTTACAGTATACTGTATCTTATACCATCTACTGCATCTAGCCTATACCGCTCGCCCATCGCTCATCCATATATTTATATGTACATATTCTCATTCACCCCTTTAGATTTGTGTTTATTAGGTAGTGTTGGGTAATTGTTAGATATTACTTGTTAGATATTGCTGCACTGTCGGGACTAGAAGCACAAGCATTTCGCTACACTCGCATTAACATCTGCTAACGATGTGTATGTGACCAATCTAATTTGATTTGATTTGACAGTCCTGTAAGCCCTCATTTGCGTTTGTGTGTGTGTGTGTGTGTGTGTGGGGGGTTGTATGTGTTTGTGGGTGTGTGTTCAGTGTGAGCTATGTCTGGAATGCTTAATGGTCTGCTTATGGAACAGCCTTTCCCAGGACATTATCATGTTTAATTGTCTTGTAAAGGTACTACTCACCGGAATGTGCCTACCTTTGAACGTTGCAGGGTTAGCCGCATTATCTATCCTCCAAGGTAAATATTGCTATAGGCAAATCAGATGAATGAATCATTCTCAGGCATTCAACACCTGCTATGATGATGAGTACTATATTGAAATTGGCGATGATGAAAACATAGACTCAAGTTATCCATCAAGATAATTTTTTGGGCCAAACAGAGAGGACACATGCTCTGTACCAAAAACAAGCATAATCTGCCCCATTATGGCACCAATCACTGCAACTGGTCGCCAACATCATTTGGGATGTAGAGACATCACTGCAATAGAAGGTGCACTGAAGAAAGAAAAAACTAGTGAAAGAATGAAATGTGGAATGAGTAGTCCTGAATGCTGTTTTTGTTTTCATATCATTTTTCCTTGAGATGTATTTGGGCCAATACATTGTTCTAACATTCAACTCTTCACTCTACATTTATAAATCATTATTATTTTAAGGTTGAGTCTTGAATTAACATTGAGAGAGGGCGGGGGGGTCTTTTCAGGGGTCAGTACCTGGTAATATCAGGTTGTATGACGGTACATAGACCTAACAACTTCAATAAAACATTTCTCTGAACAGTGGAAAATAACCATCACCAAATTCACTGAGAATACATGACATAGCATGAAGAAACAGTACTCCTACTCACAGCTTTATTCTACAGACATAGAGAACTGATACTGTATACTGGCTGTTGAGGTGGACTTGGTGTTGGGTTTGAGGGTCCATTTATTTAAATTCCTTACGTCTTAATCAATGTGAAGAAGAGGTTTGGTACAAATCAGATGTCTGAGGATTATATTTATTTAATATTATATGAATCCTATGAATTTAAATGGCAAATTTGGGTGGAATCGACAAGCTTAATTTTAAATGGACTTTAAACAAAATAATGTTGAAGGAATAATTATATTATCTGTGTCTAACTACATAAACGATTTCAGAACAATCTGAGATGGTGCATGTTCGAATCCTCTTTCTGGTGCTTTTTGAGGTGGAACGGCCAAAAAGCATGCTGTCTAAAAGCCACGGAAATGAGAGTAATGAAAAACAAATTATCGTAACGAGTAACTATCACAGAAGGGCATGAGTCAAACTGTAACCTCTAAACCCAAACTCATCTCTGCTGCCCATTGGGGCGGCAGGGTAGCCTAGTGGTTAGAGTGTTGGACTAGTCAAAAGGTTGCAAGTTCAAATCCCCAAGCTGACAAGGTACAAATCTGTCGTTCTGCCCCTGAACAGGCAGAATAACCCACTATTCCTCGGCCGTCATTGAAAATAAGAATTTGTTCTTAACTGACTTGCCTAGTAAAATAAAGGCAAAATGAAAAAAATAAAAAAATTGCCATCGAATCCCACACATTAGGTCTGGACACATACAACTGGCTGTCACACAAGCCTGCATCTGACCCAGACACCAAAAACTCCTACATTAAAAATCATTATTATAAAATATTATTTTGAGGAAGATAGAAATAAAATGTCTCCCTCTAGAATGACCTAGCCAAGTGAAGTATGGCAGCTGGGCACATTAGACTTCACTCATAATATACAATATATTCATTATACAACGGAGGAGATGGCTGGCGCGGGAGGAGATGGCTGGCGCGGGAGGAGATGGCTGGCGCGGGAGGAGATGGCTGGTGCAGGAGGAGATGGCTGGTGCGGGAGGAGATGGCTGGCGCGGGAGGAGATGGCTGGCGCGGGAGGAGATGGCTGGCGCGGGAGGAGATGGCTGGCGTAGGAGGAGATGGCTGGTGTAGGAGGAGATGGCTGGTGTAGGAGGAGATGGCTGGCGCGGGAGGAGATGGCTGGTGCAGGAGGAGATGGCTGGCGCGGGAGGAGATGGCTGGCGCGGGAGGAGATGGCTGGTGCGGGAGGAGATGGCTGGCGCGGGAGGAGATGGCTGGCGCGGGAGGAGATGGCTGGTGTAGGAGGAGATGGCTGGCGCGGGAGGAGATGGCTGGTGCGGGAGGAGATGGCTGGCGCGGGAGGAGATGGCTGGCGCGGGAGGAGATGGCTGGTGTAGGAGGAGATGGCTGGCGCGGGAGGAGATGGCTGGTGTAGGAGGAGATGGCTGGTGCAGGAGGAGATGGCTGGCGCGGGAGGAGATGGCTGGTGTAGGAGGAGATGGCTGGTGCGGGAGGAGATGGCTGGCGCGGGAGGAGATGGCTGGCGCGGGAGGAGATGGCTGGCGCGGGAGGAGATGGCTGGCGCGGGAGGAGATGGCTGGCGCGGGAGGAGATGGCTGGTGTAGGAGGAGATGGCTGGTGCGGGAGGAGATGGCTGGCGCGGGAGGAGATGGCTGGCGCGGGAGGAGATGGCTGGCGCGGGAGGAGATGGCTGGTGCAGGAGGAGATGGCTGGCGCGGGAGGAGATGGCTGGTGCAGGAGGAGATGGCTGGCGCGGGAGGAGATGGCTGGCGCGGGAGGAGATGGCTGGCGCGGGAGGAGATGGCTGGTGTAGGAGGAGATGGCTGGTGCAGGAGGAGATGGCTGGTGTAGGAGGAGATGGCTGGCGCGGGAGGAGATGGCTGGTGCGGGAGGAGATGGCTGGCGCGGGAGGAGATGGCTGGTGCGGGAGGAGATGGCTGGTGCGGGAGGAGATGGCTGGTGCGGGAGGAGATGGCTGGTGTAGGAGGAGATGGCTGGTGCAGGAGGAGATGGCTGGTGTAGGAGGAGATGGCTGGCGCGGGAGGAGATGGCTGGTGCGGGAGGAGATGGCTGGCGCGGGAGGAGATGGCTGGTGCGGGAGGAGATGGCTGGTGCAGGAGGAGATGGCTGTCGCGGGAGGAGATGGCTGGCGCGGGAGGAGATGGCTGGCGCGGGAGGAGATGGCTGGCGCGGGAGGAGATGGCTGGTGCGGGAGGAGATGGCTGGTGCGGGAGGAGATGGCTGGCGCGGGAGGAGATGGCTGGTGTAGGAGGAGATGGCTGGTGCAGGAGGAGATGGCTGGTGTAGGAGGAGATGGCTGGTGCGGGAGGAGATGGCTGGTGCAGGAGGAGATGGCTGGCGCGGGAGGAGATGGCTGGTGCGGGAGGAGATGGCTGGTGCGGGAGGAGATGGCTGGTGTAGGAGGAGATGGCTGGCGCGGGAGGAGATGGCTGGTGCAGGAGGAGATGGCTGGCGCGGGAGGAGATGGCTGGCGCGGGAGGAGATGGCTGGTGCGGGAGGAGATGGCTGGCGCGGGAGGAGATGGCTGGCGCGGGAGGAGATGGCTGGTGTAGGAGGAGATGGCTGGCGCGGGAGGAGATGGCTGGTGCGGGAGGAGATGGCTGGCGCGGGAGGAGATGGCTGGCGCGGGAGGAGATGGCTGGTGCAGGAGGAGATGGCTGGCGCGGGAGGAGATGGCTGGTGCGGGAGGAGATGGCTGGCGCGGGAGGAGATGGCTGGCGCGGGAGGAGATGGCTGGTGTAGGAGGAGATGGCTGGCGCGGGAGGAGATGGCTGGTGTAGGAGGAGATGGCTGGTGCAGGAGGAGATGGCTGGCGCGGGAGGAGATGGCTGGTGTAGGAGGAGATGGCTGGTGCGGGAGGAGATGGCTGGCGCGGGAGGAGATGGCTGGCGTGGGAGGAGATGGCTGGCGCGGGAGGAGATGGCTGGCGCGGGAGGAGATGGCTGGTGTAGGAGGAGATGGCTGGTGCGGGAGGAGATGGCTGGCGCGGGAGGAGATGGCTGGCGCGGGAGGAGATGGCTGGCGCGGGAGGAGATGGCTGGTGTAGGAGGAGATGGCTGGCGCGGGAGGAGATGGCTGGTGCAGGAGGAGATGGCTGGCGCGGGAGGAGATGGCTGGCGCGGGAGGAGATGGCTGGTGCGGGAGGAGATGGCTGGTGTGGGAGGAGATGGCTGGTGCAGGAGGAGATGGCTGGTGGAGGAGGAGGTGGCTGGCGCGGGAGGAGATGGCTGGCGCGGGAGGAGATGGCTGGCGCGGGAGGAGATGGCTGGTGCGGGAGGAGATGGCTGGTGCGGGAGGAGATGGCTGGTGCGGGAGGAGATGGCTGGTGTAGGAGGAGATGGCTGGTGCAGGAGGAGATGGCTGGTGTAGTAGGAGATGCCTGGCGCGGGAGGAGATGGCTGGTGCGGGGAGGAGATGGCTGGCGCGGGAGGAGATGGCTGGTGCGGGAGGAGATGGCTGGTGCAGGAGGAGATGGCTGTCGCGGGAGGAGATGGCTGGCGCGGGAGGAGATGGCTGGCGCGGGAGGAGATGGCTGGCGCGGGAGGAGATGGCTGGTGCGGGAGGAGATGGCTGGTGCGGGAGGAGATGGCTGGTGCGGGAGGAGATGGCTGGTGTAGGAGGAGATGGCTGGTGCAGGAGGAGATGGCTGGTGTAGGAGGAGATGGCTGGTGCGGGAGGAGATGGCTGGTGCGGGAGGAGATGGCTGGCGCGGGAGGAGATGGCTGGTGCGGGAGGAGATGGCTGGTGCGGGAGGAGATGGCTGGTGTAGGAGGAGATGGCTGGCGCGGGAGGAGATGGCTGGTGCGGGAGGAGATGGCTGGTGCGGGAGGAGATGGCTGGTGTGGGAGGAGATGGCTGGTGCGGGAGGAGATGGCTGGTGCGGGAGGAGATGGCTGGTGTAGGAGGAGATGGCTGGCGCGGGAGGAGATGGCTGGTGCGGGAGGAGATGGCTGGTGCGGGAGGAGATGGCTGGTGTAGGAGGAGATGGCTGGTGCAGGAGGAGATGGCTGGTGTAGGAGGAGATGGCTGGCGCGGGAGGAGATGGCTGGTGCGGGAGGAGATGGCTGGTGCAGGAGGAGATGGCTGGTGCGGGAGGAGATGGCTGATGTGGGAGGAGATGGCTGGCGCGAGAGGAGATGGCTGGCGCGGGAGGAGATGGCTGGTGCGGGAGGAGATGGCTGGCGCGGGAGGAGATGGCTGGCGCGGGAGGAGATGGCTGGTGCGGGAGGAGATGGCTGGTGCGGGAGGAGATGGCTGGTGCAGGAGGAGATGGCTGGCGCGGGGTAGCCTATACAGTATGTGTAAGTGGGTTCTGTTTTTCTTGTTTTTCTTCTGTGTGCCTTGTCTCTGTTGTTGCATCTCTTAATATGGGTGAAAATTGTGAAATTACAATAAAAATACTGTTACAAAAAAACATATTGCCAGATTGGTTTTCACATCTGTTTCACAAGGTGTTCATTATTGTAAGGTTTCCTTTGATGGTATTTATTTGTTCCACATTATGCATTGTTGGACCTAGGACCTACAATAGATACATGTGAGCTATGTGAGATAGAGCAGAATCATAGAGCAGAATCATATTATTTCAGTGTTGATGAGGGAAGGGCAGGTTGAAATATAAACATGACAGCCAGACAAGCCAGTGTATGAATCAAATGGATTTGCATATGAATGGAGTGGAAATTAGCTGACTTCCTGATCTGTAAGGAAAGTAACTCTAATGTGTCCAGAAGATGACACGTTTTCTTTGCCATTTCCGAAACGTAGCAATGTTTAAGACATGGATGTCATGTTGTAATGTTAACAAGGTACCCAAAAGTAGTTTGAATTAATGTTTTCATTTTATTAGCTAAACTAAACTTGTTTAAACAGGGAATTGATCTAGCAACCTTCCGGTTATTGGCCCAATGCTTTAACCACTAGGCTACCTGCCGCCCCACATTTCACTGTACTGTCCACACCTGCTGTATTTGGCTATATGATAAATACAAATTGATTTGATTTAATTTTGGTTTGAAGACCTTTTTGCTTATCTACTGCGAGGAAACATCACCATGCACCAATGTACTGTGCAATCAAACATGTTTATAACCATGCTTGTAATCATGATAGAGGGCTACTATGTCTAGCAATAGCTATACATAGTGACCAATAATAACCATCTAGACACACAATCAAGAGATCTGTGAGAGGATGTTGCCTTTCGGATACTCACCTCAACACTGTCACCCACACTGAGTTTGTTTAGGCTATTTCAGGCCAAACAACCAACAGTCAACAGTCAACTCCTACTGAGAACATTTAGAGAGAGAAAGAGTTTCAGTAAGATGAATGCCCTCACCCAACCAGCCCCCCTCTATATCTCACCTCCCCCTTTGCCCACTAAGAGCCCCATCCAACAGCAGCTGCCTGCCACTGCACCCGAACGGAGGAAGTGCCGGAGTCGTCTGAAATGAAGCATAACAGCACAACAAATCATGTCCGGCCAGGAACCCCGGCCAGGGCAGAGAGAAGCCCCTAATGACAGGAAGTTGTATGAATAATAGAGGCTTGGGGATATGGGGATGTGGGGGAAGTAGCACTACATGCAGTTCAGTGGAGGCTGGTCGGAGGAGCTATAGGAGTACAGGTTCATTGTAATGGCTGGAATGGAATAAATGGAGCAGTATCAAACATAACAAACATTTAGAAACCACGTTTGACTCTGTTCCATTCATTCCATTCCAGCCATTACAATGAGCCCATCCTGTTATAGCTCCTCCCACCAGCCTCCGCTGGTGCAGTAAGAGAGTTGTGTCAGATTAAGGCAATTGGACTTAAACGAGGAAGCTGGAGAAAGCATAGTTCCTCCTTATTATTTTTAAGGTAGTGTTTATGGTTATGATTTCATATGCCAGACAGACACTGAGTCTTTGTGAGTCTGATGAGCAGATATAAAATGGGCCTTTGGTCTCTGTCCGAATCTCTGAAGACTTAAGGGGAAACTCTGTACTGACACACCAGAAACAAAGATTCTATCAAATGATACATCTGGACTGAACGATTACAGAATGAGAAACCTACATAAGCGCTATGCATACCCCCCTACCCTGATCAGCACTCAAATACCAGAGAACTGCATTTTTTTTTAACATGCTGGCTGCCTCAGACGCAGTTCCCATGAAATTGGTCCCTCTGATTCTTCAAGAGTCTCGATGGAGATGGCCCTCACTGTACATTGATTCTCTGAGAGCTGCCAAGGGTTGCTAGGGGCCAATTCAAAGGGCTGGTGGGACAAAGCGAGAGTGACAGTTCTATAGCTGACCCCCCCTCATTTGCCCCCTCTAAACCGCCCCTCCCTTCCAGTGCCAATATAAAGTGTTTTGTTTTCCTGTGGGTTTTCTTGAACCTGACGCAGACCATCATGCCAGATACACCCTCAGCTGTGTTGTGTCGCCATTGTTTCTGGATGGTATTAGCTTACTGAAAGTGAGAGATGTTGATGTACACGAATGGCTCTCAAAATAACTATTTGGTTATATGCACATAAAGCTAGTTAATGGTGAAAATATATCATTTCCACCTTATTATGAAAGTGTGGAATGAAGGAGGAAATAATGTTGTGAGGACCAGGACAGCTAGAATGGAACTGAGATTTCCCCCCATTCATCTGGTGGGGCTTTTTTTTAAACCTTTATTATGTGTATGTGTCTGTGTCACAGGAGGCTGCTGATGGGAGAACAGCTGATAATCATGGTCGTAATATGGTGCAGATGGAATGGCATCAAACACCTGGAAACCATGTATTTGATTGATACCATTTCACTTACTCCGGTCATTACAACGAGCCTGTCCTCCCTAATTAGGGTTCCACCAACCTCCTGTGGTGTGTGTGTGTGTGTGTGTGTGTGTGTGTGTGTGTGTGTGTGTGTGTGTGTGTGTGTGTTTCCCCAAAAGTGTTTGTACGTTCTTGAAGAGACTTTGAGGTACAGTTTGCTCCGTTTTGTGGGTGTGCCAGGGTGTGGCTTGAAGGCTGACTTATTTAAAAGCTAGAGGTGCATTTTGAAGCCACAACCCTATTTTTCAACTGGTCGTTCACCAGACTACAGCACCGTTTCCGTTCAATTGAACGTTCTATTACGTTTTTATGCACTGAACGCTGCCCTACATAGCCTGCTGGCGGACCTTCACCTTCTTCTCCACTTGGTACTTCCACTATTTTGCATGAGATAAGCCTACAGATCGTCCTCCTGGCCGTGAATGCGTGTCAGTGTTTCAGTGTGACCGTTTATGAGGATAAGTTTCTAGTGCAATTGGCTAAGTGAAGAAATCTTCGGGGCTGGATTGTGAAAAAGTTCTGCATCACTATGCGAGCGATTAACCTCGATACCTACAGCCTGTCACTGCTTACGGCCAAAGAGGACATTCTCAACCCCCGCTCATCAACCAACTGGTAAAGCTCTTTATTTCCTGCCAAGTGCCTGAATGTCTTTGCATGTTCTATTTAGTGAGCATTGCTCTTTTCAGAATTTCATGTCACTTTTAACTGTCATAAGAACGTTTCTAAATAATATTTGGATGGTTTAAAAATAGCCTACTCCTTCATTCTGCCCTGCGTGTTTTCGCGTTTAAAAGAAGAGGGTGTTGTGTAATTCAAGTTTGATTTAATTTTGGTTCCAGCACTGCAAAGGTTATGGAGGTGTTCAAAGGACAATCTAAAACGGTGCTGTAGGTGTGTCTATAGGCTATGTATAGTGGCAGACCGACAGTTACAATCAGGGCAATTCAGATGGCTCAGTTAGTGTAGGTAGCCTACCTCACGACCAACACAGGAGGACAGGCAGGTGTGTGGGGCATTAGTTCGTGTGCCAAACTGTTCAGAAGTGTGTGTATTGCGGCTTGCAATACAAGGCGTTTCTGCATGTGGGCATTCCTGCATCTGCAGGAACGCCCACCCTTTGAGCTTCCCATTGGTTCCTGCATGAACGCCCCCCCCCCCCTCCGGCATGCCATATTCATGCTTGCGTGACAGATTTCTCCTGATTGTTGATGCCATTCAAATGTGGGCCAAAAGGGAAATAAACTATTATCTGAGTTTTATGGGGTTGAAGTACACTGTCTACCGGTGTTCCAGCTAGCTATCCACCGCCTGCTGTCTACCAGTGTCCCAGGTAGGACACAGTGCCCTTCACTCCCGCCTGCCCAATTGTGGGCCATAATTACACCTATCTGGCTATCTACCTGTGTGGCACATGGTTGGACTCAAACACCTGTCTTGCACTCTGCTGCTGGCCTGGTGTGCAGTGTCTCGGCTATTCTCCAGGGCTCTTCGACTTTTATGCTTTGTGCTCAGCTCAGGTTTCTGCCTATATGGTGATATTTGTGTAATTTACCACTATGTAGAGGTTATCAAAGTTGGACAAAGTAATGGAAACCCTTCAGTAAATGAGGGATACAATGTATATTGAAAGCAGGTGCTGCAATACACGTGTGGTTCCGGAGTTAATTCAGCAATTAACATGCCATCATGCTTAGGGTCATGTATACAAATGCTCAGTTGCACATTATTTTGTCTACCATGGCTAGAAGAAGATATCTCGGTTACTTTGAAAGAGAGGTCTCAAAGGGGCATAGGGAGTTTAAAGTCTGTGTGTGTCTCATTCACCAGATCTCAACACAATTGAGCACTTATGGGATATTCTGGAGAGGTGCCTGAGACAGTATTTTCCACCACCATCCACATAACATCAAATTATCTTCTCTGCCGAACTTCTTAATGTGTGTGTTCTCTCGGTTCTGTTGACGTGATCCCACACAATTAGAGATAATAAAGATATGTCGCCATGGTGATGTCATGACTTGTGTGGTCCGCTTTGTGGTTAACCACCCATCTATCAAACATCCAAGGTTATGTAACCTAGTTGCTGTACATTCCAACAAACTGTTATAGGTCCTATGTAGTAAAAGTGTCATATGAAGATGTTGATAATCAATGAATGCATAATAGCTGCTCTATTGATTAAGAAACATCTTAAAACTAACTCAAATGTTGTCCATATTACTCTCTGGACAGTCTCAGCTGACATGAGTGGTTTCTCAGATATTTTAATTAAAAAGTATCCCTCCAACAAAGAGTAGCCAGACAGAGAAACGTGCAGGATCATGGAAGTGAACCTGACACTCAGCTTGGTGTTTTCCCCTCTCATCATGTCATGACTTGGAAGCTTCGTCGTCATGGTGACTTATCCATCCTGCATAAACATTGTTTTCTCTTTCTTTCTCTCTCTTTCTCTCTCTTTCTTTCTCTCTTTTTCTCTCTTTTTTCTCTCTTTCTTTCTTTCTCTCTTTCTTTCTTTCTTTCTTTCTTTCTTTCTTTCTTTCTTTCTTTCTTTCTTTCTTTCTTTCTTTCTCTCTCTCTCTTTCTTTCTTTCTCTCTCTTTCTTTCTTTCTTTCTCTCTTTCTTTCTCTCTCTCTCTTTCTTTCTTTCTCTCTCTTTCTTTCTTTCTCTCTCTCTTTCTTTCTTTCTCTTTCTTTCTCTTTCTTTCTTTCTCTCTCTCTCTCTCTCTTTCTCTCTCTCTCTTTCTCTCGTTCTCTCTCTTTCTCTCTCTTTCTCTCTTTTTCTCTCTCTCTCTCTCTTTTTCTCTCTTTTTCTCTCTTTTTCTCTCTTTTTCTCTCTCTCTCTCTTTTTCTCTCTTTTTCTCTCTTTTTCTCTCTTTTTCTCTCTTTTTCTCTCTCTCTCTCTCTCTCTCTCTCTTTTTCTCTCTCTCTCTCTCTCTCTCTCTCTCTCTCTCTCTCTCTCTCTCTCTCATACACACACAGAGAGAGGAAACCCACTCTAAAAGGCTGAATAACACTCTCTGCAAACTGTCTGGCTGGACTGAATTGTGAAGTGGGTGTTGCAATGACATCAAAGTTCCTGTGTGAGAGAGAGACATAGTAGGAGGTATACGAGAGGGCTGTTCTATAGCCTGTCCTCCCACACTTACACCATGTTGGTCTTGAGATCCCACTGTGTTATCTAATGTCCTTGTGAATGGGAAACAGCCCCTGTGAGGTAAGGCCTCTAGGAATAGGGAGGCTGACTATTTAACAACACCGCCCCAGAGGTCTCTCCGAGTTCCCTTTAATGACTTTAGACTGTTTCACACACAGCCTCCAATCTGCAGTATGTAGAGTGTGTGTGGAGCAGTAGTCTGAATTACATCAACATACGTCCTACTGCGTTCAGTTTTCAAACCAGATATTTACTGTATGTCCAAAGACACACATGGTGATGTACAAGGTTGCTTATGGAAATTGTTGAAGTAAGCTGTCAAACGTACACTGTGTTATCTCATACACTGTGTTCTGCTTTGTAACCTTACAGGTAACTTTCATAAAAGTACAGCTACGGATTATTTTAGCTACAGTAGATGGAGGGCTGAAAAATCCCCCTTTCTCACTTTTCATGACTCCAGAAAATAACTCAGTCAGTAGCCGTGCTCCTAATGGTGGTCAAAGGCAGACACACGGTCATTTACTGTCCATCCAACAGGACTGGGCACTGGGGACTGGGCACTGGGGACCTGAGGAACATTTCAAGATTGGAATGTAATTTCTCTGCCGTAGTTTAACAGTTTTCTTTTTTGTGTACTTTGTCAGGCAGGCAACATGCATGGGCAGAAGTGTTTAAGGCCTGCCACATAGACTGAGTATTGTTGTACCAATCCAGTAAACCATATGAAAACAGAGGAATATAAGCAGTGAGGCTCTACAAATGTTTTATCAGACTGAAAGTTTACAGCTCTTGCTCTGCACATTAGCTCATAGGATTCATATTGAGCTCAATAGGAGTGTGACTCCTATTCATCATCAGAGTTGGGTGTGGGCTGTATCTAACCATCTCTGGGCCCTGGTGACTTGGAACACTGTCAGACACACCTTGTTCTCCCCATTGCTCTTGGCAGACTGTGTGTTGACTGTGGGTGGGGGAGCATTTTTACAATTAGTTCTGACTCATTGCAAAGATTTGACCACTCCTGATTTGGATGGTGATAAGGTACACATTTGATTCCTTTCCAAACGTTCCAAAATAACCTTGTTAATTTTTTTGATGTTGTGTGGAAGTGTGATAGTGTTTTCAAAAAAACAAGTGAGATGTTCCCTTCCAAAGTAAAGATGAGATGTTTGTGAGAAGTTGCAGTGATTTGGTGTAATTTGTATTATATTGTGTTAAAAAGATCACAGCCAGTCCAAGGAAGATTGTGCAATCTGTGAGCTGTGGTGTATCCTATCATTTGTTGTGTTTGGTGTTCTCACACACACACACTTTGGTCTGAGTCCAGCGTGACACACTCACTCACACACTCCCTGTTCCAAGGGAGATGTTGTTGAAAGGACGTCTTGTTAGCAACAGGCAAGGACAGCTCCTTGTATTCAGTTCACACACTTTGACTCTCACAATGGAAGAACAAGAAATGCCACTGACCTTTGTCACCAAAAGTCTAGGTAGTAGGGAGAGAACTCATAATTCAGTTGTTGGCTATACAGGAGTATTATTAAGGACCTAATAGTTGAATGAAATGCTTGAATGAACAAGCCCTGTACCTTTGGCAACCCTCCAGTTCCCTCTCCTCTTCCACTCTTCTTTAGCATATTATTTCCTTATGATGTTGTTTAACCTGTTTGAATTAATACTGTATTAAACTGTGTATCCCCAGCCGGTGGATTAGAGGGTATGGGAATGTAATGCTATAATGCAGCTGTTCTAAGCCATTAAACAATCCACTGAGTCACCCCCCCTTTCCTGTCCTTACTGTCTGTCACAGTAAGGCCTTTGCTGTTGTGTGAGAGGACTCAAACCTGTATTGGAGGCCTGCTATCGGTTCCACAGGCTCAGCTCCTTAAGGGTGCCAGTGTTTAAGGTTACCTGGTAGAGGACTCAAACCTGTGTGTGTGTGTGTGTGTGTGTGTGTGTGTGTGTGTGTGTGTGTGTGTGTGTGTGTGTGTGTGGCATTTGCCAACCAAGGCGTGTGCACTGGTCACAGTCAGACATGAGTGAACCTAAACGACCGCTAACTATCTGGCTGCTATTTCCCGTTGGGCATTTCCATGGTGACGGAATTACGCTTAGACTCAGTTTTTTTTATTTTCACTTTAAAATGTATGCCAAACAAACAATTGATTTCAAAGTTTAATAAACAACCAGGACTACTTTGAACAATTTCCACAGAAACATTTACAAAAACTAATTTAGTGGAAGACCTGTGCAGATGCCAACTTTGGGGATGGAATTAGAGTAAAATCTCCCTCAGGGTTTTTATGTGACCACCTTTTCCAAAAACTCTTAAATATCAGCTCCGAATTAAGGTTCAGAGATGAATGCAGAAAGAAATGGGTGTCAGCTATGACATGACACATTGAGTTTGGTTATTAAACTACAGTAAGTTAAGTAGATTTCCACACAGTAAAGGAATGACATCATGGGTCCCTGATCTGTACTACACAGAAATACATAATACAAATGTTGTTCTTTGACATCACAGAGCAGCAGAGTACAGTATAATAACGCACATAACATTACAACAGAGGACAATATACTGTATTAAACTCTTTTCTTTACCGTATTGTAGTGTACTGTACTACTATGTTTTATTGAACAATATTGTGCTCTACTCACTGTACTGTACTCAGTACTTTACTATATTGTGCTCTGCTCACTGTACTGTACTCAGTACTTTACTATATTGTGCTCTGCTCACAGTACTGTACTCTACTGTGCTACGTTCTCTACTGTGCTATCCAAACTTGTGAAACATATGTCTATGATAGGTTCAGATTTGTTCCAGTCAGTTGTTAACATCAAGGCCAGGGTGGACTGACCAAATTTCAACTACTTTTCAACGTCCGTAGACGTTCGGTGTCGATCAGTGGGTGAGGATGCTGGTTACAGAAATGGAAAGAGCGGGGGCTCATGGGTAGGTGTCAGAGAGAGCTGGGAGAGGTGACATTAACTGGAGAGAGTGAGGGGTTGTTCAGACTGTGTTAACACTCATGGTTTGACCACCAGATGAAAGAAGGAGATATAAAACCGTTATGAGCTGAACATAACGGTATGCTGGTGGAAGGAAGGACAGTAGCAGGTGACCCAACTGTGGTTCATGACTATTATGATTTCCCATTGAAGCCAATTCAGTTGCAGTAATTCCGTTAATGATTTTTGTTGGTAATTCCGTTACCAATTTGGTAACACTTAATTCATAAACAAAGTTGATATGAGTAAAATCACTATAACTAATATGATAGGTCTACCATTACTTGTTAATTCTGTGAACTTTCATTATCCTTCCTCCTCATGAGGGAGAGAAATGAGAAAATATCTTCAAGATATATGAGTTTTTGGTATTAGAAATACAAGCCACAAGGCAGTGTTTACAGAAGGTAAACAATTTCTCAAACTAAATGAAAGTGTTGATATTTTGTTGTCATGGGTCTTTACCTCACATTATTGTTTTCATGTATTTCTTGATTTTTTTTAAAATCCAGAATTCAGACTTTACTTATGCCAACTATTTAAGATGAAAAATGTTTGGGAAATGTATCTGACTTCATTTCCCAAAAATATAGGCACTTAGCTTTCATTTTACATCCAATTTGATATACTCTTATGAACTTCGCATGTTGGTGCTCATGGGTTCTTTTACATGGAAATGCCCAGTTATCCCAATGTCTGAGTCACTGAGAGCTTAGTGTCATTGCTACTTAACACACACACACACACACACACACACACACACACACACACACACACACACACACACACACACACACACACACACACACACACACACACACACACGTCTCTAGCTGTGCTTACTCACGGTTACACACCAGATTCCCACGGTGGGATGTATCCTGGAGATAAGATTGAACCCATCTATAAATGAAGCTAACACTCGAAGGCCAGTCCTCATTCCTTGTTTAGTTAGTCAATCCCCCACTCCTGATGAGTGGAATAATATGTCTTTCTTCACTGTACTGAATGTGTATATGGATGGGTGTAGGGTGGAAGAGAGGCTAGAGAGAATGGGGGCTTGCTCAATAGACATTCAGAAAGAGATGGATGTCATACAGACATATGCATCAGCCTCTCTGCCCCCTACTTTCCCAGGGGATGCTCTAGCTCCCTACTTCCCCAGGGGATGCCCTAGCTCCCTACTTCCCCAAGGGATGCCCTAGCTCCCTACTTCCCCAGGGGATGCCCTAGCTCCCTACTTCCCCAGGGGATGCCCTAGCTCCCTACTTCCCCAGGGGATGCCCTAGCTCCCTACTTTCCCAGGGGATGCCCTAGCTCCCTACTTTCCCAGGGGATGCCCTAGCTCCCTACTTTCCCAGGGGATGCCCTAGCTCCCTACTTTCCCAGGGGATGCCCTAGCTCCCTACTTTCCCAGGGGATGCCCTAGCTCCCTACTTTCCCAGGGGATGCCCTAGCTCCCTACTTTCCCAGGGGATGCCCTAGCCCACTACTTTCCCAGGGGATGCCCTAGCCCACTACTTTCCCAGGGGATGCCCTAGCCCACTACTTTCCCAGGGGATGCCCTAGCCCCCTACTTTCCCAGGGGATGCCCTAGCCCCCTACTTTCCCAGGGGATGCCCTAGCCCCCTACTTTCCCAGGGGATGCCCTAGCCCCCTACTTTCCCAGGGGATGCCCTAGCCCCCTACTTTCCCAGGGGATGCCCTAGCCCCCTACTTTCCCAGGGGATGCCCTAGCCCCCTACTTTCCCAGGGGATGCCCTAGCCCCCTACTTTCCCAGGGGATGCCCTAGCCCCCTACTTTCCCAGGGGATGCCCTAGCCCCCTACTTTCCCAGGGGATGCCCTAGCTCCCTACTTTCCCAGGGGATGCCCTAGCTCCCTACTTTCCCAGGGGATGGCCTAGCCCACTACTTTCCCAGGGGATGGCCCTAGCCCACTACTTTCCCAGGGGATGCCCTAGCCCACTACTTTCCCAGGGGATGCCCTAGCCCACTACTTTCCCAGGGGATGCCCTAGCCCCCTACTTTCCCAGGGGATGCCCTAGCCCCCTACTTTCCCAGGGGATGCCCTAGCCCCCTACTTTCCCAGGGGATGCCCTAGCTTGCTGGCATCCAGATATGTGGGTGGCAGGTTGATGAGGGTGCTGTTTAAATCAGCTTTGAAACTGAAGAGATGTTCGTCTTTAAACAACTGCCTACTGCTCTCTTAAACACGGTCTATGCGTGTCGGGTAATTTCAGGTCTGGCACGATGAGACATGACTATTATACAACCATGCAACCAGTGCGCGTGTGTGTGTGTGTGTGTGTGTTTTATTTTGTGACTCATACGAACATATTTATCCTTCAAACCAATTGTCCGTAATCCAGATTTCCTCTAGAAAGTGTTTCCAATGGAACTACAATCCCTCTGTAACCCAGTGATGTTGAGCACAACAAAACATTGTTTTCTAGTGATCCTAGATAAAGGGATTTGGACTCTCAAATGGAAACGTAGCCTCTTGTCTTTGTTGCGCGACACAATAGTACTATACAAATACTATGCAAATAGAACTGAATGGAAATGAGTTGAATTTCCCCGATCCTACCTACTGTCCCGCAGTGCAATGTGTTATACAGTACAAGGGGTGTTTCAGGCAGCTGTTGAAAGCAGCTGTGTGTCTCGCTAAACATAGGCTGATCTAGAGTCAGTGCGAGACGTGTGTCAGGGCCCTGCCCTCCTGAGACACTACTCTGGGACTGATCTAGAGTCCGTGTGAGATGTGTGTCAGGGCCCTGCCCTCCTGAGACATTACTCTGGGACTGATCTAGAGTCAGTGTGAGACGTGTGTCAGGGCTCGGGCCTCCTGTCTAAGCTAGACAGAGCATGACAACACTATCCATATGATTTAGTCAACATGTACAGTGCCTTCAGAAAGTAATCATACCTAATGACTAACACATTTTGTTGTGTTAGTCTGAATACAAAATAGGTGAAATTGGGGTGGGGGGGTCAATACTTTGTAGAAGCACCTTTAGCAGCGATTAGTCTTTTGGTGTAAGTCTCTAAGAGCTTTCCACACTTGGATTGTTGAATATTGCCCATTTATTATTTTTTAAATTCTTCAAGCTCTGTCAAATTGGTTGTTGATCATTGCTAGACAACCACTTTCAGGCCTTGCCATAGATTTTCAAGTAGAAAACTTTTAACTCTTAACTCAACTACTCAGGAACATTCACTGTCTTCTTGGTAGGCAACTCGAGTGTAGATTTTGCCTTGTGTTTTAGGTTATTGTATTGCTGAAAGGTGAATTCATCTTCCAGTGTGTGTTGGAAAACTGACTGAACCAGGTTTTCCTCTAGGATTTTGCCTGTGCTTGGCTGCATTCAGTTTATTTTTTTCTCCTAAAAAAACTCTCCAGTCCTTAACAATTACAAGAATACCCATAACATGATGTAGCTACCACTATGATGCAGCTACCACTATGCTACCAACATGATGTAGCTACTACTATGCCACTATGGAAATATGGAGTGTGGTACTCAGTAATGGGTTTGCCCCAAACATAACACTTCTTATTTAGGACAGAAAATGAATTGCTTTGCCACATTTTTTTGCATTATTACTTTAGCGCCTTGTTGCAAACAGGATGCATGTTTTGGAATATTTGTATTCTGTACAGGCTTCCTTTTCACTCTTTCAATTAGGTTAATATTGTGGAGTAACTAAAATGTTGTTGATCCATCCTCAGAGTTTAATGGCTGTGATAAGAGAACTAACTGTTTTAGTCACTGTTGGCCTCCTGGAGAAGTCCCTGAGCGGTTTCTTTCCTCTCTGCATGCTGAGTTAGGAAGGACGCCTGTATCTTTGTAGTGACTGGGTGTATTGATGCACCATCCAAAGTGTAATTAATAACTTTACCATGCTCAAAGGGATATTCAATGTCAGATTTTTACCTTACCCATCTACCAATAGTTGCCTTTTGTGAGGCATTAGATTCAACCACAAAGACCAGGGAGGTTTTCCATGTTTGAAATTCACTGCTCAACGGAGGGATCTTACAATTGTCTGTATGTTTGGGGTACAGAGCTGAGGTAATCATTCAAAAATCATGTTAAACACTATTATTGCACACAGTGACTTGTTAAGCACATATTTACTCCTTATTAAGGCTTGCCATAACCATAACAAAGGGGTTGAAAACGTATTGACTCAAGTCGTTTCAGCTTTTAATTTTTATGAATTTGTAAAACTATCGAAAAACACAATTCCACATTGACATTATGCGGTATTATGTGTAGGCCAGTTACAAAAAAAAATCTAATTTGTATTAATTTTAAATTTAGGCTGTAACACAATGCAAAATGTGGAAAAAGTCAAGGGCTCTGAATACTTTCTGAAGGCCCAGTACATAGACACACACACACACACACACACACGGCCTCCATCCATTTCTCTTGTGGGAATGGAAACACTGTATAATGCCATAAAGCAGACTGCGCATTTCCACTGTGCTGCTGGGCAATACCATGGTAACAGAATTACGCTTAGACTCACATGTTTCACTTTAAAATGTTTGCCAATTAAAAGCCATTGATTTCAAAGTTGAAAAACCATACAACTCTATACACAATGACTACTTTTAACAATTTACACAAACACATTTACTGGAAGAATTATACAGATGCAAAGTTAGTTACAGAATTCTTGTAAAATCAGGGTTTTATGCGAACATGTTTTCCCAAAACTCTGTTAACTCTCTGCTCTTATCTAAGATTGAAAATTGTCTGCAGAAAGAATGGGGTGTCAGCTATGACATGACACCTTGAGCTGGAAGAAATATCTATTGGTTATTGGACTACAGTAGGTGAAGTGGATTTACATCCAGTAACAAAATTGTGGTAACAGGTCCCTGATCTGTACTATACAGGAATGCATAATTATGAATATCATTATTTTCATGGTGATATATTCTGAATACTGGAGGTACACAAAGGTAGAAATATGCAATATCCTTCTTTTGCATATTTGGGTATTATTCTACCCTCTGGCTATTATTCTAATGAACTGCGCCTCAAACAAGACCACATCTGAACCAATCACAGACATCTATGTTTCACAAGTTTGGACATTACAGTACGATAACAGTAGAGTACAGTAAAGTAGATCTGTTCAGTAAAGTACAGGGCTCCCGAGTGGCGCAGCGGTCTAAGGCACTGAATCTGTGCTAGAGGTGTCACTACAGACCCTGGTTCAATTCTAGGCTGTATCACAACCAGCCGTGATTGGGAGTCCCATAGGGCGGCACAGCATCGTCTGGGTTAGGATTTTGCCGGGGGTAGGCCACCATTGTAAATAATAATTTGTTCTTAACCGACTTGCCTAGTTTAAATAAAGGTTAAATTTAAAATAATTCCATGGTGTCTGCAGTTTTTTGTTTTTTCCTTTCAATTAGTTCTCTCACGTCACCCCGCTCCTCCGCTCTCTCCACTGGCTTCCAGTTGAAGCTCGCATCTGCTACAAGACCATGGTGCTTGCCTACGGAGCTGTGAGGGGATCGGCACCTCAGTACCTCCGGGCTCTGATCAGGCCCTACACCCAAACAAGGGCACTGCGTTCATCCACCTCTGGCCTGCTCGCCTCCCTACCACTGAGGAAGTACAGTTCCCGCTCAGCCCAGTCAAAACTGTTCGCTGCTCTGGCCCCCCAATGGTGGAACAAACTCCCTCACGACGCCAGGACAGCGGAGTCAATCACCACCTTCCGGAGACACCTGAAACCCCACCTCTTTAAGGAATACCTAGGATAGGATAAAGTAATCCTTCTCACCCCCCCCTTAAAAGATTTAGATGCACTATTGTGAAGTGGCTGTTCCACTGGATGTCATAAGGTGAATGCACCAATTTGTAAGTCGCTCTGGATAAGAGCGTCTGCTAAATGACTTAAATGTAATGTAAATGTAATTAGAACCTAGACAACTCGGTGGGGGAGGGGGAGTTCCTTACTAATTAGTGACGTTAATTCATCAACCAAGTACAAGGGAGGAGCGGAAACCCGCAGACACTCAGCCCTCCGTTGAATGAGTTTGGGTTGGAACAACAGGGAAGCAGTATTTCTGACTCAAGAGTTTTAGTGAAGATCCACTATCACTGAGTCTGACAAGAATTGTCTGATAATGATTGTAGTTCCGAAAAGAAGATAAATAAACTTAGGCTGTAGTACTGATAAGCATGACATGCAAGTACAAACTGTTTACTTGACTGTAGAGTAAGGCCTGTAAGCATAACATGGACAGCTTTTCAATACGGGTTCAATACGCTAGGGGACTTGTACATAAGCAATGTAGAAATGTCTACAGAATATAACCAGCATAGCATGAACGATTATACACAGATGACAGAAAATAGCTTTGCACCACGAAAAAGAAATGCTAACAAATGGCCACTGCTAATAGGCATGCTAAATACCAATGCATTCTGAATGACAGACGCTAATGATAGCGGGAGCATGAACTCGCTAACAAGCTCAACATAAATGGTAATTACAAACAACAATGGGGCTCCGAAAACAAGACATCATATGGAACTTACTTTTAGACTCACTATAAAACATCAGAACAGCGAATGTATTGGGACCACAGGAGCAAAAGTGTTTATTAGAAGGGAAAACATGAAATGCTGTCAGGATGGTGAAAGCAGGTTTTCTGACATCTGCCCTGCTCGTGCTGGGGTCCTACACTGAACTTCCCAGGAATACTGATTGCTGATAGGCTAACATAATACTGACTGGCATGACCTTGACCAATAAGAACTAAAGGAATGTTGGGGTCTTATAAATAGGAGGCTGAGGTGAAGTCTTTTTTTTTTTTTTTCATTTGACACTCAATTTGCTCCTATGAACTTCGCATATTGGTACTCATGGCTCCTTTTTAAATGGAAATGCCCTGCTTCTGCTGCATGGGCTGAGGCTCAGTGTGGAAATGATGCTCGTACAGTCAAGCCTCAGCCAGACCTCTGGAAAGGGATCATCTCCTGGAGATGTTTCTGCTGCTCTGACTCAAAGCAACAGGAGTCCAGTCCAGATATGACCTGAAAAGTTGATCACTGCTGCTGACTCAAATCCTTCTTTTTGTTAGCCAGTTGCTGTATGAGGCAGCATACACCTCCCTTTAGGGTTTTGTGTCAGTGAGCTGGCCCACATTGGCTCATCATGTGTCAAACAATGTTATGTAGAGTGAAGACTTTGACGAGTGATGTGAGGGGTTCTATCTGAGACGAGGTGTGCTGTCTCCTTCTTGTATTCCGGAGTGTTTACTTGACTGGAGTGTTCTTTGTGCTTGTGCCAAACCAGAGCTAGCCCCAATTGACAGCATTTAATCTCGCCACAATGTTTGATGGATAATACCTATGATGTTCAATAATTCTAGTGTTATGAAATCATCAGGCACACCCCTCTACTTCACCCTCTCCCTCCCTCTTCGCTTTTCTCAGCTCAGAGCAGTCTGACAGTGTTTAGTAGCGTCAGAGCTGAGTATGATAACGTGCTAAGTGATTTAGCACTGTAGTGGTAACAAAACAGACAGTGATACCATAACAAATTGAGGGCTGGCTAGCTAGCTAGCTGTGTGTTTCTGCGGGAGCCTTGGCTTTACACTGGGACACTAAGTTTGTCTTTTCTGTCTTATTTGTTCTTAGGGGGGCTTGAGCGCCATTGTCATGGCAGCCCTACTGGAAGGGCCAAAGTTTTTGTTTGTTTAGTTGAGTGACTGAGTAGAAGGGAATAGATGAGAGAGTGATTGATTTAGTGTATAAAATGGAAGGAGGCCTGTGTGTGTGTGCGTGCAGGACATCCTGGACAAAATGTCAGAGCGGTCCCAGAGAAGTGCTACTTTAGAGGGGCCTGTCTGGCCATCAGTCACTCCCCTGCCCCCCTACGCTGTCCCATCATCAGCTGTAGAGAGGGTGACCAGTACCCCCCCCTCTGAACACACCGTACCCTCTCCCTGCAACCCACATAGGGAAGAGGCTATCTGTAAACAGCAGCATGCAACCCCTGTATGCACTTTGACCCCTCTCAACCTTTGGCTGTAGTGCTTGTTTGAATTCCCAGAGCTCCTTACCAGTAAGCATCCCCCAGAGTGTTGTCTAGCCCCCCCCTGAACACACATATGTGCCCCAAATAGTACACTCCTATCATCATCAGCGCCTGGAGTATAGAGCTGTTCCTCTGAGAAGTTTGGCTGCAGTGCTGTACAAACAGGCAACGTGCTCCATTGATGTACATTGTGAACAGAATTCAACAATCTTACTCTAGGCCCAGTGTGGGCTGTAGACTGTCAATTCACAACGTCAATAGGCTTTTCACTCACGTTTTGGGGTGATCTGTGATTAGTGTTCCTGTAGTGTTGATTCCATATAAACATGGCAGCATCCCAAATGGTACCCTGTAGTGCACTACTTTACATACTAATCCTATGGGCCCTGGTCAAAGGTAGTGCACTACATAGGAAATAGGATGTAATTTGGGATGCTACCCATGCCATGTGGGAGCTGGTCTGGTCCTCCTGTCATCACCTCCTGTTAACTGATACATACACCAGGGGAGGTGTAGACTGCATCCCCTTAACATGGACAACCCTGGATGGTGGCTAGGAAACACATTTCTATTGGTCTGCATTTTTCTCTTCCCATGCAGACTGGAATATTCTGCTGCATGCCCTCAAAATAATGATTTCTTAATAATATTATACACGTGCACACACACACTGTATGCGTGGCCGTTAGGATTAGACTACAGCAGCGTGAGGACTGTGGTAACCAAGTAATGAGTGTTCAGTGCGATTAGAAGAGAAAGTTATTTTGGGATTAGTAACTACTACCTGTAGCAGGAGATTTACTGTTGTACAACAATACACTCCATTCAGAGCACCCAGTCCATGACACTACAATGTTTAACGAGAGCTCAACTCTTCCTGATAGTCTTGGTTTCAATTGAGATTAGAGATTCTATTTTGTGCCAGGTTTAGATAACCTGACAGGTAAAGAAAACGGGATGTTTTTGATGAGGGACTCCTTTCCTTTCCTCCTTTCCTCCTTCTCTCCTTTCCTCTCGCCCTTCTTCCTTTCCACTCCTCTTCTTCTCCTCCTTTCCTCCTCTCCTTCTCCATTCCTCTTTTCCTTCTTCTCCTTTCCTCCTCCTTCTCCTCTCCTTCCTCCTATTTTCCTTCTTCTCCTTTCCTTTACTCCTCCTTTTCTCCTCTCCTCTCCTTTACTCCTTCTCTCCATCTCCTTTCCTCTCCTTCTGCTTTCCTCCTATCCTCTCATTTCGTCCTTCTCCTCTCCTTTCCTCCTTGGCAGAAATATATGTTTATTTGGATCATCATGTTTTCAGGCTCTCTGGCTCTAGGTTCTGCTGAGAGCAGACATTTCCATTCCTCCCTCGACATTCCATCTGCTCTCCCTAAGCCATCCTTTCTTTGAAACTTTTCTCTATCCCCTTCCCGTATCTCTTTCTTCTTGGCAATGGGCATTTTCATCAAAAAGAACCAATGAGCGCCAACATGTGAAGTTCGTAAGAGCATATCAAATCAAAGCTAAGAGTATACATTTATTTATTTAATATATATATACACACTGCATTATCAAAAGTATGCGGACACCTGCTGGTCGAGTATCTCATTCCAAAATCATGGGCATTAATGTGGAGTTGGTCCCCCTTTGCTGCTGTAACAGCCTCCACTCTTCTGGGAAGGCTTTCCACTTGATGTTGGAACATTGCTGCAGGGACTTTATTGAGAGCGAGTAAGCCCTCTCGCTTCGCCTCTTCCTCTCTGCTAAAAAATGTCACCAGAGAAAGCATCCTAGCGAGCGAAACAGTGCCCCACTATATGTAGCCCATGTATCTGATGCTGTCTGGCTAGACATGGTATGACATGCCATACAGCATCAGATACATGGTCTTCACATAGTGAGACAGAGGGACGCTGTTTGGCTCTGGGCGTCTCAGTCAAATAAATGATCAATATTTCAATATTTTATTTGGACAGGCAAGGAGGTATGGTAGGGCGGGCCAGGCCCCCGATAGGTCCTCCCATAACGCTGGACCTGAGTCCTTGTGCATAGTTGTATCGTTTGTTTAAACTTTGAAATCATTGGGTTTTGTTTGAAATACATTTAAAAGTTAAAAAACTGAGTCAAAGCTTGTCACGTTACCGTGGAATTGCCCGCTTGTCTTTTTGAAGCACTCTGCCTCTTGCCCTTTTTGTCTGTTGATTGTCTTTTCTCCTCCATTGCCTCTCTGTCCTGCTTCTCCATCCCCTTTTTATTTCTACAATTCCTTTCCCTTCTGCACAAATACTGTAACTCTATTGGCCTGTAATGGCTACTCGGCGGAGTCCTCCCTGAGGGGGAGAGCACAGGCTCACCCCTCTGTTCTTCCTGTATGAACTCACAACCAGTGGGAAAGATGCAGGAAATGCTCCATTTCAACTTTAGAGGAGGTCTATTTCCATACAAAGTCAAATGGGAACTTGTCTTGTCACATATATTATCCCAATAATACCAGTGATTAAGTACGACACCAGGTATTGCGCAGAGTGGACACAGGCTTCAATGTGTGTTTTGAGTGGATGTGGCTTGTGTACATTAGTCTAGTCTGTCTCCCAGAGTGTTTGGTCATAAACTGTGATGATTAAGACTTACTGCCTGGCACAGTGTTGTTACAGGGTCAAGGGTACTGTGCCAGGCAGTAACATGTCCACAGGGCAGGTCTGTGCCAGGCAGTAACATGTCCACAGGGCAGGTCTGTGCCAGGCAGTAACATGTCCACAGGGCAGGTCTGTGCCAGGCAGTAACATGTCCACAGGGCAGGGCAGGTCTGTATCAGGCAGTAACATGTCCACAGTGCACGGCAGGTCTGTGCCAGGCAGTAACATGTCCACAGTGCACGGCAGGTCTGTGCCAGGCAGTAACATGTCCACAGGGCACGGCAGGTCTGTGCCAGGCAGTAACATGTCCACAGGGCACGGCAGGTCTGTGCCAGGCAGTAACATGTCCACAGTGCACGGCAGGTCTGTGCCAGGCAGTAACATGTCCACAGGGCAGGTCTGTGCCAGGCAGTAACATGTCCGCAGGGCAGGTCTGTGCCAGGCAGTAACATGTCCACAGGGCAGGTCTGTGCCAGGCAGTAACATGTCCACAGTGCACGGCAGGTCTGTGCCAACTGTTGGAGTGGCTCCATAGTGAAACCTATATGACCAAGCAGCACAATTTCCCCCAGGACAAGGGAAGGACAAGACAAATAAAACACTATTCAATGCATATTATACACACAAGTTGGGTGAACTTAGGTCTGGTGAATCAACATTCCTCTGTTTGGATTCACGCAGTCAATTAAAACACAGTAAATTATTGTATGAAGCAATGTACAGGTAAGTGCCAAAATAAAGGAAACACTTCAGTAAACGAAGGATACAAAGTATACTGAAAGCAGGTGCTTCCACACAGGTGGGGTTGATTAATTAATTAACATCATGCTTAGAGTCATGTATAAAAATAATTTTGTCGACCATGGCTAGAAGAGAGAGGTGTCAAAGGGGCATAGGGAGTGTAAAGTGTGTGTGTGTTTCTCAGCCACCAGATCTCAACACAATTGAACACTTATGGGAGATTCTGGAGAGGTGCCTGTGATAGCATTTTCAACCTCCATCAACAAAACACCAAATTATGGAATTTCTCGTGGAAGAATGGTGTCTCATCCCTCCAATAGAGTTCTAGACACTTGTAGAATATATGCCAGGCTAACCATGTGTATGTGACAAATAAGTGTATTTGATTGAAGCTGTTCTGGCTCGTGGTGGCCCAACGCCCTATTAAGATGCTTTCTGTTGGTGTTTCCTTTATTCCACCAGTTACATGTACATTACTAACAGGGAGATATTCTCAGACATCACTGGACATGGCACATCACCTGCCTTTTGATTATTATGTTCCCAGTAACTACAGTGACCTCCCTGGTCTTCCATCTCCACTCTGTAGTGTAGCTGAGAGGACAGCAAAGGGGATATTGCATTGTGTTGGCCTGAGGCAGTTTGGCTTGCTCCGCTCCTGATTAAATTGTATGAGATCCTCTAGCCCCTGTCCGTCCATGTGTCTGTCCCCCTGTATGTACCTCTTCATTCATCCCCCCACACTGACTATCTGTCATTATGTGGACAGCTGCTGGCTCTGTGAGGGGATGTCTGACTGTCTGTAGTGTACCTGACTAACTGTACTCACTATGGGCTCTCTGCCTCTTCCATCTGTCTCTCTAAGATCAGGTCAAGTCCCCATTGGGTTCTAAATGAGCGCAGAGAGCATATGAACACCAGTCTAAATTCCCTGTCCTGACGTTCACCTATCAGCGCTTTCCGAAGCGAAAAGGCCTTTTTGTTGTGATGGTCTTTGGTCAGTGTGGGAACCCTATTGGACAAGGGCTTGGCTGTTATGTTGTTATGACAGGAAACACCTTGGGAAAAATCACATATCCGCACGGACACATACCTTTCTACACCTCCCAGAATGGATTGCTTAAGTCTTCAAAACGTATTTTGTCTGCGCCACACACAGGAATGGGTTTGTCTAGAACTTTCCACCACATCAGGTACAGTTCGTCAGGATGTTTATTCTGATGCCCCATCTCCTCAGACTGCGGAGACACAGAAGCAGCCCGTAGCTCCCACCAGCACTGTATAATGGAATGCGTTGAGTGACAGGGTCACTGTGCTGGAGCAGCACATACTGTACGTGAAGGGGGGGAAAGTGTATTTCACAGGCAGCAGCACAAAGTCTGGTCTGGCTGTTTTGTCCATGTTTGGATAGAGGAAATGAACGCTGCGCTGAGCGACGTCTGTGTTCCTCATTCAACTCCAGTCGGTCTCCATTCCAACACCGCTTCAGACACACAGACTGACTGACTTGCTAATGGCTATAAATAGCAGTCTGAGCCCAGGTCACAACTCTGAAAGAGACAAGAGACGGGAGGGAGATTAGGAGGGGGGTAATACGAGGAATGATGAAAAACTGGAAAAAAGAAGAAGAGACTGGAGTTAGAAGGGGAGAAGAGAAAAACACATTAGGAGGGCCCAGCACAACCTCTGATTCTCTCTCCATAGTTATCACCATAGAGATATAGTTTGAAACAAGAGGGAGTGATTTTCTGTCATACCCAGAGCACAGATATGCCATCAAAACAAGACGGTTCCCCTAGACATCCCATGGAGAGTTCTAATGTAAGCTGTATATCTTAGCATGAAACCTCCGGATACATCCCATCTGGCCCCCACTATCTGTGTATCTACAGGAAGTTGTATCGTGTTAGGAGAGTGGGCTCTCCACAAATCTCTCAACCCTCCACTGAACTCAATGCAGGGGTCGTTTACACCTAGAAATCTCACTATTGTTTGTAGGAGAGGTATAGAGCTGGAAAGAGGAAGAGATTAAACATATTGCCGTTGTGTGTAGGGGTGGTAGAGCGGTGTGAAAAGGGGTAATGAAAAGAAGAAAAGAACGTTGTACAATATCAATATTTTTCAGGACATTGAGTTGCTGTTCTCATCATTCAAGTTAAAGGTATAAACGTGAACTTTGGAAACCTTACAAAACCGTACAGAAACCTTATGGAATGGCCTGACCAGTTGAAGACCATAACGCAGGGCATATTGTGATCCAAGTCTGGCTCTTAGAGCTCTGAACAGTGTGGTGTGTTTGAGTATTTCCGCAGACACACACACACACACACACACACACATTAAAATGGGTGAGATGGACGAGGGAATGGTAAATGCCTGAATAATTCAGATCAGAGCCCTTTCCTCTGTACTGCACCATCTGCATATGCCATGTTCATCTTTGAAATGGTCGAGCGTGTTGGAGATACGACAGTCTACTGCCGTTGTTACTGGCTCTCTCTCTCCCGCTGTGTGTCCATTCACGTGTGTGCAAGACTATGTGCATGCTCAGTTATCTCCCTGTTTGTTTATGACTGTGCTGAGGTTAGCTTTGTTGGCTCCAGTAATGATGTACAGATTTCATTCTCATTGTTAATTGCTTCCACAAAAATACTTGTACATTTTCCCAGCTATGACATCATGTTGTTTTCTCTCCTCTCTTCCTTTCCTTCCCTTTATCCTTCTCTTTTGTTCTCCCCATCCTCACTTTCTCTCCCCGTCCCACTCCTTCCTCCTCCTCCCCCCACATCCCCATTTTCTTTGACCCCTCTATTCTCTCTATCCTTCCCTCTCTCTGTCTGAGCTCATACATGGCTGGGGTAGAGGTTGGCTGCTTCAGTACTGGGCTTGGTCTGTTATTCCCATCAGCCTGTGCATGCAGGAAACCCACATGTGTGAAGAGTGGGAGGGAGGGAGGGAGCTGGCTTGCTCTGGATCCTATTAGCTATCCCAGCAGTGGCGGTCAGTGCCGTTTATGATGAGGGAGGCCGGTTCTTTTTCCTGAGCATGGCCTTATCTCTATTACAGCATATTGGATGACTGTCATTCATATTCCATTCACCCAGTTCAATGTAACATCGATAGGTTTAGGCTACTACATGATACTCTCGAGAGAGAAATTTGAGATGATAGACATTGACCCATTCAATACCACATTGCACACTCTTGCCTGTATCCAGCTGATCTCGGGTGTAATCATTAGTCCAACATTTGCAAACAGTTTCTATTGGACAAATTCAGGTATTTTTTTTATCCCTGTTTTATTGGCTTCCGTTTAAGAAACGTTTTTCAACAGAATCGGTGGAATGAATACACTCCTGATCATGCAAAAACACTTTCCACGTTGTATTCGTTGTAGCCTCTATGCACTCTCCTCCTCTCACCTTTTCCCTTCGTTTGTGGGCTTCAATGAACAACATTTCAGCTGTATGTGACCAGGCGAAAAAACCTTTCCAAGCCAAACTGCTACACACAGCCTACATCGTTGTCCCCATATTAGCCAAAGTAACGTCCTCGTCAACATAACTAATGCGTTAGTAAACCCGCTATAATCATGCAGTAACGTTACAGTGAATAGTCAGTAAGCAATTACACCGGCAGTCCCTGGTGGCAATAAATTAATAAAACCAAAAGCTTACCTTGGCTTGGAAGAGTTCCAGTGTTGAGTTGGATAGTCATAGCCAGCTAGTTAACATAACATAGCATCCCTCTGTTTGAGCTTGGTGTTTGAGTGACTAAACTAGCCAGCTGCATTTGAGTAAGTGATGCTGAAAGTGGAAAAATGACTCTCTTGCTTCTCCTTCATTTTTTAATAAATTAATTTGTTAACCTGTTCAACTATTGTCTTTCTCTCTCAACTACTCAACACAGTTTATGCACTACAGTGCTAGCTAGCTGTAGCTTATGCTTTCAGTTCTAGATTCATTCTCTGATCCTTTTGATTGGGTGAACAACATGTCAGTTCATGCTGCAAGAGCTCTGGTAGGTTGGAGGATGTCCTCCAGAAGTTGTCATAATTAGTGTGTAAGTCTATGGAAGGGGGTGAGAACCAAGAGCCTCCTAGGATTTGTATTGAAGTCAATGCACCCAGAGGAGGACGGAAGCTAGCTGTGGACCTTTATTGCAAAACAGTGTGCTTTAATAAATTATTTGGTGACGTGAATATATTTAGTATAGTATCTAAAAATGACATTTTTATGAAATTCACTGAGGAGGATGGTCCTCTCCGTTCTCAGCTGAGGAGCCTCCACTGCCCAGCAGACACTATTACACTCTGAGCTACTTCTCCCCTGTCCCAGTAAAATATTGTTGTTTAGCTGTGTAGCATAGGTTAGCATGTAATTCAAATCTTATTTTATTGGACATGTTATTGTGGCTGTAGCAAAATGCTTGTGTTCCAAGCTCCAACAGTGCAGTAATATCTAACTGTCACGCCCTGGTCAAAGTATTTTGTGTTTATCTTCATGTTTGGGTCAGGCCAGGGTGTGGCATGGGGTTTTTGTATTGTGGTGTGTTTTGTCTTGGGGTTTTGGTATATAGTGGGATTGTAGCTAGTGGGGTGATCTAGGAGAGTCTATGGCTGTCTGGAGTGGTTCTCAATCAGAGGCAGGTGTTTATTGTTGTCTCTGATTGGGAACCATATTTAGGCAGCCATATTCTTTGGTTGGTTTGTGGGTGATTGTCCTTAGTGTCCTTGTAACTGTCTAGTTTGCACCAGTTTAGGCTGTTTCGGTTTTCGTTACGTTTTGTAGTGTTTGTGTTTAGTGTGTTTTTTTCATTAAACATGAATCGTAATCTACACGCTGCGTTTTGGTCCGACTCTCCTTCACCACACCTAGAAAACCGTTACACTAACAGTACAGTAGTATCTAAAAACAATTCACAACAATACACACATCTAAAAGTAAAGGAATGGAATTAAGAAATATATAAATATTAGATTGAGCAATGTTGTAGAGGCTATTAATAAAATATGGTAAAATAGAATACATTATATACATATCAGATGAGTAAAGCAGTATGTAAACATTATTTAAACATTGTTAAAGTGGCCAGTGATCCCAAGTCTATGTATATAGGGCAGCAGCCTCTAAGGTGTAGGGTTGCGGCTGTTTAACAGTCTGATGGCCTTGAGATAGAAGCTGTTTTTCAGTCTCTCGGTCCCAGCTTTGATGCATTGGACTGATCTCGCCTTCTGGATGATAGCGGGGTGAACAGTCCGTGCCTCGGGTGGTCGATGATCTTTTTGGCCTTCCTGTGACATCGGGTGCTGTAGGTGTCCTGGAGGGCAGGTAGTTTGCCCCCAGTGATACGTTGGGCAGACCGCACCACCCTCTGGAGAGCCCTACGGTTGCGGGCGGTGCAGTTACCGTACTGTCTATCTATGTAATGCAGGTTTAGTCATGTAGTGTATTGGCCCCGCGTCGTCCGGGTTTGGCCGGTGTTGGTCGTCATTGTAAATAAGAATTTGCTCTTAATTGGCTTAGCTAGTTAAATAAAGGTTAAATAAAAAATGTAAATAAATTTGGGTAGCATCATAGCCAACCCATATCAATGAAAAGTACAATTATTCCACTTTTCTTTTTTTACCCCTTTTTCTCTCTAATTTCATGGTATCCAATTAGTAGTTAGTCTTGTTCCATTGCTGCAACTCCCGTACAAGAGCCGTGCATCCTCCAAAACACAACCCAGCCGAGTCGCTCTGCTTCTTGACACAATGTCCACTTAACCCGGAAGCCAGCTGAACCAATATGTTGGAGGAAACACCGTACAACTGGCGACTGTGTCAGTGTGCACTGCGCCCGGGCCAACACAGGAGACGCTAGTGCGCGATGGGACAAGAACATTCTTACCGGCCAAACCCTCCCCTAACCCGGACGACGCTTGGCTAATTGTGCGCCACCCCATCAGTCTCCCGGTCCTGGCCGGTCGCGACAGAACCTGGACTCGAACCAGGATCTCTAGTGGCACAGCTAGCACTGCGATGCAGTACCTTAGACCACTGAACCACTCAGGGGGCCCATTCCACATTGTTTATATCTTTAAATCTGTTCATTCAGTCGTGGCCTTTTGATCTGGGCAGCATGTCTGTGGACAGAATTTGTGTCTGTATGTCAGAGCCTGACTCCATCCCACAGATCTTAACAAAGCTGTGGACCCTCACAGCCAGTCAACTCTCAGTGGGTTGAGAATGTAATCATAACTCCTTCAGTGCATTTATGAGCTTTTGAACTGGCCCCTGTTAGACGGTGACCTCTGACCTTTTGGAATGCCTGTAGTAATAATCAGAGGAGAAACCAGGGGCAAGTTTTCCACCAATGTTATTCACATGAAACTCAAGAGGGAAACAGACAAGACGGACGGCGGGACAGACGGACCAAACTTTATTGGTCACTTACACAGACACAAGGTTGAGTCAGACAGACACAGTGGATGGGCGCTTGCTTTCATGGTGGTTGTTCTTGTTAGAGATGAGCTGAATCTAAGCCTCCCCCACCGCAACCCACTATCCTGAGAAAGCTGTGCAAGTCTGCCTCGTGACACGCTGAGCCAGCGCACTGCTAATACTAGGGGGGAACAACAGGGACATTATTGCGTCCTCATCACACACACACGCACGCACGCCGTCTTAACTCTTGCTACTCTTGCTATTAATTTGCCCCTTAGAGGACAATAGTCACAATAACATACTAAATCAGACCTAGTCAGTCTGCTGAGGTCTGTATAGAGATGAGGTGTAGGAATCAATCAATGTACTCAGTGTCTGTTGGCTACTGTATAGCGCTGTTAGAATAAACTGCGACCACAGGGACCTCTTCGGGGACCTCTTCGGGGACCTCTTCAGGGACCTCTTCGTTGTTCTTCTATTCAGTCTTTCTAGAGCAGTGGTATTCAAAGTCAGAGTCGCGGGGGAATTACAGTGGGGTCACCAAATTATTATTATTATTATTATTATTTTAAAAATATATTTTAGGGGGGATCCAAAAATTAAGATCACAGATTATTCTATGGGACAATACATTTTTGAGAAATAGAATAAGAGCAATACAATTTTATTATCTAAATGTATTTATTGGTCCTCTTTAAGAAATAAAAAAATGTCATGCGTTTAAGGTTATTTCTTGATGTAAAAATCTTAATTTACCTATTTTAAGGTTGTCATTGGATTTCGACAGAATTTCTGGTGAAAAAATGGGGTCCCCAGAACTTCTGCCGACAAAATGGGGTCCCCAGAACTTCTGCCGACAAAATGGGGTCCCCAGAACTTCTGCCGACAAAATGGGGTCCCTGCTGAAAAAGTTTGAAACGTCACTGTTCTAGAGGTCTTACTTCTCTGTCCTTTACTGTATCTGCCAGGAGATTGATATTTGTTGTCCTTCAAATGTGTGATTTGTATCGTTTTACATCTCATTTGAACATGCTGATACTGAAGGTTTGACAAGGTTCAATCAGTCTCAATGGGACAACGTTGAAACAATGAAGTGATATTATATGTTAACTGTACTGACATGCTCTACACTACACACCCACTGTGACTCCATACAGGAGCCCACTTCAAACTCTGAGTCAGTGCCTGCAAATCTCTCTCAATCTCAACAGTAAACCTGTTTCTGCTCTGTTTCACCTGTTTGAAAGTGAGGTGAATAGTTCCAGGCATTTTACTTATGGGGCAAAGGGTTCCACACACACACACACACACATGTACACACACAGAGGTAGGTCTCTCACCTTTGGCCTGGTGCTCTTTCCCCCTGGGCTCTCCTCTGCTGGTCCAGATGTCAGGGACACACCCATCAGCTGGCCTAGGAGCTCCAGCAGAGACAGATGTCCTCCCTCCCTCCTGTCCTGACCCCCACATTATCAGTGGTTCTATACAGTAGAATGTCACCTGTGACCTGAGCTGAGATTGAGTCATAACCTGCCCTACTACGGTCTAGCTCGTGTCAATCAGAAACCCTGGGTTTCAGGTGAGAGTGAGCGATTCGGCCTGGAAAAACAATGTCACTGTGTGTTATTGTTCAGATATTGTGTAACAACTGCCTCATTGTCTTACGCTGGGCCGCTCGCTAACAAGCATGATGGACAGGAAGAAAGAGAGAGGGAAGGAATGCGAGGAAAGGAGAGAGTCATGGTAAAAAAATAACTAATCTGCTGGCACATTTTAGAAATGCATTACTCTGTGGGGATGCAAGTTATAGTTTAGCCAAACTACGCACAACAAATGCCAAACACGTCCAAGTGTGTGTGCCTGTGTAGTGTTGACTTAACACGTGGTCTGCCCAGCTGTCTGTATGTTATTTAGTTATGGGCTAGAGGACATGTCATTCGTCTATTTAGACAGATTAAACACCAACTTTATATAATTTTAGGAACTTCCTACACTCTTTGGAATGAGACGATCAAAGATCCTACTAAGAGAAACAGTCAACATTAAACCAGGCTTTTATAGCGGGACACTAATCTGGATGTTTATAAGAAATCCCGCTATATGAACCATCAAACAGGCAAAGCGTCAATACAGGATTAAGATTGAATCGTACTACACCGGCTCTGATGCTTGTCGGATGTGGCAGGGCTTGCAAACTATTACGGACTACGAAGGGAAACCCAGCCGTACGCTGCCCATTGACTCAAGCCTACTGGATGGGTTAAATGCTTGATTTGCTCGCTTTGAGGCAAGCAACACTGAAGCATGGATGAGAGCACCACATCCGACAAGTGTCAAAGCCGGTGTAGTAGGATTGAATCTTAGTCCTGTATTGACGCGTTGCCTGTTTGATGGTTTGTCTGAAGGCATAGCGGGATTTCTTATCAGCGTATGGATTAGTGTCCCCCTTCTTGAAAGCGGCAGCTCTAGCCTTTAGCTCGGTGCTAGCTGTCAATGACTCATTAAAAAAAAAAATCTTCGTCCAGTTCGAGGTCAGTAATCGCTGTTCTGATGTCCAGAAGCTCTTTTCGGTCATAAGAGACAGTAGGATCAACATTATGTACAAAATAAGTTACAAACAATGTGGAAAATACACACAAAATAGCACAAGCGGTTAAACGGCAGCCATCCCCTCCGGCGCCATTCATCCCATCGGCCCTTTCGGCTATGCATCCTTTAAAAGCAATGTTACCTTGGTCACCGAGATCACAATCAAAGTAAACGTTGCAGATGTCTGCTCCATTGGAAATCACTTGTATCTGTCAATTGAACCCTGAATCTCTGGGTCCATGGTTGTGATGATGCAGTGTGTTTGTGCTTCTGTCACTCGGCTGTCTCTCTTTTTCCCCACAGGGCTCTGTTCACCTACGATGGGGCCACTAACAACCTCAAACTGGCTGATTCTGGAGGTAAAGCTTACTGGACGATTTGAACTTGTCACCTTTTTTGAATTTGAGTTTTCCAAAATGATAAGTTGGTGGTGTTTATTAATCTCTCTGTCCGTCTCTCTCTTTCTTTCGCTCTCTCTCTTTCTCTCTCTCATTTTCTCTCTCTCTATTTCAATCCCGCCCCCTCTCTCGTCTCTCCTACAGCAGGTGGAGTGGTGGAGCTGTCAGAGAAGTTCCTCATAGCCAGACCTCAGTATGGGCTCTGCAGAGTGGGCTCAGCCGAGGTAGGAGGCCCTCGCGTCGCCATGATCTGCTGGGTGAGTGTCGTTCACAACATGGCCTTCTGAATGGACGTGGTACCATATATTAACTCTCTTTACCTGTTGCTGTGTCTCAGGTGCTTGAAGTAGAAGTGGCCCATAACCACAGCTCTAGGATCAGATTCCTTACCCTCAATCCTATCCTTAACCATTAGAAGGATGGAAAATATATTTGACTCTGTATCAGAGGTTAGGGACAAGCTTTGGTTCCCATTGGCTCATGCCACTGTTGGATGTGTTTCGATTGGCCCTTGGTCTGGGGGTCAACGTGTGTGATGTGTCAGCTAAATTGCTGACACCGGATGCCAGGCCTAGCTTTTTACTGATACCAATTATTTTGACTGATGCGCACACACACACAAGCAGGGCAACAGATGCTTAGAATGTTCCCAATGTGCTTCACTGGTCCCGTATCTATGGCGACCTTGTGGAATGTTGTGGTGGGGGTCAGAGGTTGCATCTGTAGCCAGTCAGGCAGCTACACAAACACACACACAAATCAGAAACTTGTGAAACATATTATTATATTAAACTTCATTATATTGTATATGATATGTAACATGATAATAATGGTAGGCTCTCTCTGTAACGCTGGGAAATGATTCCACAAGGGTGTACATGCAGTACCTGATGACAGAAGACTGAAGCTAGACTTTCTGATAATGAGCCTCTCTCTGGCTCCCTCAGACTAATTATGTAGTGTGTGTGGGTCTCCAGGTCGGGCCAAATGTGGATGAGAACCGCAGGACAGAATGTGCCAGCCATGTGCCTGCTATCAAGACCTTTTTCAAGGTACGGTACAACACCACTCACACCCTTGCCCTGCTCTAAGCTGCCATTTTGTCTGTTGGTCGTACAGTCATCCAGTCAGTGACCTCATTGCAGCTGCAGCATTTGATAGTATTCAGGAGTGGCATGATTAATATGGGAGTTAAGTGTTTTCTCTATCTCCTACATCCTGTGTTGGTACCATTGTGGAATGTTACTCTGTTTCTTCTCTTCACTGTTTCTCTAACAATGAATAATGGATAAACACCCTCCTATAGTAACTGTTGTCAAGACAATACAGAGAGTTGGTGTTGCTCGTGTAGGAAGGGTGGAACTGGCCTGACCAGGAACGAGGGAATGAATAGTGATGTTGTCACACTTGGTAAGACACACACATACACACACGCATCGCACGTGCATTATATACACACATATATATATATATATATATATATATATATAGATATGCATCAAACCTGCACGTGCATTATGCACATACAAACAAGCAATACTTATCTCAGTCTCTCCCACATACAAACATAAATACACACACATGCTCTATATTTACACACACTAGTTTACCTTTCATTGTTAAACGTCTTCCTGTCTTCCGTGCACTTCCTACCGCATGGGTTTGTATGGTCCAGTGGCGGGCCAGGCCAATGTCCAGGCTGGTGGCAGGAAGGCACGGGGGTAGGGGTCACCACACATTGCCACCGAGATGGGCCACCGGCAGGCACAGCATAAACACTCACCAAGTGGTGACAGGGCCTCACAGGAAACAGAGAAAATAATGGTCCCTTCAGAGAGGAAGATGAGAAGAGATGTGTGTGTGTGTGTGTGTGTGTGTGTGTGTGTGTGTGTGTGTGTGTGTGTGTGTGTGTGTGTGTGTGTGTGTGTAAACTCTCCAGATGCTGGCTTGCTGTAAAATAGTATTTATTTCACATTTCCATCTTACTGCAGAGAAGTTTATGGGTCATCCATTCAGCCTATAACCAGACCCCGTTGTTACTGGTTTACATATAAAGGTGTCATCCATTCAGCCTATAGCCAGACCCCGTTGTTACTAGTTTACATATAAAGGTGTCATCCATTCAGCCTATAGCCAGACCCCGTTGTTACTAGTTTACATATAAAGGTGTCATCCATTCAGCCTATAACCAGACCCCGTTGTTACTAGTTTACATATAAAGGTGTCATCCATTCAGCCTATAACCAGACCCCGTTGTTACTAGTTTACATATAAAGGTGTCATCCATTCAGCCTATAGCCAGACCCCGTTGTTACTAGTTTACATATAAAGGTGTCATCCATTCAGCCTATAACCAGACCCCGTTGTTACTGGTTTACATATAAAGGTGTCATCCATTCAGCCTATAACCAGACCCCGTTGTTACTAGTTTACATATAAAGGTGTCATCCATTCAGCCTATAAACAGACCCCGTTGTTACTAGTTTACATATAAAGGTGTCATCCATTCAGCCTATAAACAGACCCCGTTGTTACTAGTTTACATATAAAGGTGTCATCCATTCAGCCTATAACCAGACCCCGTTGTTACTAGTTTACATATAAAGGTGTCATCCATTCAGCCTATAGCCAGACCCCGTTGTTACTAGTTTACATATAAAGGTGTCATCCATTCAGCCTATAGCCAGACCCCGTTGTTACTAGTTTACATATAAAGGTGTCATCCATTCAGCCTATAACCAGACCCCGTTGTTACTAGTTTACATATAAAGGTGTCATCCATTCAGCCTATAAACAGACCCCGTTGTTACTAGTTTACATATAAAGGTGTCATCCATTCAGCCTATAAACAGACCCCGTTGTTACTAGTTTACATATAAAGGTGTCATCCATTCAGCCTATAACCAGACCCCGTTGTTACTAGTTTACATATAAAGGTGTCATCCATTCAGCCTATAACCAGACCCCGTTGTTACTAGTTTACATATAAAGGTGTCATCCATTCAGCCTATAGCCAGACCCCGTTGTTACTAGTTTACATATAAAGGTGTCATCCATTCAGCCTATAACCAGACCCCGTTGTTACTAGTTTACATATAAAGGTGTCATCCATTCAGCCTATAAACAGACCCCGTTGTTACTAGTTTACATATAAAGGTGTCATCCATTCAGCCTATAACCAGACCCCCTTGTTACTGGTTTACATATAAAGGTGTCATCCATTCAGCCTATAACCAGACCCCGTTGTTACTAGTTTACATATAAAGGTGTCATCCATTCAGCCTATAACCAGACCCCGTTGTTACTAGTTTACATATAAAGGTGTCATCCATTCAGCCTATAAACAGACCCCGTTGTTACTAGTTTACATATAAAGGTGTCATCCATTCAGCCTATAAACAGACCCCGTTGTTACTAGTTTACATATAAAGGTGTCATCCATTCAGCCTATAACCAGACCCCGTTGTTACTAGTTTACATATAAAGGTGTCATCCATTCAGCCTATAGCCAGACCCCGTTGTTACTAGTTTACATATAAAGGTGTCATCCATTCAGCCTATAGCCAGACCCCGTTGTTACTAGTTTACATATAAAGGTGTCATCCATTCAGCCTATAAACAGACCCTGTTGTTACTAGTTTACATATAAAGGTGTCATCCATTCAGCCTATAACCAGACCCCGTTGTTACTAGTTTACATATAAAGGTGTCATCCATTCAGCCTATAACCAGACCCCGTTGTTACTAGTTTACATATAAAGGTGTCATCCATTCAGCCTATAAACAGACCCCGTTGTTACTAGTTTACATATAAAGGTGTCATCCATTCAGCCTATAGCCAGACCCCGTTGTTACTAGTTTACCCATTCAGTTAGCCAGACCCCGTACTAGTTTACATATAAAGGTGTCATCCATTCAGCCTATAACCAGACCCCGTTGTTACTAGTTTACATATAAAGGTGTCATCCATTCAGCCTATAACCAGACCCCGTTGTTACTAGTTTACATATAAAGGTGTCATCCATTCAGCCTATAGCCAGACCCCGTTGTTACTAGTTTACATATAAAGGTGTCATCCATTCAGCCTATAGCCAGACCCCGTTGTTACTAGTTTACATATAAAGGTGTCATCCATTCAGCCTATAGCCAGACCCCGTTGTTACTAGTTTACATATAAAGGTGTCATCCATTCAGCCTATAGCCAGACCCCGTTGTTACTAGTTTACATATAAAGGTGTCATCCATTCAGCCTATAGCCAGACCCCGTTGTTACTAGTTTACATATAAAGGTGTCATCCATTCAGCCTATAGCCAGACCCCGTTGTTACTAGTTTACATATAAAGGTGTCATCCATTCAGCCTATAGCCAGACCCCGTTGTTACTAGTTTACATATAAAGGTGTCATCCATTCAGCCTATAGCCAGACCCCGTTGTTACTAGTTTACATATAAAGGTGTCATCCATTCAGCCTATAGCCAGACCCCGTTGTTACTAGTTTACATATAAAGGTGTCATCCATTCAGCCTATAACCAGACCCCGTTGTTACTAGTTTACATATAAAGGTGTCATCCATTCAGCCTATAGCCAGACCCCGTTGTTACTAGTTTACATATAAAGGTGTCATCCATTCAGCCTATAACCAGACCCCGTTGTTACTAGTTTACATATAAAGGTGTCATCCATTCAGCCTATAGTTTACCAGACCCCGTTGTTACTAGTTTACATATAAAGGTGTCATCCATTCAGCCTATAGCCAGACCCCGTTGTTACTAGTTTACATATAAAGGTGTCATCCATTCAGCCTATAGCCAGACCCCGTTGTTACTAGTTTACATATAAAGGTGTCATCCATTCAGCCTATAGCCAGACCCCGTTGTTACTAGTTTACATATAAAGGTGTCATCCATTCAGCCTATAGCCAGACCCCGTTGTTACTAGTTTACATATAAAGGTGTCATCCATTCAGCCTATAGTTTACCAGACCCCCCGTTGTTACTAGTTTACATATAAAGGTGTCATCCATTCAGCCTATAACCAGACCCCGTTGTTACTAGTTTACATATAAAGGTGTCATCCATTCAGCCTATAACCAGACCCCGTTGTTACTAGTTTACATATAAAGGTGTCATCCATTCAGCCTATAACCAGACCCCGTTGTTACTAGTTTACATATAAAGGTGTCATCCATTCAGCCTATAACCAGACCCCGTTGTTACTAGTTTACATATAAAGGTGTCATCCATTCAGCCTATAACCAGACCCCGTTGTTACTAGTTTACATATAAAGGTGTCATCCATTCAGCCTATAGCCAGACCCCGTTGTTACTAGTTTACATATAAAGGTGTCATCCATTCAGCCTATAACCAGACCCCGTTGTTACTAGTTTACATATAAAGGTGTCATCCATTCAGCCTATAACCAGACCCCGTTGTTACTAGTTTACATATAAAGGTGTCATCCATTCAGCCTATAACCAGACCCCGTTGTTACTAGTTTACATATAAAGGTGTCATCCATTCAGCCTATAGCCAGACCCCGTTGTTACTAGTTTACATATAAAGGTGTCATCCATTCAGCCTATAGCCAGACCCCGTTGTTACTAGTTTACATATAAAGGTGTCATCCATTCAGCCTATAGCCAGACCCCGTTGTTACTAGTTTACATATAAAGGTGTCATCCATTCAGCCTATAACCAGACCCCGTTGTTACTAGTTTACATATAAAGGTGTCATCCATTCAGCCTATAACCAGACCCCGTTGTTACTAGTTTACATATAAAGGTGTCATCCATTCAGCCTATAGCCAGACCCCGTTGTTACTAGTTTACATATAAAGGTGTCATCCATTCAGCCTATAGCCAGACCCCGTTGTTACTAGTTTACATATAAAGGTGTCATCCATTCAGCCTATAACCAGACCCCGTTGTTACTAGTTTACATATAAAGGTGTCATCCATTCAGCCTATAACCAGACCCCGTTGTTACTAGTTTACATATAAAGGTGTCATCCATTCAGCCTATAACCAGACCCCGTTGTTACTAGTTTACATATAAAGGTGTCATCCATTCAGCCTATAACCAGACCCCGTTGTTACTAGTTTACATATAAAGGTGTCATCCATTCAGCCTATAACCAGACCCCGTTGTTACTAGTTTACATATAAAGGTGTCATCCATTCAGCCTATAACCAGACCCCGTTGTTACTAGTTTACATATAAAGGTGTCATCCATTCAGCCTATAACCAGACCCCGTTGTTACTAGTTTACTAGTGTCATCCATTCAGCCTATAAAGACCCCGTTGTTACTAGTTTACCATCCATTCAGCCTATAACCAGACCCCGTTGTTACTAGTTTACATATAAAGGTGTCATCCATTCAGCCTATAACCAGACCCCGTTGTTACTAGTTTACATATAAAGGTGTCATCCATTCAGCCTATAACCAGACCCCGTTGTTACTAGTTTACATATAAAGGTGTCATCCATTCAGCCTATAACCAGACCCCGTTGTTACTAGTTTACATATAAATCCATTCAGGTTGTTACTAGTTTACATATAAAGGTGTCATCATTCAGCCTATAACCAGACCCCGTTGTTACTAGTTTACATATAAAGGTGTCATCCATTCAGCCTATAACCAGACCCCGTTGTTACTAGTTTACATATAAAGGTGTCATCCATTCAGCCTATAGCCAGACCCCGTTGTTACTAGTTTACATATAAAGGTGTCATCCATTCAGCCTATAACCAGACCCCGTTGTTACTAGTTTACATATAAAGGTGTCATCCATTCAGCCTATAACCAGACCCCGTTGTTACTAGTTTACATATAAAGGTGTCATCCATTCAAAGACCCCGTGTCATATAAAGGTGTCATCCATTCAGCCTATAACCAGACCCCGTTGTTACTAGTTTACATATAAAGGTGTCATCCATTCAGCCTATAACCAGACCCCGTTGTTACTAGTTTACATCCATAAAGACCCCGTTGTGTTTACATATAAAGGTGTCATCCATTCAGCCTATAACCAGACCCCGTTGTTACTAGTTTACATATAAAGGTGTCATCCATTCAGCCTATAACCAGACCCCGTTGTTACTAGTTTACATATAAAGGTGTCATCCATTCAGCCTATAACCAGACCCCGTTGTTACTAGTTTACATATAAAGGTGTCATCCATTCAGCCTATAACCAGACCCCGTTGTTACTAGTTTACATATAAAGGTGTCATCCATTCAGCCTATAACCAGACCCCGTTGTTACTAGTTTACATATAAAGGTGTCATCCATTCAGCCTATAACCAGACCCCGTTGTTACTAGTTTACATATAAAGGTGTCATCCATTCAGCCTATAACCAGACCCCGTTGTTACTAGTTTACATATAAAGGTGTCATCCATTCAGCCTATAACCAGACCCCGTTGTTACTAGTTTACATATAAAGGTGTCATCCATTCAGCCTATAACCAGACCCCGTTGTTACTAGTTTACATATAAAGGTGTCATCCATTCAGCCTATAACCAGACCCCGTTGTTACTAGTTTATAAAGGTGTCATCCATTCAGCCTATAACCAGACCCCGTTGTTACTAGTTTACATATAAAGGTGTCATCCATTCAGCCTATAACCAGACCCCGTTGTTACTAGTTTACATATAAAGGTGTCATCCATTCAGCCTATAACCAGACCCCGTTGTTACTAGTTTACATATAAAGGTGTCATCCATTCAGCCTATAACCAGACCCCGTTGTTACTAGTTTACATATAAAGGTGTCATCCATTCAGCCTATAACCAGACCCCGTTGTTACTAGTTTACATATAAAGGTGTCATCCATTCAGCCTATAACCAGACCCCGTTGTTACTAGTTTACATATGTCATCCATTCAGCCTATAACAGACCCCGTTGTTACTAGTTTACATTCATCCATTCAGCCTATAGCCAGACCCCGTTGTTACTAGTTTACATATAAAGGTGTCATCCATTCAGCCTATAGCCAGACCCCGTTGTTACTAGTTTACATATAAAGGTGTCATCCATTCAGCCTATAACCAGACCCCGTTGTTACTAGTTTACATATAAAGGTGTCATCCATTCAGCCTATAACCAGACCCCGTTGTTACTAGTTTACATATAAAGGTGTCATCCATTCAGCCTATAGCCAGACCCCGTTGTTACTAGTTTACATATAAAGGTGTCATCCATTCAGCCTATAACCAGACCCCGTTGTTACTAGTTTACATATAAAGGTGTCATCCATTCAGCCTATAGCCAGACCCCGTTGTTACTAGTTTACATATAAAGGTGTCATCCATTCAGCCTATAGCCTGACCCTGTTACTTTTTTATTGAATGTCGGTTAAGTATTTGGCCTAGGAACTTCTGTGACCCCAGTCTCAGATATACCATAGTTTGTGTGTGTGGCTTTATTACATAATAGGTCAAGTATGTGTTAGCGTTGAATAGAATGGCTTACTGAGATTTACCGCCCAAACCCACTCCCTTTTCTCGGGATAAATAACTGCGAGAAAACAGCAAATTATAATCTATTATTTCTATGAACAGAATGACGTTAAATGATATGTGATGTCCAAGTTTGGTTTCTCTACAGACCACGGCCTACTCTGCTATCTGCATGATCAATCATCAGCGCTCAGGGTGGGAACAGACAGTGTATCTCCATATGGAGCGCAGTTCACAATGCATGTATTATCTCATCATAGGAACTTATTTTTCTTGTGACAGGTAGGCCTATATTTGCTGCAGCAAAGCCTATGTTACAGTAATATTAGGACTGAATGCACGTCTAATTGACCCATCTCCATCTGGCTATCGGGGGTCACCATATTTGTTTTATTGTAATGTTGCATTTTTTTAAAATTGCAGCTGCAGAGTTTTAAAACAGGCAATTACTATTGTGGCTTCAAATCAGTGCACACATGAGCGCATTCTCAGTCTCTCTCCATCAATTCCATTCAAATTGCATCCAAAATAGATAGGCCTAATCCTGTTCAAGATTGATTTATATATATACGTACGTACGTGTGTGTACCAGTCAAAAGTTGACACACCTACTCATTCAAGGGTTTTTTCTTTATTTGTACTATGTTCTACATTGTATAATAATAGTGAAGACATCAAAACTATGAAATAATATGGAATCATGTAGTAGCCAAAAACGTGTTTAACAAATGAAATATATTTGAGATTCTTCAAATTAGCCACCCTTTGCCTTGATGACAGCTTTGCACACTCTTGGCAGTCTCTCAACCAGCTTCACCTGGAATGGTTTTCCAACAATCATGAAGGAGTTCCCACATATGCTGAGCATTTGTTGGCTGCTTTTCCTTCCCTCTGGTCCAACTCATCCCAAACCATCTCAATTGGGTCGAGGTCAGGTGATTGTGGAGGCCAGGTCATCTGATGCAGGAGCTTCATCACTCTCCTTCATGGTCAAATAGCCCTTACACAGCCTGGGGGTGTGTTTTGGGTCTGTCCTGTTGAAAAACAAATGCTAGTACCACTAAGCTCAAGCCAGATGGGATGGTGTATTGCTGCAGAATGCTGTGGTAGTCATGCTGGTTAAGTGTGCTTTGAATTCTAAATAAATCACAGACAGTGTCACCAGCAAAGCACCCCCACACCATCACACCATCCTTCACGGTGGGAACCACAAATGCGGAGATCGTGTTCATCTACTCCGAATCTCACAAAGACACTGTGGGTGGAACCAAAAATCTAAAATTTGGACTCATCAGACTAAAGGACAGATTTCCACCGGTCTAATGTCCATTTGCTCCTGTTTCTTGGCCCTTTAGTAGTGGTTTCTTTGCAACAATTCGACCATGAAGGCCTGATTCACGGAGTCTCCTCTGAACAGTTGATGTTGAGATGTGTCTGTTACTTGAACTCTGTGAAGCATTTATTTGGGCTGCAATCTGAAGTGCAGGTAACTCTAATGAACTTATCCTCTGCAGCAGAGGTAATTCTGGGTATTTTTTCCTGTGGCTTTCCTCATGAGAGCCAGTTTCATCATAGCACTTCATGGTTTTTGCAACTGGACTTGAAGAAACTTTCAAAGTTTTTGAAATGTTCTGCATTGACTGACCTTCATGTCTTAATGTAATGATGGACTGTAATTTCCGTTTGCGTATTTGAGCTGTTCTTGGCATAATATGGACTTAGCCTTATTTGCTAAAATACCATATTCTGTATATCACCCCTACCTTGTCACAGCACTGATTGGCTCAAATTAAGAAGGAAAGAAATTCCACAAATTAACAAGGCACAGCTGTTAATTGAAATGCATTCCAGGTGACTACCTCATGAAGCTGGTTGAGAGAATGCAAAGATTGTGCAAAGCAAAGGGTGGCTACTTTGAAGAATTTCAAACATAAAATATATTTTGATATTTTGAACACTTTTTTTGTTTACTACATGATACCATATTTGTTATTTCATATTTTTGATGTCTTCACTATTATTCTACAATGTAGGAAATACAAATAAAGAAAAACCCTTGAAGGAGTAGGTGTGTCCAATGTCAGATTAAAGCATCTGGGTATTATATTCACATTGCAGTCTTGCTGTTCTTTGTTTGATGAGCCCTTTCTCTGAGACCTGAGCTTTCCCCATCTCTCTGTCATGTATTAGTCAACATTGTCTCCATCACCATGTGGGGTCTATAAAACTATGTGACGCTTGTCATAAAGCGTTACTGGAAGGTGGCTTGGATTAATAAATACTTACTCAATCAGGACATACAGACAGAGCCAGTTTGCTTTTATAGGTTTGGCCAGTCACCTCAAGACTCACTCTTACTGTAACCTTGTAAAAGATGTGGCTTCCAGGAAGCTGTGTGAGGTGGTTAACTTCTCGGTCAAAGGACAAAACTCACTTAATCTCCTGATTCGTAATGTAATTTTGGTGAGTTGCTTTTTAGGAGAGACTTATTTCTGGTGTAGCGCCCTCGTGTGGTGGAAAGGGCACCAGTGCTCCGTCAACATGCATAGACATTGCGGCACTTCCAGCTGGCCTAATCCTGCTCTGTCTTGAGGCATATTAATACTCCTACAGTGTAGATGAATTTAATTAATTAAATATCGTGTACATCATACTATATTCATTAAATATAGTGTACATCATACTATATTCATTAAATATAGTGTACATCATACTATATTCATTAAATATAGTGTACATCATACTATATTCATTAAATATAGTGTACATCATACTATATTCATTAAATATAGTGTACATCATACTATATTCATTAAATATAGTGTACATCATACTATATTCATTAAATATAGTGTACATCATACTATATTCATTAAATATAGTGTATGTTGTTGTTCCCAGTCCATATGTTAGAGTGCTATATTTGTTTAATACAAAAATACATTTGTGTTCCAGTCTGACAGTTCTGTGAGAAGCTACAGCACCAACTGAAACAACAAACATGACAGAAGGAGAGACTAGGATGTCTAGAAGTAGTGGGAACTGGGTTATTGTTGTTTTTTGTCCAAAACCCTTGGAATTATTAGTCAGGATTAGAACATTGGGATGTGTTCTGACCGAGTCAGAAAGCCCCATGGCAATTCTATTCTCTCTTTCTCCCTCTACAAGTCTCAGCTAGCAACTGTGTGAGAGGGTGAATCACCTGCAGCGTTTGAGTGAGTCTCATATTGTATCAACAAGTCTTTTGCACAATTGCTCATTGTTGCTCAATCTAAGTAGAAAAGACCAGTAGACCGTCAGGTAGACAGGTGACAGTGAAAGCAGTTGGGGTGAAAACTAAGGGGGGAAGATTTAGGGGAATGAAGGGAACGAGACAGGACAAGTATAGAGGAGGAAAGTGAAGGAGTAAGAATGGGAGGATAGGAGAAGTCTATGAAAGATGACAGGGTGTGTGAGAGGAGGTCTATGAGAGAGGACAGGGTGTGTGAGAGGAGGTCTATGAGAGAGGACAGGGTGTGTGAGGGGAGGTCTATGAGAGAGGACAGGGTGTGTGAGGGGAGGTCTATGAGAGAGGACAGGGTGTGTGAGGGGAGGTCTATGAGAGAGGACAGGGTGTGTGAGGGGAGGTCTATGAGAGAGGACAGGGTGTGAGAGGAGGTCTATGAGAGAGGACAGGGTGTGTGAGAGGAGGTCTATGAGAGAGGACAGGGTGTGTGAGGGGAGGTCTATGAAAGAGAGGAGAGGACAGGGTGTGTGAGGGGGAGGTCTATGAGAGAGGACAGGGTGTGTGAGGGGAGGTCTATGAGAGAGGACAGGGTGTGTGAGGGGAGGTCTATGAGAGAGGACAGGGTGTGTGAGGGGAGGTCTATGAGAGAGGACAGGGTGTGAGAGGAGGTCTATGAGAGAGGACAGGGTGTGTGAGAGGAGGTCTATGAGAGAGGACAGGGTGTGTGAGGGGAGGTCTATGAAAGAGAGGAGAGGACAGGGTGTGTGAGGGGAGGTCTATGAGAGAGGACAGGGTGTGTGAGGGGAGGTCTATGAAAGAGAGGACAGGGTGTGTGAGGGGAGGTCTATGAGAGAGGACAGGGTGTGTGAGGGGAGGTCTATGAGAGAGGACAGGGTGTGTGAGGGGAGGTCTATGAGAGAGGACAGGGTGTGTGAGGGGAGGTCTATGAAAGAGGAGAGGACAGGGTGTGTGAGGGGAGGTCTATGAGAGAGGACAGGGTGTGTGAGAGGAGGTCTGAGAGAGGACAGGGTGTGTGAGGGGAGGTCTATGAAAGAGGAGAGGACAGGGTGTGTGAGGGGAAAGGGAAAAGAGGGGAAGAGAGAGGAGGAGGAGAGGTTGTGTATGTTAATGAGAAAGCTGTTACCTTAGAGACAATATTAGGCAGAGGCCTTAGGCTTCTCCTTAACTGTCTCCTCTATCATCTGAAACATAATGACAGAGACAGTTAGGAGAAGCCTGTCATCTGAAACATAATGACAGACAGAGACAGTTAGGAGAGGCCTTAGGAGGCAGTATTAAGGAGCAGCCTATCATCTGAAACATAATGACAGACCGAGACAGGAGATAATTTACACCCTCTTCACCACAACGCCCTCCTTCCTCTCTCAGGGGAACCTCACACTGCTTGCGAGAAGTTAGGAAGGGAGAAGTTAGGGAGGGAGAAGTTAGGGAGGGAGAAGTTAGGGAGGGAGAAGTTAGGGAGGGAGTGCAACTGTGTGTGGGCCTATTAAGTGTGATCGGACCAAGTAATTGGGCGTCACTCTAAAGCGGAAAGGTGGAATAAACGACTCAGGAGTAGGTTTTCTTGATTGAACACAGTTCTCTATTGAGGGCATTTGGTCAACACAAACACTTCAACATAATCAATGAAAATCTCCCAAGGAAAAACATACATCTTCTCCAGATGAAACAGGAACACAATACGATTATCTTTAAACTACAACAAAAGTCACAGGATTGTCACCGTCTTAGTGGTTCTTCATGGATAGCTCCTCTCTCTCGGTGGCCATCTTCCAGAGATAGTCCCCCCCCCCCTCTCTGCTGGTTCCATACTCTCTCTTATAGAGGAAGGAGAATATGTCATTAGTGCTGTCAGATGTGCTAAATTGCCTCTGGTTACCTTGTCTCCCATGCCTTGTTGGGCTACTATCTGTGAGCCCAGCCTGCCCTCTGGTGGTCCTTCCACATAAGATATTTGCGTCTGACTAACAGATTTCAGGTCATTACAATAGCTCCCACCTTGGGCCAATCATTTTAATTTTGAAAATGCTGCATCATTCACCCAAGTTTTGTCAAAATCGGGCCAGTGCTGTCTGAGATATTGCATGTGACTAACGAACGGACAGAGACAGATCCACATACTGTGGGGGACAATACAACTAGAAATAGTGACACAAGGAATAAATACACAGTGAATAAAGATAATGAGTAAAAATAACATGTCTATATACAGTCGATGTGCAGGGCTACGGGGTAGTTGAGGTAGATATGTACAGTGGCAAGAAAAAGTATGTGAACCGTTGGATTTAATAACTGGTTGACCCTCCTTTGGCAGTAATAAACTCAACGAAATGTTTTCTGTAGTTGCGGATCAGGGAGATTTTTGGCCATTCCTCTTTACAAAACTGTTTCAGTTCAGCAATATTATTGGGATGTCTGGTGTGAACGGCTCTCTTGAGGTCATGCCACTGCCTGGGCCACTCCAGAAGGAATATTTTTTTCTGTTGAAGCCATTCTGTTGTTGACTGACTTCTGTGTTTTGGGTCGTTGTCCTGTTGCATCACCCAACTTCTGTTGAGCTTCAATTGGCGGACAGATAGCTTTACATTCTCCTGCAAAATGTCTTGATAAACTTGGGAATTTGTATTTCTGCCAATGATAGCAAGCTGTCCAGGTCCTGAGGCAGCAAAGCAGCCCCAAACCATGATGCTCCCTTCACCATACTTTATAGTTGGGATGAGGTTTTGATGTTGGTGTGCTGTGACATTCTTTCTCTACACATAGTTGTGTGTTCCATGCAAACAACCCAACTGTAGTTTCATCTGTCCACAGAATATTTTGCCAGTAGCAAAAAATCCAGGTGCACTGTTGCGAACTTCAGATGTGCAGCAATGATTATTTTGGACAGCAGTGGCTTCTTCTGTGGTGTTCTCCCATGAACACCATTCTTGTTTAGTGTTTTTTTATGTATATGTTTTGTTCGGTAAAGTTCATATTTATATCCAAAAATCTTATTTTACATTGGCGTGTTACGTTCAGTAGTTCCAAAACATTGCAGTGATATTGCAGAGAGCCACATGAATTCACAGAAATACTAATTATAAATGTTGATGAAAATTCAAGTGTTATGCATGGAACTTTAGATACACTTCTCCTTAATGCAACCGCTGTGTCCGATTTCAAAAGAACTTTACAGAAAAAGCATAATCTGAGAACGGCGCTCAGAGCCCAAACCAGCCAGAGAAAAATCCGCCATGTTGGGTAGTCAACATTAGTCATACATAGCATTATAAATATCCCCTTACCTTTGATGATCTTCATTAGAATGCACTCCCAGGAATCGCAGTTCCACAATAAATGCTTGTTTTTTTTCGATACTGTACATTTATGTCCAAATAACTTAATTTGTTAAGGCGTTTTGGTAAACAAATCCAAAAACACGATCTGGTCCAGTTGGACGAAAAGTTCAAAAAGTTGTATTACAGGTCGAAGAAACTTGTCAAACAAAGTATAGAATCAATCTTTAGATGTTTTTATCATAAATGTTCAATAATGTTCCAACCGGAGAATTCCATTGTCTGTAGAAAAGCAATGGAACGAAAGATACCTCTCATGTGAAAGTGCGTGACTGAGAACGAGGCTGCAGGCAAACCCTTTAGTCAAACACCTCCCATCCGACCCCCCTTCACACGAGAAGCCTGAAACAACGTTCTAAAGACAGTTGACATCTAGTGGAAGCCTTAGGAAGTGCAAAATAACCCATATCCCACTGTGTATTTGATAGGGGTGAGTTCAAAAACTACAAACCTCAGATTTCCCACTTCCTGTTTGAATTTTGTCTCAGGTTTTTGCCTGAGAAACTTCAGAGTGTGTTCTATCCAATACCAATACTAATATGCATATATTAGCATCTGGGACTGAGTAGGAGGCAGTTCACTCTGGGCACGCTATTCATCCAAAAGTGAAAATGCTGCCCCCTATCCCAAAGACTCCAATTTAGCTGACTCCTGACGCCAATTAGCTTTTGGAAAAGTCATTAGCCTAGGGGTTCACAGTTTTTCTAACCTACACTGTGAATGTTTAAATTATCATTTGTGTGTTATTAGTTTAAACACACTGTGTTTTATCTATTATTGTAACTTTGATCAGATCAAATTTGATGACCAATTTATGCAGAAATCCAGGTAATTCCAAAGGGTTCATATACTTTTTCTTGCCACTGTACATATAGGTAGGGTTAAAGTGGGTAAGTAACACGATAGATTATTGACATTAGCAGCAGTGTGTGTGGCGTCAGTGTATGGGTGGGTAGAGTCCAGTATGTGTGCATAGATTCACTGCAATAAGAGTTTGTGCAGAAAAGGGTCAAAATGTCAAATGCTTGGTAAACAATAGGTGTAGACTGTGACAGTGAAACACTTACTTACAGGCCCTTCCCAACAATGCAGAGAGAAAGAAAATAGAGAAATAATAGAAAAGTAAAACAGGTCAAAATAGATGCACAATGAGTATTGATAACTTGGCTATAAACAAGGGGTACCAGTACGAGTTAGTTGAGGTGTACATATAACTAGGAATAAAGTGACAGATAATAATAATAATAAACAGAAGCAGAGAGAACAGTCTAGAACTTAGGTGTCTGGAGTCTTTGATCATTATTAGGGCCTTTGTCTGACACCGCATGGTATAGAGATCCTGGATGGCCGGGAGCTCTCCCCCAGTGATGTACTGGGCCCTCCGCACTACCCTCTAGCGCCTTGCGGTCGGATGCCAAGCAGTTGCAATACCAAGTGGTGATGCAGCCAGTCAAGATGCTCTCAATGGTGCAGTTGTATAACTGGGGCCCCAGTGTTGAGGGTCACCGTGGCAGATGTGTGTACCCTCACCACCTGGGGACATCCTGTCAGGAAGTCCCGGATCCAGTTGCAGAGGGAGGTGTTCTGTTGCAGGGTCCTTAGCTTAATGCACTATGAGGGCACTCTGGTGTTAAACACTGAGCTGTAACACCATTCTCATGTAGGTGGTGTTCCTTTTGTCCAGGTGGGAAAGGGCACTGTGGAGTGCAATAGAGATTGCGTCATCTGTGGATCTGTTGGGGCGGTATGCGGGTGGAGTAGGTCCAGGGTTTCTGGGATGATGGTTTTGAAGTGAGCCATGACCAGCCTTTCAAAGCATTTCATGGCTACAGATGTGAGTGCTACAGGGCGATAATCATTTTGGTTACCTTGGCGTTCTTTGGCACGGAGACTATGGTGGTCTGCTTGAAAGAAGTTGGTATTACAGACTGAGTCAGAGAGAGGTTGAAAATGTCAGTGAAGACACTTGCCAGCTGGTCAGCGCATGCTCTGAGTACACATCCTGGTAATCAGTCTGATTTACCAGGATGCATGTTAACCTCTCTGGGATATGTTGGACGGTAGCCAGAGAAAATGCAGAGTGCAAAATTCAAATAAATTACTATAAAAATCAAACGTTCATGAAATCACACATGTAAGATACCAAATTAAAGCTACACTTGTTGTGAATCCAGCCAACATGTCAGATTTCAAAAGGCTTTTCGACAAAAGCAAACGATGCTATTATCTGAGGATAGCACCATAGTTAACAAATAGTGACGCATATTTCAACCCTGCAGGCGAGACACAAAACGCAGAAATAAAAATATAATTCATGCCTTACCTTTGACGATCTTCTTTTGTTGGCACTCCAATATGTCCCATAAATATCACAAATGGTCCTTTTGTTTGATTAATTCTGTCGATATATATCCAAAATATCCATTTATTTGGCGCATTTGATCCAGGAAAAACACCGGTTCCAACTTGCGCAACGTGACTACAAAATATCTCAAAAGTTACCTGTAAACTTTGCCAAAACATTTCAAACTACTTTTGTAATACAACTTTAGGTATTTTTTAACGTAAATAATCGATACAAAAGAAGACTGGATGATCTGTGTTCAATGCAGGAAGAAAACAAACTGAAGCTAGCTTTCTGGTCATGCGCCTCTATCTAACAGTACACTTCAAGTTACCCTCGTTCTGGATGGCCGTACTTCTTCATTACACAAAGGAAAAACCTCAACCAATTTCTAAAGACGGTTGACATTCAGTGGAAGCGGTAGGAACTGCAAGAATGTCTATTTTCAATGAAAATCCGTTGAAAAGAGTGACCTCAAAAAACAAATCTGAATGGTTTGTCCACGGGGGTTTCGCCTGCTAAATAAGTTATGTTATACTCACAGACATGAGTTTTAGAAACTTCAGTGTTTTCTATCCAGATCTACTAATAATATGCATATCTTATCTTCTGGGGATGAGTAGCAGGCAGTTGAATTTGGGCATGCTTTTCATCCAAAATTCCAAATGCTGCCCCCTATCCTAGAGAAGTTAACCTGTTTAAAGGTCTTACTCACATTGGCTACGGAGAGTGTGATCACACAGTCGTCTAGAACAGCTGGTGCCGCGAGCACATTTCAGTGTTGCTTGCCTCGAAGAGAGCATAGAAGGCATTTAGCATGTCTAGTAGGCTTGTGTCACTGGGCAACTCGCGGCTGCATTTCCTTTTGTATTCCGCAATAGTTTGCAAGCCCTGCCACAAGCAACAGAGCCGGTGTAGTAGGATTCGATCTTAGTCCTGTATTGAAGCTTTGCCTGTTTGATGGTTCGTCGGAGGGTGTAGCGTGATTTCTTATAAACATCCGGGTTAGTGTCTCGCTCCTTGAAAGCGGTATCTCTAGCCTTTAGCTCAGTGTGGGAGTTGCCTGTAATTCATGGCTTCTGGTTGGGATATGTACGTACAGTACGGTCACTGTGGGGACAACGTCGTTGATGCACTTGTTAATGCCATCAAATGAATGCATATTCCAGACTGTGCTAGTGAAACAATCATGTGTTTTAGCATCATCCTCTTCAGCAGACCACTTCTGTATCGAGCGTGTCACTGGTACTTTTGAGGTTTTGCTTGTAAGCAGGAATAAGGAGGATATGTTCAGATTTGCTAACTGGAGGGTGCGGGAGAGCTGTGTATGTGTCTCTGTGTGTGGAGTAAAGGTGATCTAGGTTTTTTTCACTGCTAGTTGCGCAGGTGACATGCTGGTAGAATGGAGGTAAGACGGATTTAAGTTTTTCTGCATTAAAATCACCGGCCACGAGGAGCGCCGTCTCTGAATGAGCATCTTCTTGTTTGCTTATAGCCCTATACAGCTCGCTGAGTGCAGTCTTAGTGCCAGCATCTGTTTGTGGTGTTAAATAAACAGCTATGAAAAATATGGATGAAAGCTCTCTTGGTAGATAGTATGGTTTACAGCTTATCATGAGGTATTCTAACTCAGACGAGCAGAATTAAAACAAAAAAATGTTTGACGAGCATAACCTTGAAACTTCCTAAATATTAGAGATCGCGCACCAGTTGTTGTTAACAAAGAGACACACCACGTCCTTGAGGTTACCTTTCTGTTCTGACGATTCATATAAAAAACAGCTGTTTTTTGAGAAACATAGGATCTTAGATCTTCAGGTCCTGTTGATAGGATAGTCTCGAACGGAGCTCACCCAGTTTGTTCTCCAGAGGTTGTACATTGACCAATAGAAAAGAGGGTAGAGGCGGATTATTTACTCGCCTCCGTTGTTTAAACGGGGCACCCACACGTCGACCTCTATATCGCTGTCTTTCTGGTCCAGGTTGGTCATTCGTCATTGTTGAATATCTGCATCCTGTCTGCTCTTTCCACTTTCCCCTCACCTAATATGCAACAACTGTTTTACATTCATTGTGCTTTCTGTGAATTCTCTCTTCCTCCCCCTACACACACTCTCTCCCTTTTTCTACACCTCTCTCTTCCCTCTCTATCTCTTCCAAACTGATACGTTTCGTCCTGTCTTCTCTAGTGTAAGCCAGAGACTCGTTTTGTCTGTCCTCATCGCTAAAGCTGTTACACAACTAAGTCCACAGCCAAGAGGAAACCACTGGGGGGAAAAGCTTTCAAAGAACTACTTCAGAGTGTTTGTGCGCGCATGTGTGTGTGTGTGTGTGTGTGTGTGTGTGTGTGTGTGTGTGTGTGTGTACATATGATGTCAGGGGGTAAATGAAAAAGGTGGGAAAATATCCCTTTCTCTCATTTGGAATGACGGAGTAGAATTCTATCTGAGTGATGTAGTTTCACACATTTTGATACTGTAGCAGCCAATAAAAATGCCATTATTTAGTCCGGAAAGTTCAGGAAAGGTTCAAGTGACATCATGCAAAGAGTCTGTGGCACAGCTGTAGTGTGCAGACCAATTTACAGCTGATGGTTATCCTCGCTTGGAATGTCAAACAATGTTCAGGACCGCAACTTGTTTCCCTTCAATAATCATTCATGCTGACATGTTTCAGAACAAGCTTGTTCATCAGAGCACTGTCTGGGGCAGATACCAACCTGTCACTAGTGCATTATAGACTTGACATCAGATGCCTGTGTAGCAGCTCCCCACTGTACTCACACACACACTCGCTTTTGCTCTCTCAGGAGGCCTATGTGTTTATCAGTGCTGAGAGTAAGGAGGATGTGACAGAGGAGAAGATAGGTGCTGAGCTCAATAAAGTCCGCTCCCCGACAGATCATGTCAGAAGAAGCAGTCGGTCCAAGGACAAGGAGACAGTGGTGAGTGGTCCCCTTGCAATACCATCTCTATCCACAAGAGGGGGTGCTAACACCTGGACACATCCTGGAACTGTGCCACACATTCAGATTCTGTTTTAATCTCTTGTCATAAATTGAATTTACTGTATGTTTAATTTAAAATCAATCACGAGTTAAAAACACCCAAGGCTCCTTGTCAATAGTCTAAGTTACAAACTGTGTGTTCAAACAGTGTTGTTCTCCATTAACACTCTTTCCTCTGCATCTGTATCTCTCTGTTGACAGGGCACGAACTACAGAAAGACTAACGCTGCGATGGAGATGAGCCGCGCCAACAGAGACTCCTTCTGGGCACGTGCAGAGGTAGTTTACACAGGCACACAGTCACAGTTACCCTCAGGTAGCCTAGTGGTTAGAGCTTTGGGCCAGTAACTATAAGGTTGCTAGATCGAATACCTGAGCTTACAAGGTAAAAAACTGTCGTTCAGCACAAGGCAGTTAACCCACTGTTCCTAGGCCGTCATTGTAAATAAGAATTGGTTCTTAACTGACTTGCCTAGTTAAACAAAGATAAATGAACATTTAAAAAAGTTACCCTCATAGCTTAGACAGTTTTTCTAATAATCCATCAATGTAACAGACTTAGTATTTACCTTCAATATTCACATCACATCTTTAACGTTCACATTATCAACTGTTATTAAGTCTTCATCTATTGTGTTCCATCCATCTCTCTCTCTCAGCGTGAGGAGGAGCGGAGGAAGGAAGAGGAGAGGAAGCGTGCAGTGGAGGACAGACGACGTTGGGAGAAAGAAAGAGTTTTGAAGGAACAGAAAGAGGCTGACGAGAGGGAGAGGAAGATGAACGAGAAACTACAGATGATCGAAGAGCAGAGGTCAGGACAAGGACACACACACACACACACTGACGCAAGACTCAAACGATCTCTGACTCAATGGTATCCTCTTGTGGCCATGTCAGGTATTGAATGTGTCCTGATAATTGGAAAGGCTACCTAAGACCTATAAGGTCTCTGACATCTCTGTATCTCTCAGGAGAATGCAGGTCCAGCTGGAGGCAGAAGTGAGGAAACAGGAGAAATCTAGATGGGTGAGAGAAATAACCAATTAGTGAGGAAGTTATTGAGCTACTGAAGTGTGTCTGAACTCTTGTGTCTGAATTCTGACCTCTGTTGGGGTGTGGCAGGAGCTGCAGGAGAGAGAGCATGAGGAGGACATGAGATTTCGTTTCAGACGCAGCGAGTCCATTGAGAAAGCAGCAGTGAGTCTCTCATACTGACCTCTCTTCTCCATATAAACTCCCATCATACTCTTCTCTAAACATACCTGTTGTACCTCTCGCATACGATGTATCCCAATGCTCTGAAATGGCTTCCTAGTCTGCTGTCCTTCATCTGCACAGATCTGAAAACACAGGATAGGGCAAAGGAATATGGCCTTTTATAGGAACCTGTCTGCTTCTGTCAAGCCAGCACAGATGAAGGGAAGGAATGAAGAGGAAGGAGTAGAGGAGGCAGCTCTAGACTATTGAGACCTGTAGTTTTCTTTACATCATTCAGTAAAGCATGGTGTGATTCCTCCTCCTACCTGTAGGAGGCAGCGATGCTGGTATCACAGCGCTCCATGAACCCCAGAGAGTTTTTCAGACAGCTGTCATCAGTATCATCCCATAGCCCATCCAGCCCCGGCTCCCCCCGCACAGGTAAGGTGTGTGTGTGTGTGTGTGTGTGTGTGTGTGTGTGTGTGTGTGTGTGTGTGTGTGTGTGTGTGTGTGTGTGTGTGTGTGTGTGTGTGTGTGTGTGTGTGTGTGTGTGTGTGTGTGTGTGTGTGTGTGTGTGTGTGGACAAACCAAGAAGTGGCTCTACGCAATGTGTGATTTATGAAGCCAGTAACAGTCAATCATGCCTGAACCTTAACAACCATTATCTGCCTGGTTGTAATGTATTTCTTCATGTTGGTCTTTCTTCCCTCCCTCTCTCTCCACACAGTCAAACCTCCTTTAAGGCGGTACCAGCGCAGCTTGACTGACACAGCATTCAACTTTGGGAAATCGGACAGCCCCACCCCCACTTCCCCCCGCAGTCCCACATTGGTCTCCCGCTTCCCAACCTCCCCCTTCCACCGCACCATGTCCCCGCCCAGCCCCATCTTCCGCCCAATCACCTCTCCCCAGAGCCCTCGCGCGCCCCTGGTGTCCCCTCCGAAATCGTCCCTCCACTCATCCCCACCTGCCTCAGCCCAGGCTACTCTCCCATCACCCAGCCTCCAGTCTCAGCTCCAAACCCAGCACTCTGCCCTCCCAGCCTCTCCAGGCCTCCTCGCCAACATGTCCCTCACCTCCCCTCTAGAGAACCAGCTCCAGGCCCAGTTCCGGCCCCAGTCCCAGCCTGAGTGCTTCCCCTATCCCCTAGTTTCCCTGAAGCCTGTCTCAGCACCACAGCCTCCTACTTCCCCTGTGCCAGAGAGTCCACTGCAGCCAACAGGTAGTTCCCCATCATACACACAGCCTACTGTAGAATGACCATTGATGTCTTTCATACCATTATAGTGGGTTCTCAGTTTACCAGGGCTGCACTTAAAACAACATTGGTAATTATCTCTCTTCCAGAGCAGTACACAGCTGTACAAGTTGTACTGGTGGAGGAAGAGGAAGATGAAGAGGAAGACCAGGCAGAGCCAGAGCCCAGCATTGAGAATACAGAGCCAAACCCAAATATGGAGGAGGGAGGGGAGGGCTCAGCACAGGATTCAGACCTTACATCATTACAGGAGCCTATGGCAGAGGAAGGAGAGCAGGCAAAGGAAGCTGGACATGAGAAGGTCCAATCCGATTACAGCCAGGTCTCTGCTGAGCCATTCCTGGTCGAGCTTTCAGAAGAGGAGCAGGAGCCAGCAGTAACAGGTATACTTTGTACACTACCGGTCAGAAGTTCCAGAACACAGACTCATTCAAGGGATTTTCTTTATTTGTACTATTTTCTACATTTTAGAATAATAGTAAAGACATCAAAACTATGAAATAACACACATCATCATGTCGTAACCAAAAAACATTTCTTTTTATATTTGAGATTCTTCAAATAGCTACACTTTGCCTTGATGATAGCTTTGCACACTCTTGGCATTCTCTCAACCAGCTTCACCTGGAATGGTTTTTCTTTTTATTTCTTTTCAAATATTTTTTACCCCTTTTTCATGGTATCCATTTGGTAGTTACAGTCTTGTCTCATTGCTGCAACTCCAGTACGGACTCAGGAGAGGCGAAGATCGAGAGCCATGCGTCCTCTGAAACACAACCCAACCAAGCCACACTGCTTCTTGACACAATGCCCACTTAACCCAGAAGCCAGCCGCATCAATGTGTCGGAGGGAACACCGTACACCTAGTGTCAGCAGCACTGCTCCCGGACCGCCACAGGAGTCGCTAGTGTGCGATGGCCAAGGACATCCCTGCCGGCCAAACCCTCCCTTAACCCGGAAGACGCTGGGCCAATTGTGTGCCACCCCATGAGTCTCCCGGTCACGGCCAGCTGCGACAGAGCCTGGACTCAAACCCAGACTCTCTAGTGGCACTGCGTCACTCGGGAGGTCCTTGGAATGCTTTTCCAACAGTCTTGAAGGAGTTCCCACATGCTGAGCACTTGTTGGCTACTTTTCCTTTACTCTGCAGTCCGATTCATCCTAAACCATTTCAATTGGGTTGAGGTCGGGTGATTATGGAGGCCAGGTCATCTGATGCAGCACTCCATCACTCTCCTTCTTGGTCAAATAGCCCAATAGTGTTGGGTCATTGTGCTGTTGAAAAACAAAATGATAGTCCCACTAAGCCCAAACCAGATGGGATGACGTATCGCTGCAGAATGCTGTGGTAGCCATGCTGGTTAAGTGTGCCTTGAATTCTAACAAAATCACAGTCAGTGTCACCAGCAAAGCACCCCCACACCATCACACCTCCTCCTCCATGCTTTACGGTGGGAAATACACATGCAGAGATTAATCCGTTCACCCACACCGCGTCTCACAAAGACACGGTGGTTGGAACCAAAAATCTACAATTTGGACTCATCAGACTAAAGGACAAATTTCAACCGGTCTAATGTCCATTGCTCGTGTTTCTTGGCCCAAGCAAGTCTCTTATTATTATTGGTGTCCTTTAGTAGTCGTTTCATTGGAGCTATTCAACCATGAAGGCCTGATTCACGCAGTCTCCTCTGAACAGTTGATGTGTCTGTTACTTGAACTCTGTGAAACATTTATTTGGGCTGCAATTTCTGAGGCTGGTAACTCTAATAAACGTATCCTCTGCAGTAGAGTTATCTCTGGGTCTTCCATTCCTGTGGCGGTCCTCATGAGAGCCAGCTTCATCATAGCACTTGATGGTTATTGCGACTGCAAAAAGTTATTGAAATGTTCCGTATTGACTGACCTTCATGTCTTAAAGTAATGATGGACTGTCGTTTCTCTTTGCTTATTTGAGCTGTTCTTGCCATAATATGGACTTGGTCTTTTACCAAATAGGGCCATCTTCTGTATACCCCCCTACCTTGTCAAAACACAACTGATTGGCTCAAACACATTAAGAAGGAAAGAAATTCCACAAATTAACTTTTTATAAGGCATTCGAAATGCATTCCAGATGACTACCTCGTGAAGCTGGTTGAGAGAATGCCAAGAGTGTGCAAAGCTGTCATCAAGGCAAAGGGTGGCTATTTAAAGAATCTCAAATATAAAATATATATTTGGTTTGTTTCACACTTCTTTGGTTACTACATGATTCCATATGTGTTATTTCATAGTTTTGATGTCTTCACTATTATTCTACAATGTAGAAAATAGTAAAAAATAAAGAAAAACCCTGAATGAGTAGATGTTCTAAAACTTTTGACCGGTAGTGTATGTTTTTTTTGCATCTCGTATAGGCCTGTCCTATTATAATTTGTATTTTTTTTAAACAGGCTAAATACAACAATTGAAAGAGAATAAGAGTTTTATGTAATGAGAAGGTTGTGGAAAAAGTGTGACACATCACAGACACAATATAACCACTGACATGTTATGTTTCAGATGCAGAGGTTATTCTTCAGCTAATCACACAAAAGGTTGTGGTCCCGTCCACCAATGGGGTGACCGATGAGGAGGAGTTGGTGGAACACAATGGTACAGGTATGTTACCCCACTCATCCAGTGAGAGGGATCTACACTAGCCTACATTACCCAAGTTGCTCTCAAACTGAATGAACCCTTCATGTTGATGAAATAACATAGAATAGACATACCTACATTGCAATTCCCTATCCTTTTCCAGGAATCCTCTTCCTCGTGGGCTTTTAAATCCATGAAGGTGATTGAAAAGTACACACTTGCTTAGCGGAGGGTAGGGAACCAGAATACAACCACTGTCATGGTTCCTCTTTTCCAGAGCGATCCATGAGTCCACCTGAAAGGGACCAAGGTACTCCAGAGTTGGCTGTTTGTTTTGATGAAGAGGAGGAGGACTTTGTTGAAGAGAATGAGGTTGAGGAGATTTCAGAGAATGGACAAGAGGTATGGAAACACACAAAGTCATATGTACCCTGCCACCCTATTCACTACTGGGCTTCAAACCCAGTCCTGGAGACCCACACGGTGTGCAGACCTTTGTTCCAACCCTGTATTAATAAAAAGACATGATGATTAGTTGATAAGTTATAAAAGGTGTGTTAGTGCTGGTCTTTGGGTCTCCAGGACTAGGATAGAAAAACACTGACTAATTTAACATGAATGTCATGTCGATGACAACCAGGTGAGGGCTCTGCAATGGGAAAAATAGTGAATTGTGACATTTTCCTCAGACAGGGGCCATTCATGATTGTTTTTCTCTGTTTCAGACGTGTGTAAGAGCTCTCTATGACTACCAAGCAGGTCAGTTCTCAGTGTAACCATGGACACACATGCACACCTACACATAGACACACACTATGATTCTCTCTGAGTGTTAAACTTGCCTTTCTCTTTCCTCACAGAGGATGAATCAGAGATCTCCTTTGAGCCAGGTGACATCATAAGTGCGGTGGAGACCGTGGACAAGGCCTGGTGGCAGGGCTGCACTAAAGATGGACGCCAGGGACTCTTTCCAGCCAATTACGTGGAGACCATCTAGACACACACACACACACACACACACACACACACACACACACACACACACACACACACACACACACACACACACACACACACACACACACACACACACACACACACACACTCAGGGACTGAACACTCGTTCCCCTACATTGAAAACACCATAGTGTACTTTCTATATACATAGACTTCCTTAGCTTCAATAGACACACAATGAACAAACTTCCCTTGGAATCCATGCCATCATCTGCCCCCATTCCAACTCGCCTGTGTTGTGGTGGAAGACCGTGTCTCCTGTTCTATCCAGTTAGACTCCTAACTGTCAGAAACACACAGTTGAGGTCCACCAAGATGTCTCCTTCGTTCCCTTCACAAGAGGAAGGACTGGGAAAGAGAGGGACCACCAGACGGGATGTCTGCAGGCTCAAAATGAGTCCCTCTACAACTACTATTTTGATGATTGTTACACTAAGCGATACTGTCTGTGTGAATGTGCCTTTTCCTTGGTACATTTAACAGTGTTTTCTATGTTAATTAACTGAAACGTAAGGGACTGTCTTTCTTGTTTCTGTACTGGTGGTACGGTATGTGTATATAATCTGTTTTATCTAAAGCTTTTTTTTATCCAAGCGGAGTGGTATTCCTATAGTACATTTGATGCTAATAGATAGCATTATGTACATTTAAAATGCTACTCGTAATTGTCTTTTTGAAGTGAGAACTTTAAAGTTAAAGGTTTGTTTCTACAAGTGTGCATGGTTTGTACTCCCTGCATTTACTCCACATTTACAAATAGTACCATTTACAAACATATAATACTCTTAAACATTAGCATATACATACAGTATATCACAAAAGTATACAGTATATATCACATTTTTGTAAATATTTGAGTATATCTTTTCATGTGACAACAATGAAGAAATGACACTTTGCTACAATGTAAAGTAGTGAGTGTACAGCTTGTATAACAGTGTAAATTTGCTGTCCCCACAAAATAACTCAACACACAGCCATTAATGTCTAAACTGCTGGCAACAAGTGAGTACACCCCTAAGTGAAAATGTCCACTCACTACTTTACATTGTAGCAAAGTGTCATTTCTTCAGTGTTGTCACATGAAAAGATATACTCAAATATTTACAAAAATGTGAGGGGTGTACTCACTTTTGTGATATACTGTATATATATATTACAGGTCTTGATTGTTTTTGTTATTACATTAAAAGACATACTATTTTGAAGTTATATTTCTTTATGACAATAGCAGAAACATGAAGCAGAAAATAACTTTATCATGCATATTATACTATTAAATAAAACTACTTTTTTTTTACTACAAATGTAAACGTTACTTTTTAATCACTTTCAGGACTCTAGAATTTATTTTAGAACATGAATTCTAATTTCATTGAATCCAACCGAATAATAGTATAGTATGTAGTTTTTCTCACAAAAAGCTTTGTACCATTTTAAAGCGTAAAACACTTGTACATTGTACTTCAGCTTGAGATGGATATTTACTCTCAGCTTCATGAGAATAAATATTTTTAAATTCTGAAAAAAATTATGGCTATGTACATTTTTGCAGAGTTTTCTACCAAGTTATATATATTAGCGTCATGTTTCCGTTTTGCATCACTCGTCTAACACACGTAGTGGACGTTTACTTGATTATTGATCAAGTGACAACTTTAAACTTTGCTCACATGTTAACTGTCTTCTACTCTCTATTCACTTCCTCTCTATTCACTTCCTCTCTATTCACTTCCTCTCTATTCACTTCCTCTCTCTTCACTCCCTCTCTCTTCACTCCCTCTCTCTTCACTCCCTCTCTCTTCACTCCCTCTCTTTACTTCTTCTCTCTACACTTCCTCTCTCTTCACTTCCTCTCTCTTCACTTCCTCTCTCTTCACTCCCTCTCTTCACTTTCATATTTACTCTCCCTCGATTTAAATGACGGGTGGATAAAAAAAACAATTGCTCTTATTCATGTAACATGAAGTCAGGGACAACAACCTCATACTAACAAATGTATTTTTTTTATATATACAGTGCCTTGCGAAAGTATTCAGCCCCCTTGAACTTTGCGACCTTTTGCCACATTTCAGGCTTCAAACATAAAGATATAAAACTTTATTTTTTTTGTGAAGAATCAACAACAAGTGGGACACAATCATGAAGTGGAACGACATTTATTGGATATTTTAAACTTTTTTAACAAATCAAAAACTGAAAAATTGGGCGTGCAAAATTATTCAGCCCCCTTAAGTTAAAATACTTTGTAGCGCCACCTTTTGCTGCGATTACAGCTGTAAGTCGCTTGGGGTATGTCTATCAGTTTTGCACATCGAGAGACTGACATTTTTTCCCATTCCTCCTTGCAAAACAGCTCGAGCTCAGTGAGGTTGGATGGAGAGCATTTGTGAACAGTAGTTTTCAGTTCTTTCCACAGATTTGATTGGACTCAGGTCTGGACTTTGACTTGGCCATTCTAACACCTGGATGTTTATTTTTGAACCATTCCATTGTAGATTTTGCTTTATGTTTTGGATCATTGTCTTGTTGGAAGACAAATCTCCATCCCAGTCTCAGGTCTTTTGCAGACTCCATCAGGTTTTCTTCCAGAATGGTCCTGTATTTGGCTCCATCCATCTTCCCATCAATTGTAACAATCTTCCCTGTCCCTGCTGAAGAAAAGCAGGCCCAAACCATGATGCTGCCACCACCATGTTTGACAGTGGGGATGGTATTTTCAGGGTGATGAGCTGTGTTGCTTTTACGCCAAACATAACGTTTTGCATTGTTGCCAAAAAAGTTCAATTTTGGTTTCATCTGACCAGAGCACCTTCTTCCACATGTTTGGTGTGTCTCCCCAGGTGGCTTGTGGCAAACTTTAAACGACACTTTTTATGGATATCTTTAAGAAATGGCTCTCTTCTTGCCACTCTTCCATAAAGGCCAGATTTGTGCAATATACGACTGATTGTTGTCCTATGGACAGAGTCTCCCACCTCAGCTGTAGATCTCTGCAGTTCATCCAGAGTGATCATGGGCCTCTTGGCTGCATCTCTGATCAGTCTTCTCCTTGTATGAGCTGCAAGTTTAGAGGGACGGCCAGGTCTTGGTAGATTTGCAGTGGTCTGATACTCCTTCCATTTCAATATTATCGCTTGCACAGTGCTCCTTGGGATGTTTAAAGCTTGGGAAATCTCTTTGTATCCAAATCCGGCCTTAAACTTCTTCACAACAGTATCTCGGACCTGCCTGGTGTGTTCCTTGTTCTTCATGATGCTCTCTGCGCTTTTAACGGACCTCTGAGACTATCACAGTGCAGGTGCATTTATACGGACTTTATTACACACAGGTGGATTGTATCATTAATCATTTAGGTCAACATTGGATCATTCAGAGATCCTCACTGAACTTCTGGAGAGAGTTTGCTGCACTGAAAGTAAAGGGGCTGAATAATTTTGCACGCCCAATTTTTCAGTTTTTGATTTGTTAAAAAAGTTTGAAATATCCAATAAATGTCGTTCCACTTCATGATTGTGTCCCACTTGTTGTTGATTCTTCACAAAAAAATAGTTTTATATCTTTGTTTGAAGCCTGAAATGTGGCAAAAGGTCGCAAAGTTCAAGGGGGCCGAATACTTTCGTAAGGCACTGTATGTATGTATCAAATCAATTATTATCTAGATTAGAATATTTCCCTCTAGTACGATTGCCCCAACTTCAGTGCCAATACAAGGCCTTTGTAAAAAAACAATGATTTATCCCTAGTCTGTGTAAACAATTTTAACATGTGACTGTGTATAAAACCAACAAGGATTTGTTGTCACAATTTATGCAGTAAGATGTTTGCCTATAATGATTTGCGAACCCTCTGTGTGACATTGAATCCTTGCACATAAACAGATTTTTAATTGCGCAATAATGTAAGATTGGAACGTGGCCGTTTTTAAACACTTTCACTCCACAGGAAGTGTGAGATTATTCCCCAATAACACACTGTTTAGTGAACTTAATGTCTTTTGAAAATGCATCTTTGGCCAGGCTACCTCTGCAGCACACAAATGCATGAGTGAAGAACATCCTTAACAATATAGTGGGATGACGGACACACTGACAGAAAACCTTTGAAGTTTGAATACTGCCTTATTTCACTTCACATCAACTGTCACCATATGCTTTGGATCAAATGCAAATGTTAGCAGATTACAGCAGTAGTCAGATTTATTGAAAAGATTGTATTGCAATTTGGACTTGGTGAACATGTAGACTGAAACAAACTATTAATTTGTGCCTCAGGTGATGTCAAATTAAATCCTGTTTCATTACAAAAAAAGGTATAAACAACAACAACAATGATACAATGTAAAACATATTAGATATTCAGACAAACTCCTTAATAAGTAGAGCTGAACATTATGAGAAGGTACTATATATTTCATTACTCTACACTGACCCTGTGTACCGAGACAAAATGGTCATATCCAGAGGTAACGATGAAGCGCAAGTGTGTTGCAGTCGTTCCATTTAGCTGTAAAGAGGAAAAAACAAGACAAGTTCAAACCACTCAAAGTCACGTGTATATACAGTATATGCCATTTGCAGACACCATGTAGAACATTATGTAATTAGAATAGGAAGTCAACTCACTGGAATATCATTTGTTTGAAGATGCCCCTCTGTGTGTTCAAATTCTGAAACAAGATGCAATGAAGATTACAATACTCCTTTGAAAGGCAGACTTCATTTGCTTTGAGACACTGTGGATCCGTAGAGTGGCTTTGCTTACCTTTTTCTGAAATAGCTTCAAAGTCAGTAGCATCATCGGAGATGCTCTTCTCAATTTTAAGAGTCTTAACTGAAAGACGATGAGAACAAAATAACTGATACATTTCAAGCAACATGATCAAACTGTACTAACTAAACATACACCAATACTTAGGTCTAGACAGTGTGCCATTTGATACGTTACTTTTGACCTTGTTTCATACCATTATAACAGTGCATTGTCACAAGGGCAATGTTCATAGATTCAGCGAAGCGGATTATGAACTCCTGTGGAAACATTCCAGTGGTCATCCAAAATGTTGCAGTGTTCCTGAGAAGAGAGAAAGTGACTCATCAAGGTTATGCACAGTGGTGGTGAGTTAATGAATGGAGTGGCATGGGGTTGCTGGCTGTGCGTTACTGACTGGTGTAAACATGACATTGTATAGCAATAGGATGTTGACTTTGTGTGGAAATATTGTTGGGTGTCTGTACAAGACTGATAACGTTAGCTCGCTAGCTCTTCTCACGCTACCATAGCTAGATTTTTTATCTTGATTTTAACAACAAAGCACGTAGCTAGCTACTCTGACATACAGGACGTTTAGGTTAGTTTAGCTAGCTATCTAGCGTTAGCTAACAGCATACCAGATAGGCACAGAGGTTCTAAATTATATTTTAGAAAGAGTAAATAAATAAACCCGTCTCACCCGTCAATAATGTTTTCTGGAGGATGATTCTCATCACTGGACGCAGCCAAGACAATCTGAGCACCCAAAGAAACTAAAGCAGGATCTATCATCGTTTTAGCCAACAAATCACGACTTGCAAGCAACTCTAGCTAGCTAGGTAAACAAAAGTGTTCGTTCGTTCCCAAGCCAACGTGCTAACAAATTTTGTCGCAGTTTTTCTACGTCATCATTATTTAGGAACGTCGGCCAGCGACGCACGTTGCTTCAGTCGCTGGGGGCTATCAAAGCTGTGAGAGCAGCCATATTTCTGCCTATTCATGGCACATGGGTGTAAAGATGTGCTTTTTGCTCGTGGAGCTGCACAAGTAAGTTATCAATTATGTAGCTACTCAGTCTGTACATCGCTAGCTAAGTGCGTAGATTGGTTTGCTAGTTGTTTGCTGATTGGCTAGATACCAACTAGCTAACAGTAGCTAGTTAATAGCTAGCTATTGGGTCTAAACCTGGCACCAGAGCAATGTTGGATAACGTTACATCGAGTTAAACTTGTAATTTAACTACGTTTTGCAGTAGCTTGGTAAACCCTTGGTTTAATTCAATTCAAATCTTGGAACAGTAGTGTTTTCAGTAGTGTAATTACTTTTTTGATATGATGGTTCACACATTAGATTGGATGTAGTGAACTACTTTTTCAAATTAACATTAGTTAGCTAAGTAAACACATTTTTAAACGGGAGCTTTAGTGTAGCTTAAGTTCACATTTTAAGTAATTGGCGTCTTGATACATCGTATCCTCACAACACTGCATCAGTTTCAGTGAAGGGTTAGTTATCATTGTTAGTGGTAACAAGGCAGTTTGCCAGCAGATATTCCAGCATCAGTCACTCAAGTCTGATGGCCCAATTCACAAAACGGTTTCAATTAGATATCTGGTTAGCAGGGATCTAGGAAAGTCACTGACATAAGATAAAAAATGATCAGCTGGCCATGTTGTATGACTAGATGCTAGTTAGATAACCAGCTGGCCATGTTGTATGACTAGATGCTAGTTAGATAACCAGCTGGCCATGTTGTATGACTAGATGCTAGTTAGATAACCAGCTGGCCAGGCTAACTATGACCCATTTATTATGTATGAATATAGAGCCATGTGCCAGTGCATCACGACTGGCTAGATGGAATCTTGGGTAGCTGGCTGTAGCTGAATTGCTAGTAGATAAATAGAAATAATGTGTTATGTAAAAGAGTCTCAGATGGTTGATTGCTCTTAAACTCATTTTCTTATTTTCCCAGAGTGACGATTCAGACATTTGGGATGACACTGCACTGATAAAGGCCTACGACAAAGCAGTTGCATCATTTAAGGTGCCATTACAGTGTTATAACGTTGTTTGCCACCTCATTGACACTATTCTGCAAATAAAGCAAGTATTTTTTTCCGTCTTTGTTAGAATGGTTTTGATACTTAGGTTGAGAACCATGCATGTACAGCTACAGTGTGTCGTTCTAGACATGTCTCCTAAAGCAGCAACTCAGAAAAGTGTCCTTGAAAATGTTCTATTGTCCCTCAGTCATGCTCACATTTTGATGTTTTAACTATTGATCCTGACTGTCAGACTGCCCTGAAAGGTGAGGAGGACACAAAAAGCTCAGAGAGAGACAACCCTGGAAAGAAACGAAAAAACAACAGAAACAACCGCAGCAGAAAGAGAAGCAATGCTCCTCTGGATAAAGAGGTAGGTGGTACGTTATAAGAGATACAACAACCCATTAAAAAGGATCTGCTAACTGTTCCTTTAATCGGTCTAGTCTAACAGTTATACAACGTGTTGTGTTGCAGTGGCGAGTCGGAGACTCCTGCTGTGCCTACTGGTCTAAAGATGGCAATTTGTACGCTGCCACGATCTCATCCATAGATGAGCAGAGGGGCACCTGTATAGTTGTGTTCACACACTATGGGAACGAGGAGGAGCAGAACCTCCGAGACCTTCTGATAGAGAGCTCAGAGGTAGATGAGGAAGCCCCTAGTAAGGTACGTTTAGGCTGTTTTTGGGGATGATTGCTGCATTCACCATACTGTTTTACTGAACATGAACTAGATCAGGCTGGTTCCACCAGGCTAGTGGACCACCATTTATGTATTCAGCCTCTTGAACACATCTGACTGGAAACATTTTTGTCAGTGTTTGTGTCTCTTTCTGTAATGCAGGTTAAAGAAGCAGAGTCTTCTACAGAGGAGAGCGACAGGTCCTCCACCCCACACCCTCACAGTCATGCGCCACGCTCTAAACCCAAATTCAAATCCCCCAAAGGACCTCCTATGTCAGGTCCAGGCTTCCCTGGCTTTCCCCCAGGTCCCCCTCCAATGCCTGGCTTCAGAATGGTAAGAAGATTCTAATTGTAGGTTGTCAGTCACTATTTGTCCATGCATTTTTTTTTTTGATATGTGGTTGTCTTACCATGTAAATGTAAGAATACATTACTCCAAGGAATCCCTGTAAGTGAAAATGGAATGAATCCTTTGACAATGGAGTGTGCTGCACATTGAAGTTGTTGTTCTGTCTACAGGGAGACTCTAGGCGACCTGGGGCCTCCAGGCCCGCCCCTCCAGGATGGCCTCCTATGATGCCCTGTGGGCCACCGGTATGATGGGGTGCAGAAATATTTTCTCTGGTGCAGAGCTGTGTTGCCGTGGTAATAGTCCATGGCATGAGTCACATTTATAACAATAATTCAATCCCTGCTTCCACTTTTCCCACAGTTTCTCCACTTGCCTGTATCCCACTCTGATCTTCCTTACTCTCTGAATAAAGAGTCAAACCCCCTCTCGACTGTTTAGTGTTGCTGATAGAGAACACACATGGAGCTTACTGAGCAGTGTTTTGTTGTGACATTTATCTCTGCAACGTTACGATAGATTCCCTCTGAACGCATTTTGTCTCTGTCAGATGATCCCTCCTCCTCCCCCCATGAGTCCAAACGGAGAGGATGATGAGGCTCTGGGCAGTATGCTGCTCGCCTGGTACATGAGTGGTTACCACACTGGATACTACCTGGTACAGTTACACCCCCTTCGTATACTGTAGATAGGTTTATTACTTCAAAGCAATTCCTATTTAATACACATTGTGGCTTCTATGTGTGTACATTAGGTTGCATTCACGTTCCAACAAAATCTGGGACGTGATTGGATCACGTGCCATGATTGCTCGGACATTAATTTTGAATTCAATACCAAGAGTAAACGGGTTCTTCAATGCAAAATGAACTGTTTTAATGGTTTATTTGTCTCTTACAGGGTTTGAAACAAGGCCGCAATGAAGCTGCGTCTGGAAGGAAGACTCGCCACAAGTGAGAAAGGGGACTTCTGTTCTTACCAGGTAAATAAACAGTCATTTGCTGTGCTTAGTCCGGTACTAAACTGATTTACTACCTGCTAGGAATGAATTCCATTGAATTCTTCCTTTACTGACTTATATGAGCCTCAGATGTTTAGATACTACAGAATAAATTCTTCCTCTATAATTGTTGCCATTTTTAACAAACTGTCAACTTACATCTTTAAAACATTTGTTCTCTGCTGTGTGTCCTAGGTGTGTGTCTCCATCCCAGATGAAGAGGACGGGAGTGTTGTCAATTAAATGTAACGTGTGAATGCATTCCTGTTTCAAAACTACGAAACACTTTGGAGGCATGTTTTGTATTCTTTTTAAATAAAACAAATAAAGGCTGTTTTAGCTCACATTTTAATGTTTCCTTTAATCTGTTCGATACATGTGAATATTCAACTAGTTGAGGTCACAAATATATAAGGAAAACTAAGATGGTTATATTTACAAGGGTATTGATAAGGTGCTTGCAAGATGCACCTTAGATATTGTAACAGTTCTTCCCCAGTAGATGGCAGGCTATTCCTGTACACACATTCAAGTACAGTGAAATTAGTTAATGGATGTTATAGTATTTGTTTAAAAGTTTCTACTTTCTACACCATATTCAATCATGTCAATTGATCAACTAAAGGTCAAATTATGAGCGTTTTGAAAGACATTTTCAATGGTGGCCAACACCATTTCATAAAATACCAAATGCATAATCTGATAATACACTCCTGTTATTTAACTCTGTGCAAGCACAACTATTCTCTCGGCTCCCTGATGAGACCCTTCCGAAGCTAGGATGTATTCACTAGGAAGCAGACATGATGAAATGGGGATGTACCTACCTGAATTTGCTCAATAAAAGCAGTTTTCATTGCAAAACTGTTTGAATAATGAATACACCCCTGGTTTATCAATGCCAAAATAGTTTTACCAAGACCTTGGGCTGGAGGGAAGCCAATTTAGCCCCTCTGCCCGTAGCCATATACCACAAACCCTGAGGTGCCTTATTGGTATTATAAACTGGTTACCAACGTAATTAGAACAGTAGAAATACATGTTTTGTCAAACCTGTGGTATACGGATATACCACAGCTGTCAGCCAATCAGCATTCAGGCTCAAACCACCCAGTTTATATAACTACTGTAGATAAGTAATGAACCTTTATTGATGTGAAAGGACTTGTGGGTATCAAGGGTTAAAGAGGATACAGAAAAATATAAATATGTATGTGTTCAGTCTCAGCAGAGGACACACTGTACAGTTAGATTAAAATTATAAACTGGGTGGTTCGAGCCATGAATGCTGATTGGGTGACAGCCGTGGTATATTAGACCGTATACCACGGGTATGATAAAACTTATTTTTACTGCTCTAATTATGTTGGTAACCAGTTTATAATACCAATAAGGCACCTCAGGGTTTGTGGTATATGGACATACCACGGCTAAGTGCTGTGTCCAGCCACTCTGTATTGCGTTGTGCTTAAGAACAGCCCTTAGCCGTGGCATATTGACCAAATACCACACCCCCTTGGGTCTTCCTGCTTAATTATCCCCAAAGGACCTAATCCACAATCCAAAATATAAAGAAGGGCATGTACAACATACACGTGCAGTGTATAGTATAAAAAAGCCATATGTAATTATAGTGAGCAGAGTGTGATACTGGGGGCCGTATGGGAGCACTGCCATACCAGTGGTTTTTGCTCACTCCCCTGTGGGTGTCTGTCTCTGTCTCTCCTCCTTCCTCTCCGGTGTGGGTGCATGCGTGAGAGAGACAGAGAAATGATTCTGTGTTTCCGATGACAGAGGACTATTTTACACTATGCCATCATGTCCCAGCTGTTCTCCAGGCATTGCTCTCGCAGCTATGAGATGGTCTCTTTGTATGTGTTCTGTCACTGACATTTTGCACCTGTTGTGACTCTGTTTGCCACTGTGTTTGACTCTCAGCAGTATTTGCTGTTTATGTTGTTTGTAGTGTTTATGCGGGTGCAATGCATGTACAGTATGTGATAGAGAGGGAGGAGGAGGCAGATGCTAAGATAATTTCCTATTTGGCCCATCAGAGAACAGAGGAATCACAAAGTCAGACAATCTGGGGTGGAGCAATGATGACATAGCGGAGAATCTCAGAGCTAGGGTTGGACCATGTCTTGCCTCCAAGTTCTAGGTCCAGTTCTAGGTCCAGGCTGGGGCAGACCCCAAGGGGTCTGCCCCAGCAAAGAGTTCAAAGAGGGTCAGCCCCAGCAAGGAGTTCAAAGAAGGTCAGCCCCAGAAGGGAGTTCAAAGAGGGTCAGCCCCAGAAAGGAGTTCAAAGAGGGTCAGCCACAGAAAGGAGTTCAAAGAGGGTCAGCCACAGAAGGGAGTTCAAAGAAGGTCAGCCCCAGAAGGGAGTTCAAAGAGGGTCAGCCCCAGAAAGGAGTTCAAAGAGGGTCAGCCCCAGAAGGGAGTTCAAAGAGGGTCAGCCCCAGCAAGGAGTTCAAAGAAGGTCAGCCCCAGAAGGGAGTTCAAAGAGGGTCAGCCCCAGAAAGGAGTTCAAAGAGGGTCAGCCCCAGAAGGGAGTTCAAAGAGGGTCAGCCACAGAAAGGAGTTCAAAGAGGGTCAGCCCCAGAAGGGAGTTCAAAGAGGGTCAGCCCCAGAAAGGAGTTCAAAGAGGGTCAGCCCCAGAAAGGAGTTCAAAGATGGTCAGCCCCAGAAAGGAGTTCAAAGAGGGTCAGCCCCAGAAAGAGTTCAAAGAGGGTCAGCCCCAGAAAGGAGTTCAAAGAGGGTCAGCCCCAGCAAGGAGTTCAAAGAGGGTCAGCTCCTGCTTGGGAGTTTAAAAAAATAGGGTCAGCCCCAGCTTGGGAGTTTAAAGAGGGTCAGCCCCAGCTTGGGAGTTTAAAGAGGGTCAGCCCAGGGGGGGGGAGGCATCGACCCCTCTATGATTTTCTCTCCCTTCCGACCACAGAGGCATGTGACATGTAAACATAATTTGTTTCACATAGACACTCTGAAATGGATATATCCAAGTGAAGCCACAGTGAAGCCATGGTGCACATGTGTTCCAATGCCTATGGCTATTAGCTAAACCTCTATTCCAAACAAACTGCTCTGAAATGAGAGACTGGATGGTAAGAGTTACACCAACTCCATGACACACCATATTCATCCTCATTAGAAGACACAGACACAAAATCTAGACAAACTATTTATGACACAGACAGTGAGAGACAATCTTGTGTCGTGCAAAAACTAGACACAAAATTATGGAACATTTTGTTGTGCGGCTAACATGCCTCTCCTTCATTTAGTTTACGCAGCATAAAATATTTGGACAGAAAAACAGACCTATATAATATGTGACAAAAGACAAATGTTCCTTCTAAAGTGACAAATACAGCATGTGTTTAATATAGGCCTAATTTATCTTCTATAAGTGGCAGGCAGACAGACAAACAAGTCTTCGGTTAACAAGGCTCTTTACAATTAAGACAATCCGTTTGCCGATTAAACAGAGAGAAGACACTTAACCATGTGCTCATAAAGGCATCAGATGTATAACACATTTACAGTATGAAATATTGTGCTTGTGTATGGTATTTTGTATTTATTATGGATCCCCATTAGTTCCTGCCAAGGCAACAACTACTCTTCCTGGTATTTATTATGGATCCCCATTAGATCCTGCCAAGGCAGCAGCTACTCTTCCTGGAGTTTATTATGGATCCCCATTAGTTCCTGCCAAGGCAGCAGCTACTCTTCCTGGAGTTTATTATGGATCCCCATTAGTTCCTGCCAAGGCAGCAGCTACTCTTCCTGGAGTTTATTATGGATCCCAATTAGATCCTGCCAAGGCAGCAGCTACTCTTCCTGGAGTTTATTATGGATCCCCATGAGTTCCTGCCAAGGCAACAACTACTCTTCCTGGAGTTTATTATGGATGCCCATTAGATCCTGCCAAGGCAGCAGCTACTCTTCCTGGAGTTTATTATGGATCCCCATTAGTTCCTGCCAAGGCAGCAGCTACTCTTCCTGGAGTTTATTATGGATCCCCATTAGTTCCTGCCAAGGCAGCAGCTACTCTTCCTGGAGTTTATTATGGATCCCCATTAGTTCCTGCCAAGGCAGCAGCTACTCTTCCTGGAGTTTATTATGGATCCCAATTAGTTCCCAAGGCAGTACTCTTCCTGGAGTTTATTATGGATCCCCATGAGTTCCTGCCAAGGCAACAACTACTCTTCCTGGAGTTTATTATGGATGCCCATTAGATCCTGCCAAGGCAGCAGCTACTCTTCCTGGAGTTTATTATGGATCCCCATTAGTTCCTGCCAAGGCAGCAGCTACTCTTCCTGGAGTTTATTATGGATCCTGATCCTGCCAAGGCAGCAGCTTTCCTGGAGTTTATTATGGATCCCCATGAGTTCCTGCCAAGGCAGCAGCTACTCTTCCTGGAGTTTATTATGGATCCCCATTAGTTCCTGCCAAGGCAACAACTACTTTTCCTGGAGTGTATTATGGATCCCCATTAGTTCCTGCCAAGGCAGCAGCTACTCTTCCTGGAGTTTATTATGGATCCCCATTAGTTCCTGCCAAGGCAGCAGCTTCTTCCTGGAGTTTATTATGGATCCCAATTAGATCCTGCCAAGGCAGCAGCTACTCTTCCTGGAGTTTATTATGGATCCCCATGAGTTCCTGCCAAGGCAGCAGCTTCTTCCTGGAGTTTATTATGGATCCCCATTAGTTCCTGCCAAGGCAACAACTACTCTTCCTGGAGTTTATTATGGATCCCCATTAGTTCCTGCCAAGGCAGCAGCTACTCTTCCTGGAGTTTATTATGGATCCCCATTAGTTCCTGCCAAGGCAGCAGCTACTCTTCCTGGAGTTTATTATGGATCCCCATAAGATCTTGCCAAGGCAGCAGCTACTCTTCCTGGAGTTTATTATGGATCCCCATTAGTTCCTGCCAAGGCAGCAGCTACTCTTCCTGGAGTTTATTATGGATCCCCATTAGTTCCTGCCAAGGCAGCAGCTACTCTTCCTGGAGTTTATTATGGATCCCCATTAGTTCCTGCCAAGGCAGCAGCTACTCTTCCTGGAGTTTATTATGGATCCCAATTAGTTCCTGCCAAGGCAACAACTACTCTTCCTGGAGTTTATTATGGATCCCCATGAGTTCCTGCCAAGGCAACAACTTTTATTATGGATGCCCATTAGATCCTGCCAAGGCAGCAGCTACTCTTCCTGGAGTTTATTATGGATCCCCATTAGTTCCTGCCAAGGCAGCAGCTACTCTTCCTGGAGTTTATTATGGATCCAATTAGATCCTGCCAAGGCAGCAGCTACTCTTCCTGGAGTTTATTATGGATCCCCATGAGTTCCTGCCAAGGCAGCAGCTACTCTTCCTGGAGTTTATTATGGATCCCCATTAGTTCCTGCCAAGGCAACAACTACTCTTCCTGGAGTTTATTATGGATCCCCATTAGTTCCTGCCAAGGCAGCAGCTACTCTTCCTGGAGTTTATTATGGATCCCCATTAGTTCCTGCCAAGGCAGCAGCTACTCTTCCTGGAGTTTATTATGGATCCCATGATCCTGCCATCATCTTCCTGGAGTTTATTATGGATCCCCATGAGTTCCTGCCAAGGCAGCAGCTACTCTTCCTGGAGTTTATTATGGATCCCCATTAGTTCCTAAGACTCTCTTCCTGGATTTATTATGGATCCCCATTAGTTCCTGCCAAAGCAGCTACTCTTCCTGGAGTTTATTATGGATCCCCATTAGTTCCTGCCAAGGCAGCAGCTACTCTTCCTGGAGTTTATTATGGATCCCAATTAGTTCCTGCCAAGGCAACAACTACTCTTCCTGGAGTTTATTATGGATCCCCATGAGTTCCTGCCAAGGCAACAACTACTCTTCCTGGAGTTTATTATGGATCCCCATTACTTCCTGCCAAGACAGCAGTTACTCTTCCTGGAGTCCGGCAAAGTTGAGGCATTTTTAAACATTACAATATATTCATTACAGAATTCACAACACACTAAGTGTGTGCCCTCAGAACCCTACTCCACTACCACATATCTACAATGAAAAATCAATGTGTACGTGTGTGTATAGTGCATGTTATCATCAACCGCAGTGGCAGTTCTAGCTTCTAAGACTCATAAATATAAAAAAAAATAACAAAGACAAATAGAAAACAAATGATGTCTCGTCACAATCCCCTGGCAAGATGCCAGGGGATTGTGACGAGACCTCTGGTGGCATGTCTTGTGGGGTATGCATGGGTGTCTGAGCTGTGTGCCAGTATTTTAAACAGACAGCTCGGTACATTCAGCTTGTCAACACCTCTTACATAAACAAGTTGTAATGAAGTCAATATCTCTTCCACATTATACTGATTCTCTGGATTGAGACCATTAGAAGAATGAGGACCGAGTAGCTAATACCAGCGATAAGTCTTCAGAGAGACCTATCCGAGACAGAAAACCTTTGACCTTTCAGATTCCAATCTCAGCAGGCCTAGTAGTCCATATGACTCAGTGCAGGGAGGGTTTCTGATACACATTCCTTGATCTTTATGAGCCATTACAGGTGGTCATAAATTAAACATAGCGCCTTGCTCACCAGCCATTACAGGTGGCCTCTCAACCATGGAACCCAGGCTGGTGCCCCTACGGACATGATCTCTGTCACCCATACCTACCTTACCCACACAGGCAACAACCATTAGCATCACTCCAATAGAACTGATTGCGGTGAGGGGGAAGGGAGTGATGGGAGAGGTAGGCTCCATTAGTTTAGGTATAAAACTTTATATGTCATATTCACTCTCTTCAAGAGCCGTCCATTATATTTTTCAATTATAGTTGATACCCAAAACACACATCCTGCATCCTCATGCTTTCCTGTCTGTCTGTATATGATATGAGCAACACAGTAGAGTCCAGGGCTCTCCAACCCTGTTCCTGGAGAGCTACAGTCCTGTAGGTTTTCCCTCCAACCCTGTTCCTGGAGAGCTACAGTCCTGAAGGTTTTCACTCCAACCCTGTTCCTGGAGAGCTACAGTCCTGTAGCTTTCCACTCCAACCCTGTTCCTGGAGAGCTACAGTCCTGTAGGTTTCCCTCCAACCCTGTTCCTGGAGAGCTACCGTCCTGTAGGTTTTTGATCCAACCCTGCGTAGACACATCTGTCCAGACAGAAAACTATTTGCCCCATCTGGTCCATGACACCTACTTGAATGTACCCCCCCCCCCATCCTACCTGTCCTCTCTTTTGCCTATGAATAATCTGTTACGAGAATCAGTAGCAGCACCAACAGTAGACTGATGTCATTTTTCTACAGTAGCTAGGCTGTACAGTCAATAGGCAGGCAGGTTGTCCCCATTCACTGCCCTAGCAATGCCTAGTGGAGGTGATCTACTTTGTAACTCAACCAGAAGAAACAGGCCTCTGTCATTTCTCGGGTGTTTGTTCAGTTGCAGTCCCTCCCTCCAACCGTACCGTGCCCGGCTCTACACAATCATAGCCTATCAACCAACCAACCAGCAGCAGTACAAAGCCAAATCACTGCCTACACACAGCGCTAAGCGAGACACCGCCCGTAGAGGTCTGAACTGGGATAGTGGAAAAGTTACGTCGCGCACCACAGCGGTGTCACACAATAGTGGGCACACCAGGGAATATATAACAGTCTTGGAAAGATGCTGGAACGGAAGGAGTCTGTAAACGTTAATCTATGAATAGTTTGTTCTTTGCGGTTGAGAAATAATTGTAAGACTGAGTTGACATAATTGTGTCCTTTCGATAAATGTTGCAGTAGCTGCGCACCTGGATGAGCTACATTGAAAAGGATCTTCACACTAGCGCTCTACCAATACGACGTTTCAAACAGCAAGGTCATTTTGATTAGCACCAGAAGTTTGCAATGTTTTGCCGAAATCAAACAACAAGAGCCACGATTGCCCGGGGTTCAGCCCTTGAAATGGAGATACGGCGAGGAAAATTCAGACGAAGTGTTTTGTTGGACACTTTACAGGTAATTGAGGTTCTTCTTTATTGCCACCACGATGCCCTTCTCAGTATGTGGTTTTCGAGGACAAGCGTATGGGATTTTGTTTACTTTCACTGGTCGTTCCGCCATGCATCAAAGCGCAATGATTTCGCCCAGTGGCGTAGCGCAGTTTCGCGGTGCAATCATTTGTTCTTCCATGGGGCACTGAAAAAAATGTGGAGTATTATAGCTAATCTCAGGCTTTTACACATTTTGTCACCTAAAATAAAATGGTGCTGTTTTAGAGCTAAGGGATTCTTTAAAAATGGGACAATCTCAAATTTGTTCCCACAAATATACATTTTGTCCTAATATGAACAACATTTTAAATATATGTATGTATGTATGTATGTATGTATGTATGTATGTATGTATGTATGTATGTATGTATGTATGTATGTATGTATGTATGTATGTATGTATATATATATATATATATATATATATATATGAAGTGTCAAGGTTGAGCGTAAAAGTGATAATTTGAAAAAGTTTCTATAGGCTAGATTTACAATTGTTTGGGAACTTCAAATGTGAATGATACTGACCTGTCATCCGGAGGCCGCACGCTTTCCTGCCGGTCCGTTTTTCAATGATGCCGGGTAGTTGGTTTTATAGTGGAGCTGTGCTTAATATGAGCAGCTGAGAAATAAATATAAGATAACTAATTTCACTCCGGGCATCACCCACTGTTTGGGGAGCATGATCTCACGAAGGGACAGGTAATATTCTGCCCAAACTCTGTATGCCATGGGCTCTCCAACCCTTTTCCTGCAGCTACCATGTGCATCACTTGGGGAAACCAAGTGAAATATGTTCGGGAACTTCGGTAGAAACATGTTTTTTCAATCAAAAGATATTTCACTAAACTACTGACAGCCCCACTAAAAATGAATAAAGGAGAGAGGAGGAGATGGAAACGCACGGTAGGTGAGATATTCTGTGTTGCTAAAAGTAATGTGTCAGCCAATTCATTATGAGCATATAAAAACATGCCCTATTACTAGGTTATTCAAACTCAAATACAAATGAAATATAATTGTAGGCTAACTCTATAAGCCGCCATGCACAACCAATAAACCAACAGCATTGCCTAGGGCTATACTTTCTCTCCCAGGCAAATTGTGGAGCATAGCATCAGGTAACCAGTCCATTCAGTATGAATAATAATGCACACCACACTCAAAGGTGGTTTCTTGAATTTGTTTAATTACGGAGTATAGGCTAGACCAGTCGTGTACCAAAGACATCTTCAATCAGTTTTGTTTTATGTTTTTCTGCCATGTGTAATATGCGGTAGGTTATGTATTGTATAAAGGCACAAACATCATTTTAATTCAGGGTTTTTTTGGGGGGCTTGGGCTCATAAGCCTATGCATAAGCTCTAATATGCATACAGGGTTTTGAATGAATCATCACCTTGTTGTGTTAGACTTTGAAACAACATCCACAACAACCTTATTTTACACTCAGTTTCAACCTGCTGTTGAACTTCTTTCTTCAAATTGATCATCACAGTGAGGTGAGTTTTAAAAGCATGATGTTGTTTTGATAAGTTTTTGATGTAATTTCCTATTGCATTTGCGTTGAAATCAGTGGTTAGAGGGACAATAGATCCCCGAGTACCAGGCCATTAGCGATCTGATGATCTTTAGCAAGTTTGGTAGAACCAACGCATGTCCAGAGTGCATTAAAGTAGATTACTGTGACTCAACGGTCATGTCGAATTTTACTGTGGTCATTACACATGACTGGCGGTAATATGGTCACTGCATTCCTGTAAAGCTTTAAGGGGATCTCATGTTAAATACTGTTGAAGTAATATGGCTACAGGTTCACCTGCCCATTCTTGTGAGAAGTTGCTATAGACCACCAAGTGCTTACAGTCAGTATCTGGATAATATGTGTGAAATGCTTGATAATATATGTGATATCAACAGAGAGATGTGTTTTCTGGGTGACCTAAATATTGACTGGCTTTCATCAAGCTTCAAACTGTAACAAGTGCCTGCAACCATATTCAGGTTATAAGTCAACCTACCCTGTTAGTTACAACCAGCACAGGAATTAAATCATCCGCATGTATTGATCACATATTTACTAATGCTGCAGAATTCTGCTCTAAAGCAGCATCCACATCCATTGGATGTAGTGATCACAATATAGTAGCCATATCTGGGAAAACCAAAGTTCCAAATGCTGGGCCTAATACAATGTATAAGAGGTCATACAATACTCTTTGTAGTGTACATATGTTAAAGATGTAAAGAATAGTTGCTGGTCTGTGGTGTGTAACTAAAAATCAAATCAAATCAAATTGTATTTGTCACATACACATGGTTAGCAGATGTTAATGCGAGTGTAGCGAAATGCTTGTGCTTCTAGTTCCGACAATGCAGTAATAACCAACAAGTAATCTAGCTAACAATTCCAAAACTACTACCTTATAGACACAAGTGTAAGGGGATAAAGAATATGTACATAAAGATATATGAATGAGTGATGGTACAGAGCAGCATAGGCAAGATACAGTAGATGGTACCTGTACTGACCTCGCCTTCTGGATGATAGTGGGGTGAACAGGCAGTGGCTCGGGTGGTTGTTGTCCTTGATGATCTTTATGGCCTTCCTGTGACATCGGGTGGTGTAGGTGTCCTGGAGGGCAGGTAGTGTGCCCCCGGTGATGCATTGTGCAGACCTCACTACCCTCTGGAGAGCCTTACGGTTGTGGGCGGAGCAGTTGCCGTACCATACAGCCCGCCAGGATGCTCTCGATTGTGCATCTGTAGAAGTTTGTGAGTGCTTTTGATGACAAGCTGAATTTCTTCAGCCTCCTGAGGTTGAAGAGGCGCTGCTGCGCCTTTTTCACGATGCTGTCTGTGTGGGTGGACCAATTCAGTTTGTCTGTGATGTGTACGCCGAGGAATTTAAAACTTACTACCCTCTCCACTACTGTTCCATCGATGTGGAGAGGGGGGTGTTCCCTCTGCTGTTTCCTGAAGTCCACAATCATCTCCTTAGTTTTGTTGACGTTGAGTGTGAGGTTATTTTCCTGACACCACACTTCGAAGGCCCTCACCTCCTCCCTGTAGGCCGTCTCGTCGTTGTTGGTAATCAAGCCTACCACTGTTGTGTCGTCCGCAAACTTGATGATTGAGTTGGAGGCGTGCGTGGCCACGCAGTCGTGGGTGAACAGGGAGTACAGGAGAGGGCTCAGAACGCACCCTTGTGGGGCCCCATTGTTGAGGATCAGCGGGGTGGAGATGTTGTTGCCTACCCTCACCAACTGGGGGCGGCCCGTCAGGAAGTCCAGTACCCAGTTGCACAGGGCGGGGTCGAGACCCAGGGTCTCGAGCTTGATGACTAGCTTGGAGGGTACTATGGTGTTAAATGCCGAGCTGTAGTCGATGAACAGCATTCTCACATAGGTATTCCTCTTGTCCAGATGGGTTTGGGCAGTGTGCAGTGTGGTTGAGATTGCATCGTCTGTGGACCTATTTGGGGCGGTAAGCAAATTGGAGTGGGTCTAGGGTGTCAGGTAGGGTGGAGGTGATATGGTCCTTGACTAGTCTCTCAAAGCACTTCATGATGACGGAAGTGAGTGCTACGGGGGGGCGGTAGTCGTTTAGCTCAGTTACCATAGCTTTCTTGGGAAAAGGAACAATGGTGGCCCTCTTGAAGCATGTGGGAACAACAGACTGGGATAGGGATTGATTGAATATGTCCGTAAACACACCAGCCAGCTGGTCTGCGCATGCTCTGAGGGCGCGGCTGGGGATGCCGTCTGGGCCTGCAGCCTTGCGAGGGTTAACACTAGACGCTGCACTTGACGCAGTTATGAAATTACTTATTCCAGTACTAATAAGCGTGCCCCCATTAAGAAAATGACTGTAAAAACGGTTAAATCCCTGTGGATTGATGAGATTTTGGAACATTTTATGCTTGAGAGGGATGAGGAAATAGGAATGGCAAATTACTCTGGCTGCACAGCTGATTGGCAAATGTACTGTAAATTGAGAAATCGTGATTTAAACTGAATAAAAAGAAGAAACTACAATATGAAACAAAGATAAATGACATAGAATGATAGCAAAAAGTTTGTATGCATTGATATGTAGTCTACTTGTGCCTTTAAAAAAAACAAATGTAGTTCTATTCTTGTCTCTTGATGTTCTGTATTGTGTTTTGTGTGGATCCCAGGAAGAGTTGCTGCTGAGTTTGCTAATGGGGACCCTAATAACATACAAAATGACTACATGGAACGCTATTCAACATCAGGTAACTAATGCAAGCAGTAGAATCTGATTTAAAAAATAAACAGATAAAAATACAGCTTATGGAACAGCCGGTACTGTGAAGAGACGCTCAGACACACACATATACATGGTAACACATGGTAACACATGCACTCTATTAGAGGTCGACCGATTAATCGGAATGGCCGATTTAATTAGGGCCGATTTCAAGCTTTCATCACAATCGGTAATCTGCATTTTTGGACACCGATCATGGCCGATTACATTGCACTCCACTTGGCAGGCTGCGAGGCAGGCTGACTACCTGTTATGTGAGTGCAGCAAGGAGCCAAGGTAAGGTGCTAGCTAGCATTAAGCGTATCTTATAAAAAAACAATCCATCTTAACATAATCACTAGTTAACTACACATGGTTAATGATATTACAAGTTTTTCTAGCTTGTCCTGCGTTGCATATAATCGATCCGGTGCCTGTTAATTTATCATTGAATCATACCCTACTTCGCCAAATGGGTGATTTAACAAGCGCATTCGCAATGTGTACCTCACCATAAACATCAACGCCTTTTTAAAAATCAATACACAAGTATATATTTTTAAACCTGCATATTTAGTTAATATTGCCTGCTAACATGAATTTCTTTTAACAAGGGATATTGTGTCACTTCTCTTGCATTCTGTGCAACAGAGTCAGGGTATATGCAGCAGTTTGGGCCGTCTGGCTCGTTGTGAACTGTGAAGACTATTTCTTCCTAACAAAGACTGCCAACTTTGCCAAACGGGATGATTTAACAAAAGCGCATTTGAGAAAAATGCGTAATCGTTGCACAAAAGTACCTAACCATAAACATAAATGCCTTTCTTAAAATCAATACACAGAAGTATATATTTTTAAACCTGCATATTTGGTTAAAATAAATCCAGGTTAGCAGGCACTAATAAATTAGGGAAATTGTGTCACTTCTCTTGCGTTCATTGCATGCAGAGTCAGGGTATATGCAACAGTTTGGGCCACCTGGCTCGTTGCGAACTAATTTGCCAGAATTTTACGTAATTATGACATAACATTGAAGGTTGTGCAATGTAACAGGAATATTTAGACTTATGGATGCCACCCGTTTGATAAAATACGGAACGGTTAGGATTTTCACTGAAAGAATAAACGTTTTATTTGACCATATTAATGACCTAAGGCTCGTATTTCTGTGTGTTTATTATATTATAATTAAGTCTATGATTTGATATTTGATAGAGCAGTCTGACTGAGCGATGGTAGGCAGCAGCAGGCTCGTAAGCATTCATTCAAACAGAACTTTTGTGCGTTTGCCAGCAGCTGTTTATGACTTTAAGCCTATCAACTCCCGAGGTTAGACTGGTGTAACCGATGTGAAATGGCTAGCTAGTTAGCGGGATGCGCGCTAATAGCGTTTCAAACGTCACTCGCTCTGAGACTTGGAGTAGTTGTTCCCCTTGCTCTGCAAGGGCCGCGGCTTTTGTGCAGCGATGGGTAATGATGCTTTTAGGGTGGCTGTTGTCGATGTGTTCCTGGTTCGAGCCCAGTTAGGGGCGAGGAGAGGGACGGAAGCTATACTGTTACACTGGCAATACTAAAGTGCCTATAAGAACATCCAATAGTCAAAGGTATATGAAATACAAATGGTATAGAGAGAAATAGTCCTATAATTCCTATAATAACCTTAACCTAAAACTTCTTACCTGGGAATATTGACGACTCATGTTAAAAGGAACCACCAGCTGTCATATGTTTTCACTTTCTGAGCAAGGCACTTACATGTTAGCTTTTTTACATGGCACATATTGCACTTTTACTTTCTTCTCCAACACTTTGTTTTTACATTATTTAAACCAAATTGAACATGTTTCATTATTTATTTGAGGCTAAATTGATTTGATTTATGTATTATATTAAGTTAAAATAAGTGTTTATTCAGTATTGTTGTAATTGTCATTATTATAAATAAATAAACAAATCGTCCGATTAATCGGTAGCGGCTTTTTTTGGTCCCCCAATAATTGGTATCGGTATCGGCATTGAAAAATCATAATCGGCCGACCTCTATACACATGGATTTTGTATTGTAGAGTAGTGGCCTGAGGTAACACACTTAATGTGTTGTAGGTATGTGGTAGAAGAGTAGTGGCCTGAGGGAACACACTAATGTGTTGTGAAAAGTGTTTTATCATGTCATGTCATTTTTTGGGGTGCATTCGGAAAGTACATTTTGCACATTTTGTTACGTTACAGCCTTATTTTTAAATGTATTAAATATTTTTTCCCCCTCATCAATCTACATATAATACTCCATAATGACAAAGTAAAAACAGGTTTTTAGACATTTTTGCAAATGTATTAAAAATACAAAACTGAAATATAACATTTACATAAGTATTCAGACCCTTTGCTCAGTACTTTGTTGAAGCACCTTTGGTTACAGCCTCAAGTCTTCTTGGGTATGACGCTACAAGCTTGGCACACCTGTATTTGGGGAGTTTCTCCCATTCTTCTCTGCAGATCCTCTGAAGCTCTGTCAGGTTGGATGGGGAGCGTCGCTGCACAGCTATTTTCAAGTCTCTCCAGAGGTGTTCGATCTGGTTCAAGGCCGGGCTCTGGCCACTCAAGGACATTCAGAGACTTCAGAGACCCGAAGCCACTCTAGACGTGACACTTGGAATTCAGGTCAAAGTGTTCAATCTTGGTTTTATCATAAAAAAGAATGTTGTTTCTCATGGTCTGAGAGTCCTTTAGGTGCCTTTTTGGCAAACTCCAAGCAGACTGTCATGTGCCTTTTTACTGAGGAGTGGTTTCCGTCTGACCACTACCATATAGGCCTGATTGGGGGAGTGGTGCAGAGATGGTTGTCCTTCTGGAAGGTTCTCTTATCTCCACAGAGAAACTCTGGAACTCTGTCAGTGACCATCAGGTTCTTGGTCACCTTCCTGACCATGGCCCTTCTCCCCTGATTTCTCTGTATGGACAGGCGGCCAGCTCTAGGAAGAGTGTTGGTGGTTCCAAACTTCTTCAATTTAAGAATGATGGAGGCCACTGTCTTCTTGGGGACCTTCAATGCTGCAGAAATGTGTTGGTACCCTTCCCCAGATCTGTGCCACAACACAATCCTGTCGTCTCGGAGCTCAACGGACGATTCCTTCGACCTCATGGCTTGGTTTTCGCTCTGACAACTGTGAGACCTTATACAGACAGGTGTGTGCCTTTCCAAATCATGTCCAATCAATTAAATTTACCACGGGTGGGCTCCAATCAAGTTGTAGAAACATCTCAAAGATGATCAATGGCAACAGGATTCCTGAGTTGCCACTGATCATCCTGAGTTCAATTTCGAGTCTCATAGCAAAGGGTATGAATACTTCTGTAAAAAAATAAAAATAAATGTTTTATGTATTTGCTAAAATTTCTAAAACCTATTTTCGCTTTGTCATTATGGGGTGTTGTGTGTAGATTCAGGGGTAAAAAAAAATGTTTAGCCTTTTTAGAAAAAGGCTGTAACGTAACAAAATGTGTAAAAAGTGAAGGGGTCTGAATACTTTCCGAATGCACTGTAACTGTCTTAATGTTGCTGTACCCCAGGAAGAGTAGCTACTGCCTTGGCAGCAGCTAATGTGGATCCTTAATAAATACAATACAAGAGAATGTGAATGTAGCAGTGCAGACTGTGAATTCTGAAAGGATACTTTAAAGAATCTTAATTGTGCCATAGTGCAGGGAATGAATCTCTGTCTATCTTGCTGTGCTGTGTTTTTTTTAACAATTCATGTCACAGGAAACCTAATAAATGGCTAGAGAGGAGCACCCCATTATTGTATTGATTCGCTACTTGCCTTGGTTCCCTGAGTGAAGGCTGCTATCCCTCTTTTTTGACCTCCGTAGACCAGATGACATTCTCTCTAGCAAGAAACAATTTCATGTTTCAAGTTTTAATGTCACACGCAGTACAGTGAAATGTCTTTCTTGCAAAACCCAACCATGCAATAATCAATAACCATGTAATACAAGAAAAAGAAAACACAAAAATAAGTCATACGAAGACCATAATAAGTAAGTTAGCATACAATATACAGAGTCCGTTCCAATAGCATATTTACAATGTGCAGGGATACTGATCCAGGTAGATATGAATAGTAAGGTGACTAGGCAACAGGATGTAAGATAAACAGAGGAGCAGCAGCTTGTATGTGAGTGGGAGTAGAGTCAGTATAAATGTATTTGCATGTTATGTGTGAGTGATCAGAAGATGGAGTGAGTGAGTGTGTGTCTAGGGCCCTGTGAGTGTGCACAGAGACAAAAATAAAAAGGTCAATGGGGATACAAGGTTAACTCAGTCTGTGTAGCTATTTTGTGAACTTTTTGTCAGTCTTATTCTTGGGGATGGAAGCTGTTCAAGAGGCTGTTGGTGCCAGACATGATGCACCGGTACCGCCTGCCGTGCGGAAGCAGAGAGGTGGTTGGAGTCTTTAACGATTTTCCAGGCCTGATATAGATGTCCTGGATGGCAGGGAGCTCGGCGCCAGTGATGAACATGGGCTGTCTGCACCACCCTCTGTAGCGCCATGCAATCGAGGGCGGTGCTATTGCCATACCAGGCAGTGATCCAGCCAGTCAAAATGCCGTTGTGCCTTCTTTGCGACTGTGTGTGTGTGTTTGGACCATTTTATGTCTTTAGTGATTTGGACACCGAGGAACTGAGGAAGATGTCGACCTGCTCCACTGCGGCCCGTCGATGTGGATAGGGGCGTGCTCTGCCCCCCGTTTCCTGTAGTTCACGATCAACTCCTTGGTCTTGCTGATGTTGAGGGAGAGGTTGTTGTTCTGGCACCACACTGCCAAGTCACTAAACATCTCCCTGTAGGCTGATTCATTGTCACTGGTGATCAGGCCCACCATCGTTGTGTCGTCAGCAAACTTGATGATGGTGTTGGAGGCGTGCGTGGCCACACAGTCGTGGGTGAACCGAGAGTACAGGAGGGGACTAAGCACACACCCCTGTGGGGCTCCTATGTTAAGGGGCAGCGTGGCGGAGGTGATGTTGCCTACCCTCACCACCTGGGATCAGCCCGTCAGGAAGTCCAGGATCCAGTTGCAGAGGGAGGTGTTCAGAGTCCTAAGCATGGTGACAAACTTGGAGTGGACAGTGGTGTTGAATGCTGTACTAGTTGATGAATGAATGTGTCTGTGCAGATGTGGTTGGACTGCTCATGGCCATCTGATTTTGGAGAGGCATCATGTCGGAAAGTTATTACTAGTGGGTTTAGTTTATTAGGATCCCCATTTGCTACTGCACATGCAGCATCTACTCTTCCTGGAGTCCACATAAAATGCACACAAACATAACGAAGTACAGAACAGTTATAGACAAAAACAAGATATTTCATTAAATTGGAGTATATATTGCAAAGACACCAATACCAATAAAAGATGCCAAAAGCCGGCTATTACCGGCTAACAGAAACTCGGCTAACAGAAACCCTGTCACTTACTGTAGCTCTGCTGTACTGCAGCTTTACTGTATCTCTGCTGTACTGTAGCTCTGCTGTGCTGTAGCTCTGCTGTACTGTAGCTCTGCTGTAGCTCTACTGTACTGTAGCTGTACTGTAGCTCTGCTGTAGCTCTGCTGTACTGTAGCTGTACTGTAGCTCTGCTGTACTGTAGCTCTGCTGTGCTGTAGCTCTGCTGTAGCTCTACTGTACTGTAGCTGTACTGTAGCTCTGCTGTAGCTCTACTGTACTGTAGCTGTACTGTAGCCCTACTGTAGCTGTACTGTAGCTCTGCTGTACTGTAGCTGTGCTGTACTGTATCTGTACTGTAGCTGTGCTGTAGCTCTGCTGTACTGTAGCTGTACTATGCTGTAGCTGTACTGTAGCTCTGCTGTAGCTGTACTATACTGTAGCTGTGCTGTAGCTGTACTGTAGCTCTGCTGTACTGTAGCTCTGCTGTACTGTAGCTGTACTATACTGTATCTGTACTGTATCTGTGATGTAGCTCTGCTGTACTGTAGCTGTAGCTCTGCTGTACTGTAGCTGTACTATATTGTAGCTGTACTGTAGCTCTGATGTAGCTGTACTGTACTGTAGCTGTAGCTGTTCTGTACTGTAGCTCTGCTGTAGCTCTGCTGTGCTGTAGCTGTACTGTACGGTATCTGTACTGTAGCTCTGATGTAGCTGTACTGTAGCTGTACTGTATCTGTACTGTAGCTGTAGCTGTACTGTACTGCATCTGTACTGTAGCTTTGCTGTATCTGTGCTGTAGCTCTACTGTGCTGTACTGTAGCTCTACTGTGCTGTGCTGTAGCTCTACTGTGCTGTACTGTAGCTGTACTATAGCTCTGCTGTACTGTAGCTGTACTGTAGCTCTACTATACTGTAGCTGTACTGTAGCTGTACTATACTGTAGCTGTACTGTAGCTCTGCTGTAGCTGTGCTGTAATGTGCTGTACTGTAGCTGTACTGTAGCTCTGCTGTACTGTAGCTGTGTTGTAGCTCTGCTGTACTGTAGCTGTACTGTAGCTGTACTGTAGCTGTGCTGTAGCTCTGCTGTACTGTAGCTGTACTATACTGTAGCTGTACTGTAGCTGTACTATACTGTAGCTGTACTGTAGCTGTACTATACTGTAGCTGTACTATACTGTAGCTGTACTATACTGTAGCTGTACTGTAGCTCTGCTGTACTGTAGCTGTACTATACTGTAGCTGTACTGTAGCTGTACTATACTGTGTATCTGTACTGTAGCTGTGCTGTAGCTCTGCTGTACTATACTGTAGCTGTACTGTAGTGTAGCTGTAGCTGTACTATACTGTAGCTGTACTATACTGTAGCTCTGCTGTAGCTGTGCTGTAATGTGCTGTATTGTAGCTGTACTATGCTGTAGCTGTACTATACTGTCGCTCTTACTGTAGCTATGCTGTACTGTAGCTGTATGTAGCTGTACTATACTGTCACTCTTACTGTAGCTCTGCTGTACTGTAGCTGTACTGTAGCTGTACTATGTTGTAGCTGTACTACACTGTCGCTGTACTGTAGCTCTGCTGTACTGTAGCTGTACTATACTGTAGCTGTACTGTAGCTGTGATGTAGCTCTGCTGTACTGTACTGTAGCTCTGCTGTACTGTAGCTGTACTATACTGTAGCTGTACTATACTGTAGCTGTACTGTACTGTAGCTGTACTGTTCTGTACTGTAGCTCTGCTGTAGCTCTGCTGTGCTGTACTATACTGTAGCTGTACTACTATGTAGCTGTACTGTAGCTGTAGCTGTACTGTATCTGTACTGTAGCTGTAGCTGTAGTACTGCATCTGTAGTAGCTTTGCTGTATCTGTGCTGTAGCTCTACTGTGCTGTACTGTAGCTCTACTGTGCTGTGCTGTAGCTGTGCTGTACTGTAGCTGTACTATAGCTCTGCTGTAATGTAGCTGTACTGTAGCTCTGCTAGCTGTACTATACTGTAGCTGTACTATACTGTAGCTGTACTGTAGCTCTGCTGTAGCTGTGCTGTAATGTGCTGTACTGTAGCTGTGCTGTAGCTCTGCTCTATGTAGCTGTACTGTAGCTGTGCTGTATACTGTAGCTGTACTATACTGTAGCTGTACTGTAGCTGTACTGTAGCTGTACTGTAGCTGTACTGTAGCTGTACTATACTGTAGCTGTACTATACTGTCTGTACTGTACTGTAGCTGTACTATACTTTAGCTGTACTATACTGTAGCTGTACTGTAGCTCTGCTGTACTATACTGTAGCTGTACTATACTGTAGCTGTACTATACTGTAGCTGTACTGTAGCTGTACTATACTGTAGCTGTACTGTATCTGTACTGTAGCTGTACTATGCTGTAGCTGTACTATACTGTAGCTGTACTATACTGTAGCTCTGCTGTAGCTCTGCTGTAGCTGTGCTGTAATGTACTATGCTGTAGCTGTACTATACTGTCGCTCTGCTGTACTGTAGCTGTACTGTAGCTGTACTATACTGTCACTCTTACTGTAGCTCTGTTGTACTGTAGCTGTACTGTAGCTGTACTATGTTGTAGCTGTACTATACTGTAGCTGTACTATACTGTCACTGTACTGTAGCTCTGCTGTACTGTAGCTGTGCTGTAGCTCTGTTGTACTGTAGCTGTACTGTAGCTGTAATATACTGCATCTGTACTGTAGCTCTGCTGTAATGTGCTGTACTGTAGCTCTGCTGTACTGTAGCTGTAGCTGTGCTGTACTCTAGCTCTGCTGTACTGTAGCTGTAGCTGTACTGTAGCTGTAGCGGTGCTGTACTGTAGCTGTAACTATGCTGTACTGTAGCTCTGCTGAGCTGTACTGTAGCTGTGCTGTACTGTAGCTGTGCTGTAGCTGTGCTGTAGCTGTACTATACTGTAGCTGTACTATACTGTAGCTGTACTGTAGCTGTAGCTGTGCTGTAATGTGGCTGTACTGTACTGTAGCTGTACTGTAGCTGTGCTGTACTGTAGCTGTACTATAGCTCTGCTGTACTGTAGCTGTACTGTAGCTCTGCTGTAGCTGTACTATACTGTAGCTGTACTATACTGTAGCTGTACTGTAGCTCTGCTGTAGCTGTGCTGTAATGTGCTGTACTGTAGCTGTGCTGTAGCTCTGCTCTACTGTAGCTGTACTGTAGCTGTGCTGTAGCTCTGCTGTTCTGTGTACTGTAGCTGTGCTGTAGCTGTACTGTAGCTGTACTATACTGTAGCTGTACTGTAGCTGTACTGCTGTAGCTGTACTATACTGTAGCTGTACTGTAGCTCTGCTGTACTGTAGCTGTAGCTTTAGCTGTACTATACTGTAGCTGTACTGTAGCTCTGCTGTACTGTAGCTGTACTATACTGTAGCTGTACTGTAGCTGTACTATACTGTGCTGTACTGTAGCTGTATACTCTGTATCTGTACTGTAGCTGTGCTGTAGCTCTGCTGTACTATACTGTAGCTGTACTGTAGCTGTTGCTGTAGCTGTACTATACTGTAGCTGTACTATACTGTAGCTCTGCTGTAGCTCTGCTGTAGCTGTGCTGTAATGTACTATGCTGTAGCTGTACTATACTGTCGCTCTGCTGTACTGTAGCTGTACTGTAGCTGTACTGTAGCTGTACTGTAGCTGTACTGTAGCTGTACTATGCTGTAGCTGTACTATACTGTCACTCTTACTGTAGCTCTGTTGTACTGTAGCTGTACTGTAGCTGTACTATGTTGTAGCTGTACTATACTGTAGCTGTACTATACTGTCACTGTACTGTAGCTCTGCTGTACTGTAGCTGTGCTGTAGCTCTGTTGTACTGTAGCTGTCCTATACTGTAGCTGTAATATACTGCAGCTGTAATGTGCTCTGCTGTAATGTGCTGTACTGTAGCTCTGCTGTAAAATGTACTCTAACTCTGCTGTACTGTTTGTACTGTGCTTAGCGGTGCTGTACTGTAGCTGAATATGCTGTACTGTAGCTCTGCTGAGCTGTACTGTTGTGCTGTATGAGCATGCTAAGCTGTTGTAGCTGTAGCTGTGCTTGCTGTATGTGCTGTTGTTGTTTACTGTAGCTGTTCTGCTGTCTTTAGCTTTAGCTCTGCTCTGCTGTACTGTAGCTCTGACTGTAGCAACCTGCTGTGCTGTACTGTAGCTGTACAGCTCTGCTGTACTGTACTGTAGCTCTGCTGTCTGGATAAGCGTCTGCTAAATGACTTAAATGTAAATGTAAATGTCTGTAGCTTTGCTGTGCTGTCTGCTGTACTGTAGCTTCTATAGCTCTGCTCTGCTGTACTGTAGCTCTGCTGTGCTGTACTGTAGCTGTATGTAGCTCTGCTGTGCTGTACTGATTAATGTGGGTTGTACTGTAGCTCTGCTGTGCTGTTCTGCTGTGCTGTATGATCTGTGTAATGTACTGTAGCTGTATGTAGGTTTCAGCCATTGTGTTCTGTGCTTAATGATGTTAGATAATACAGGTTTCAGCCATTGTGTTCCATGTTAATGATGTTCTGATAATACAGGTTTCAGCTTTGCTGTATTGTGTTTCATGTTAATGATGTTAGAATAAATCAGGTTTAGGCCCTTTTCTCTTCCATGTTAATGATCATACTTATGGGCAATTCTAGTGTTATGGATGAGACTGAATTGACAAACAAAGTTTTGATGTGTCTGTGAGTGTGTATATAGAACAGGTTTCAAAATGCCAAATGTGTTTCATGTTAATGTTTTGCATGTTAGATAATACAGGTTTCATTGCCCATTTTGTTGATGAGCATGCTAATGATGTTAGATAATTTTGTTTTTCAGTTTGTCATTTAGTCCATTGTGTTCCATGTTAATGATGTTAGATAATGTAGGTTTCAGCCATTGTGTTCCATTTGAATGATGTTAGATAATGTAGGTTTCAGCCATTGTGTTCCATGTTAATGATGTTAGATAATGTAGGTTTCAGCCATTGTGTTCCATGTTAATGATGTTAGATAATGTAGGTTTCAGCCATTGTGTTCCATGTTAATGATGTTAGATAATGTAGGTTTCAGCCATTGTGGGCCATTTGAATGATGTTAGATAATGTGTGTTTCAGCCATTGTGTTCCATGTTATTGATACCCTGGAATACCTGAGAGTTTCTCACAGCCAATTCCTTCCCTGTGGGACTTCAGTGCCCCCATTAGATCTCAATGCTCCGACACAGCCAGTGGCATATCAATGAAGCAGGCCATGGTGTTGTGAAAGAACCCCTTTCACCCTGTGAAGCCCAATACAGGCTCTGTGTGGGGTTTCCATTAGCCGGTAATAGCCGGCTTTTGGTTGACTTAAATGTATAGAAAAGCTGATAAATAAAATTAGCACATGTTAGTTATTGCATATCAGATCTCCCCTCTTTCTAAATTCCGCTCTCATGTGCTTGTGCTTTAGATGGTGTTTTTCCACTAAATGCATTATGGAACAAACATTTGCACGTAGCCTACTGCCTTGTGCGCATTGCTGCGCTTATGTGAACAAAAATAGTTTAGCAACATTTTAAGATAAATGTTCTGATCTGTGGCATCAGACTCATTTGCTTTAAAAAATATATATTATGTAGCCTACAGCCTACTGGTTGTATGAATTTGGGATCTATCATCCCACAACTGTCCCAGAGTCTGTTTGTTATAGGCTATTTCTTTCTCGACAAGCTGACCAATAGAATAGGTCAACTTTTCTACTGTAGGGATAGTAGTTTGACATAGGCTAGTCATTTTTTTCTGTTCGTTTTCTGTTCTCAACTTCACTAGCCACTTTAACTATGCCACTTTGTTTACTTTGTCTACATACTCATCTCATATGTATATACTGTACTCGATACCATCTACTGTATGCTGCCCTGTACCATCACTCATTCATATATCCTTATGTACATATTCTTTATCCCCTTACACTGTGTATAAGACAGTAGTTTTGGAATTGTTAGTTAGATTACTTGTTGGTTATCACTGCATTGTCGGAACTAGAAGCACAAGCATTTCGCTACACTCGCATTAACATCTGCTAACCATGTGTATGTGACAAATAAAATTTGATTTGATTTGAACTTGTTGGCTGAGGAAAAGTAAACGTGGACAGTTATTTTAATATCGTCAAATTGCTCATCAGAATTAGGAAAGAAAGACTGCACATCGTTGCACCCTTGACTTGCATGTTCTGTTAATATGAATTATCTTAATCTATTTGTGATTTCTGTCATTCTGAGCACCGTGTTGAACGCCCTAATGGGTTATGAACCCAATGCGTATGGGTCCGATACACTTAAATGCTGCAGGTCAAATGTCCTGAGCCACATTTTCCAGAACAGAAACTCATGTGTGTGTCTTTGTTTGTTCCACCACTCTTGCCAGGCTGGGCAGAGGTTCCGAGTTTTATTGTTTATTTTTTTATAGGTAGGCCTGAAGAATTTTAGGTAAAATAACCCTATCAAAACGGAAAGCTACTTGAGAGGTAATACAGTATGTCAGGTCTATTGGGTAAAAATCAATGATAGCCTATTGTATAGGTAATAGAACAAAAATGAACTAAACTTTTAAGAGATCAGATTTTTTTGTTTGTATATACTGAATAAAAGTATAACCACAATATGTGAAGTGTTGGTTCCATGTTTCATGAGCTGAAATAGAAGATCCCAGAAATGTTCCATACCAACAAAAACCTTATTTCTCTCAAAATGTTGTGCACAAATTTGTTTACATCCCTGTTAGTGAACATTTCTCCTTTGCCAAGAAAATCCGTCCACCTGACGGGTGTGGCATATCAAGAAGCTGATTAAACAGCATGATCATTACACAGGTGCACCTCCCGAGTGGGTGGGCCCGGCTCCCCAGTGGTAGGGCCTATGTTCTCCCAGACCCACCCATGGCTGAGCTTCTGCCCGTTGTGAAATCCATCGATTAGGGCCAAATGAATGTATTTAAATTGAATGATTTCCTTATTTGAACTGTAACTCAGTAAAATCATGGATATATTTGCATGTTGCGTTTTTAACTGTTTTGTTCAGTATAAATAGTTTGCCACAATGGCACACAGTTAGCTAGCTACCCACCTCATTCCTTTCTGTTTGCATCATGTTTTCTGGATACGCCTCTTTTAGAAATCCACCAAATTAAAATTTGTTTGTATTTTTTTAAAATATATATATATTTTTTTGGGGGGGGGGAATCAAACCAGTTGCAAAGAAAAAGCCATATCTCAGACTGGCCAATAAAAATAAAAGATTCAGATGGGCAAAAGAACACAGACACAGGACAGAGGAACTCTGTCTAGAAGGCCAGCATCCCGGAGTCGCTTCTTCACTGTTGATGTTGAGACTGGTGTTTTGCGGCTACTATTTAATGAAGCTCCCTGTTAAGGACTTGTGAGGTGTCTGTTTCTCAAACTAGACACTCTAATGTACTTGTCCTCTTGCTCAGTTGTGCATTGGGGCCTCCCACTGCTCTTTCTATTCTGGTTAGGGCCAGTTTGCCCTTTTCGATGAAGGTAGTAGTACAAAGCGTTGTACGAGATCTTCAGTTTCTTGGCAATTTCTCACATGGAATAGCCTTCATTTCTCGGAGCAATAATAGACTGATGAGTTTCAGAAGAAAGTTCTTCGTTTCTGGCCATTTTGAGCCTGTAATCGAACTCACAAATGCTGATGCTCCAGATACTTAACTAGTCTAAAGAAGGCCAGTTTTATTGCTTCTTTAATCAGGACACAGTTTTCAACTGTGCTAATCCAGATACTTAACTAGTCTAAAGAAGGCCCGTTTTATTGCTTCTTTAATCAGGACACAGTTTTCAACTGTGCTAACATAATTGCAGAAGGGTTTTCTAATGATCAATTAACCTTTTAAAATGATAAACTTGGATTAGCTAACACAACGTGCCATTAGACCACATGAGTGATGGTTGCTGATAATGGGCCTCTGTACGCCTATGTAGATATTCCATAAAATATCTGCCGTTTCCAGCTACAATAGTCATGCACAACATTAACAATGTCTACACTGTATTTCTGATCAATTTGATGTTATTTTAATGGACAAAAGAATGTGCTTTTTTTTTTCAAAAACTAAAATACATTTCTAAGTGACCCCAAACATTTGAACGGTTGTGTGGTGTGTTTGTGTGTATATATATATTTATATATATGACCAGTCAAAAGTTTGGACACACCTACTTATTCCCGGGTTTTTCTTTATTTTTATTATTTTCTACATTGTAGAATAATAGTGAAGACATCAACATGATGAAATAACACACATATGGAGTCATGTAGTAACCAAAAAAGTGTTCAACAAACAAAAATATATTTTATATTTGAGATTCTTCAAAGTAGCCACCCTTTGCCTTGATAGCAGCTTTGCACACTTGACAATTGGCCCAGCTTCGTCCGGGTTAGGGGAAGGTTTGGCCGGCTGGGATGTCCTTGTCCCATCGCGCTCTAGAGCCTCCTTGTGGCAGGCCGGGCTCATGCATGCTGACTTCGGTCACTAGCTGCACAGTGTTTCCTCCAACACATTGTCGCGGCTGGCTTCCGGGTTAAACGAGCAGTGTGTCAAGAAGCAGTGCAGGTTGGCGGGATCGTGTTTCAGAGGACGCATGGCTCTCGATCTTCGCCTCTCCAGAGTCCATACAGGAATTGCAGCGATGGGATGAGACTGTAACTACCAATTTGGATATCACAAAATTAGGGAGAATTAAAAATATATACTGTATATAGAATTGCTGTGGACTTGGTTTGAACCCACTCACTCTGAGAACTCTTGCATATATGTATTTCTTTCCACCTGTGAGTGTTCCTGGAAGGGTGTGTCCACATCTGCTACTGTAGTTCCAGTATAGTAGTATTCCTGTGGGTCTTCCTGGTTACTCTGTCTCTGGGGTTCATGATGGATGGATCTCCATCTGACTACCAGACCCTGAGACTACTGCTGAATCAACACGTATGGCAGCCTGTCTGTTTTTCTGTGTGTGTGTGTGTGTGTGTGTGTGTGTGTGTGTGTGTGTGTGTGTGTGTGTGTGTGTGTGTGTGTGTGTGTGTGTGTGCGTGCGTGCGTGCGTGCGTGCACGCATAGTATACTCCCTTCTGTCCAGCTCCTCTGCTTCACTCTCTTTGGGAGTTGGCATCTGCCTTTTCAATTGCCCCACACAAAACACTAAACTCACTGCAAACTATTCTGTCCATGCTGTTTTGCTGCCACAGAGAGACACCCATGTGTAACAGTATAATTTTAAACCGTCCCCTCGCCCATACCCGGGCGCGAACCAGGGACCTTCTGCGCACAACGACAACAGTCACCCTCGAAGCATCGTTACCCATCGCTCCACAAAAGCCACGGCCCTTGCAGAGCAAGGGGAACTAGTACTTCAAGGTCTCAGAGCAAGTGACGTAACCGATTGAAACGCTATTTAGCGCACACCGCTAACTAAGCTAGCCGTTTCACATCCGTTACACATGTATGGATAGTGTGAGTGATAGAGAGAGAAATGGAACGCTAAGAGTTAAAACTCGACCCTACAATGTAATTTCTGACACTACCCACCCAACCACCATGGCCACCAGCAGCTAAACTTTGGTTTAGGAAGTGGTTGGATCATGTGATGTTGTGATGGAGACACCCACACCCAGCTCTCTGCACACTCTCTCCCAGTCCCTTGCAGCAACCCACTCTCTCCCAGTCCATTGCAGCAACCCACTCTCTCCCAGTCCCTGGTGGCCGCCCACTCTCTCCCAGTCCCAGCTCTTCACCCACTCTCTCCCACTCCCAGCTCTTCACCCACTCTCTCCCAGTCCCAGCTCTTCACCCAATCTCTCCCAGTCCCTGGCGGCCGCCCACTCTTTCCCAATCCCAGCTCTCCACCCACTCTCTCCCAGTCCAGTTAGCCTCCGGGAGCATGTGGCAGGGCCTGTGGAGCAGAGCACCATGGGCGTCGTTCCAATACTTACAAAATGCACCCTGCCTTCCTGGAGGTTATAAATGATCTAGAAATGATTGGATGAGTGAGAGCAAGGTTACCAACCTATTGCTTTCACCAATCCTACATTGTCCAATCAGTGGGAATGTCAAGGCAGGGAGGACCCATCCCTCTTTGATCTGTACCAGTTCAGTCCGGCTGGGCCTATGATGCTGTGGAGCTGGTGCAAAACAACTTAAATTACCAGGGATGTAGTTTATTCCCAGCTTTGTGGTGTAGAAGTTATTTTGCTGGAGTCATTTACGAGTTGTGTGACTGCTTGTAATCTATCTGCAAGATTCAATGCTCCAGAAGTTTTGTTGAGACCTGGCGCATACCTGCACTGTTCTCAGACATGCACTATTTCGGGCATGAGAGCACTGTTAAAATGTTTAATGTGGTTTGGCAGAGATTGCATGACTATAAACCACCAATGTGTTTTTCCAGATGATTTATTTAAACCTGTCTGTGCATAAGCATACAGGCTTAGAGACAGGCCCTATATCCTATATGGATATAGGGCCATCTCAATTCAATATGCTTTAATGGCATGAATGACAAGGTTAATCAATGTTGGCAAAGCGTAGTGATATACAAAAATTATGAAGACAATAATAAAAATAGTAGCTATAAAATATATATACACAAAAAAATATTCAGACACCTTCAAGTTTTTTAAAATGTTGTTACATTACAGCCTTATTCTAAAATTGATTAAATGTTTTTTTTTCCTTCTTCAATCTACACACAATACCCCATAAGGTCAAAGATAAACCGTTTTGTAGAACATTTTGCAAATGTGTTAAAAATAAATAATGGATACCTTATTTACATAAGTTCAGACACTTTGCTGTGAGACTCAATTTAGCTCAGGTGCATCCTGTTTCCATTGATCATCTTTGAGATGTTTCTACAACTTGAAGTCCACCTGTGGTAAATTACATTGATTGTACATGATTTGGAAAGGCACACACCTGTCTATATAAAGTCCCACAGTTGACTTGTCTGTAGAGCTCAGAGACAGGATTGAGAATACGGCAGATAGAGTGGGAGGATCGTCACACACATATCTGGGGAAGGGTACCAATAATGTAGGTTTTGCAGCATTTGAAGGTCCCCAAGAACAGAGTGGCCTCCATCATTCTTAAATGGAAGAAGTTTGGAACCACCAAGACTCTTCTTAGAGCTGGCCGCCCAGCCAAACTGAGCAATCTGGGGAGGAGGGCCTTGGTCACTCTGACAGAGCTCCAGAGTTCCTCTGTGGAGATGGGAGAACCTTTCAGAAGGACAACCATCTCCGCAGCACTCCACCAATCAGGCCTTTATGGTAGAGTGGCCAGACGGAAGCCACTCCTCAGTAAAAGGTGCCAAAAAGGCATCTAAAGGACTCTCAGATCTTAAGAAACAAGATCCTCTGGTCTGATGAAACCAAGATTGAACTCTTTGGCCTGAATGCCAAGCGTCACGCCTGGAGGAAACCTGGCACCATCCCTACGGTGAAGCATGTTGGTGGCAGCATCATGCTGTGGGGATGTTTTTTCAGTGGCAGGGACTGGGAGACTTGTCATGATCGAGGGGAAATATGAACTGAGCAAAGTACAGAGAGATCCTTGATGGAAACCTGCCCCAGAGTGCTCAGGACCTCAGATGGGGGCAAAGGTTCACCTTCCAACAGGACAACAACCCTAAGCACACAGCCAAGACAACACAGGAGTGGCTTTGGGACAAGTCTCTGAAATATCCTTGAGTGGCCCAGCCAGAGCCCGGACTTGAACCTGATCAAACATCTATGGAGAGACCTGTGCAGCAACGATCCCCATCCAACCTGACAGAGCTTGAGACGATCTGCTGAGCAGAATTCAGAGAAACTCCCCAAATACAGGTGTGCCAAGCTTGTAGCGTCAAACCCAAGATGAATTGAGGCTATAGTTGCTGCCAAAGGTGCTTCAACAAAGTACTGAGTAAAGGGTCTGAATACTTATGTAAATGTGATATTTCATTTTTTTGTTTTTTATAAATTAGCAAAAATGTCCTTTTAAATCTGTTTTTGCTTTGTCATTATTGGGTAAAGTGTGTATAGATTGATGAGGGGACGATTTAATCCATTTTAGAATAAGGCTGTAACGTAACAAAATATGGAAAAAGTCTAGAGGTCTGAATACTTTCCGAATGCTCTGTGTCAATTTAATTTACCACAGGTGGACTCCAATCAAGTTGTAGGAACATCTCAAGGATGATCAATGGAAACAGGATGCATCTGAGCTCCATTTTGAATCTCATAGCAAAGGGTCTGAATACTTATGAACATAAGGTATTATTGTTCTTAATTTTTTTACACATTTGTTAAAATTTCTAAAAACATCTTTTTGCTTTGTCATTATGCGGTACTAGATGTAGATTGCTGAGGATTTGTTAGATTTTTTCAAATCCATTTTAGAATAAGGTTGTAGAAAAATGTAGAAAAAGTCAAGGTGTCTGAATACTTTCCGAAGGGGGGTGACTGGTGGTCGCTTTGTCACTTACTCAAACTCCGATTCACACCGATGCTGGTGCTGCTGCCACGGAGAGGAAGCACCTCGAATTATGAACACGGGGGGAGTCGTGTCGAGGAATGCAAAAACATCCCCTCAACTCAGCTATGCTCAAGACAGCCCAGGGCCTGGAGAACAATACACAATCTATCACTCAGTGCTCTGGCTCAGCTCAAGACTTATGCCTGGGGCACAAATGCCACGCTGAGGGACCGCCTTAAGGGGCTGGGGGAGCCAAAGGGTTCCTCTTAGGTTTCCCTGGCATAATGCATATGTCAATAGTGACAGCGGTGCATTAGTGATGCCAGGAGGAGGTTTACCCCCTCACCCCCGCTTTGAAACAAAGCCTAGACCCTCTCCTTCTCTGAGAGGCTTCCTTGGTATGCAGAACATACCTTTGGCAAATAAATGATGGCGTGTATAGCTTGAGTTTGTTTTGCTAGCTGCCGGCTTTGTCTGTGTGTGTGGACAATGCTTGTGACTGTTTGTACATCCAAGATAGAGAATACTTTGTCCAAATGTAATACATCAAGCTGCGCCCCCCCATCTTTGCACAAGATTAAACATTACATTTTTTGAAAACAGCATCCTGCCATTGTTCACAATTCACAATGCAATAGTATTATAATGCTTGGTGAGAAGGGAAAAACAAATGGCATGCCTTATAATTGAACCAGCCTCTCTCTCTCTCTCTCTCTCTCTCTCTTTCCTCTTCCTTCCTCTTCCCTCCTTTTTCCTTCTCTCCTCCTCCTTTCTTCCTGTTAAGTTGGTTGTGGGCATTTCCTCTGAAAATTATCCATGAGCACCAACATGTGAAGTTCATAGGAGCATGTCAAATGAAAGCTAAAAGTTTATTTTTGTGAAATGAAGGCATAGGTGCATTTTTCAAAAATGTTCCATCCCCAAATATTTGCATAATTTTTTTGTTTTGATTTTGTCACGAACCGGCTCAAAGCCCGTAACAAAAGGAAGACAACGTGGAGGTAAGGAGTAACAAAATATATATTTATTAAATAAAGCAACTAAGTATAATATACAATGGTGTGTGTAATCAGTAATCAGTAGTGTAAGTGGGTGTTTTGCATGCATGAATGTGATAATGCAGGGTGTTGAAAAGATGCTAAAGCAAACAACCAAAAAACACAAAGAAACACAACAAAATCCATAAAGGTGTCTGCATGGAGAGAGTCTTCTCCATGAATGTGGAAGAGGTCTATTTATCCTGGGACACACTGGGCCCAGGTGTTTCCCATGTAGCTGACGACCCTCCCAACTCCGCCCACCGGCATCCTAATAAGGAAACAAGAACAAAGAGAGAATACGGCAGACAGAGTGGGAGGGTCGTCACAATTTCTGGATAAACAGATGAAAAAGGGGTCTTAGAAAACATCAGAAAAGTCTTAAAAGGTATCAGAAATACATAGGAACACAATGTTGACCTAAAGACCCCTGCCAACTAATATCAACACTTACATTTTGTTTTGGAGAAACTGTTTACCTTATGTAAGTTTAATAAATATTGCCTTGTGCCTCAGCTATCTTTTATTTGTCTTCCTCATGAGGGAGCATAATAAAAGTTCACAGTAACAAGTAATGGTAGACCTATAAATTATTAAGTGATTGAAACTCATAACGGAATTTCCCAAAAATCTTTAACGGAATTACTGCAACTGGTTTGGCTACATTGGAAAATCATAATAGTCACAAACCACAGTTGTGTCACCTGTTACTGTCCTCCCTTCCACTGGCATTCTGTTGCGTTCAGCTGATAACGGTTTTATTTCTGTTGTCTGGTGGTCAAATCAAGAGTGTCTCTCGCTCTGCCTCACTCTCTGATTCTCCAGTTAATGTCGCCTCTCTCAGCTCTTACCGACACCTACCCATGAGCCCCCTCCCTTTCCAATTACAGTAAAGCATCCTCACCCACTGAGCACCGACCGACACCGGACGTCCATGGACATTGAAAAGTATACTGAACAAAAATCGAAATGCAACAATTTCAAAGATTTTACTGAGTAAGTTCATATGAGGAAATCAGTCAATTGAAACATTCATTAGGCCCTAATATAAGGATTTCACATGACTGGATACAGATGGATGTGTTGGTCACAGATACTTTTATCTCACAATGGGCCTCAGGATCTTGTTATGGTATTTCTGTGCATTCAAATTGCCATTGATAAAATGCAATTTTGTTCATTGTCCGTAGCTTATGCTTGCCCATACCATAACCCCACCGCCACCATGGGGCACTCTGTTCACAACATTGACCGCTCGCCCACACAATGCCATATTTATTTTTAATTTTTTTATTGTACCTTTATTTTACTAGGCAAGTCAGTTAAGAACAAATTCTTATTTTCAATCACAGCCTAGGAACAGTGGGTTAACTGCCTGTTCAGGGGCAGAACGACAGATTTTGTACCTTGTCAGCTCGGGGACCTTTCGGTTACTAGTCCAATGCTCTAACCACTAGGCTACCCTGCCGCCCCATATACGTGGTCTGCAGTTAGACGTACTGCCAAATTCTCTAAAACGATGTTGGAGGCGGCTTATGGTAGAGAAATTCATGTTAAATTCTGCTCTAGTGGACATTCCTGAGGTCAGCATTCCAATTGCATGCTCCCTCAATTTGAGACATTTGTGGCAGTGTGACAAAACGGTACATTTTAGAGTGGATTTTTATTGTTCCCAGCACAAGGCTCACCTATGTAATGTTTAATCAATTCAATGTTGTTTAATCAGCTTCTTGATATGCCACACCTGTCAAGTGGATGGATTATATTGGCAAAGGAAAAATGCTCACTAACAGGGATGTAAAAAAATGTGTGCACAAAATTTGAGCAAAATAAGCTTTTTGTGCGTATGGAAAATTACTGGGATCTTTTATTTCAGCTCATGGAACATGGGACCAACACTTTACATATTGCTTTTATATTTTTGTTCAGTGTAGTTGAAACCCTGGCCTTGATATTAAGGTCCACAGACTGATCTGACTGGACCAAATCTGAAACTATCATAGATGTAAGTTTGGATAGCACAGTACTGTAAAGAAAAGTACTGCACTGTACTCTACTGTGCTGTATAGTACCGCAATGTACTCTACTATGCTCTGCTGCGCTGTGATGTCCAAACTTGTGAAACATGAGGAGAATGACATTCATCATAGCCACAATTATGCATTTCTGTGTAGTACAGATCAGGAACCCGTGATGTAATTCCATTGAGAGAGAGAGACTCTACTGTTGATGGCAAATTCAAATCAGAGGAGGAAGAGAAGCCGGAGGTGGGGACATGTTTTAGGGAAAAATATGATAAGAACGTTGGAGCAGCCAAATGGACAAATTCGCTAGAAAATATTTTGATAAAAAATGAACAAATTAGTCTCCTTCTGTACACCTACAGTTGAAGTTGGAAGTTTACATACACTTATGTTGGAGTCATTAAAACTTGTTAGTTAAAAAATTTAAAGGCAATGCTACCAAATACTAATTGAGTGTATGTAAACTTCTGACCCACTGGGAATGTGATGAAAGAAATAACATCTGAAATAAATAATTCTCTCTACCATTATTCTGACATTTCATATTCTTAAAAGAAAGTGGTGATCCTAACTGACCTAAGACAGGGAATTTTTACTAGGATTAAATGTCAGGAATTGTGAAAAACTGAGTTGAAATGTATTTGGCTGAGGTGTATGTAAACTTCAGACTTCAACTGTATGTCTGTATAGCAGTGGTAGCTTTTTTTTATTTGCCTGTTCCTTTTGTGTGTGTCTCTTCACATTCCCTGCTGTTCCATAAGGTGTATTTTCACCAATTAAAAAAAAAATCTGATTCACTGCTTGCATCAGTAACCTGATGTGGAATAGAGTTCCATGTAGTCATGGCTCTAGGAAGTACTGTGTGCCTCCCGTAGTCTGTTCTGGACTTTGGGATTGTGAAGAGACCACTGGTGGCATGTCTTGTGGGGTATGCATGGGTGTTCGAGCTATGTGCAAATACAGACAGCTCGGTACATTTAGCTTGTCAACACTTCTTACGAGAACAAGTAGTGATGAAGTCAATCTCTCTTTCACTTTGAGCCATAAGAGATTGACACGCATATCATTAATGTTAGCTCTCCGTGTACTTTTAAGGGTCAGCTGTGCTGCCCTGTTCTGAGCCAACTGCAATTTTCCCAAGTCCCTCTTTGTGGCACCTGACCAGACTACTGAACAGTAGTCCAGTTGTGACAAAACTAGGCCTGTAGGACCTGCCATGTTGATAGTGGCAGAGCAGGGCAGAAGACAGAGCAGGGCTTTATTATGGACAGACTTCAGCCCCATCTTAGCTACTGCGTTATCAATATGTTTTGAAAATGACAACTTGCTAAATGTCCTCATTATTTGATTACGAGATTTAGTTGAGGTTTAGAGTTTAGTGAATGATTTGTCCCAAATACAATGCTTTTAATTTTGGAAATATTTAGGACTAACTCATTCCTTCCCACCCATTCTGAAACTAACTGTAGCTCTTTATTAAGTTTTGCTGTCATTTCAGTTGCTGTAGTATCTGACGTGTATAGTGTTGAGTGATCCGCATACATAGACACATGTTGTTAGTACAGATTGAAAAAAGTAAGGGGCCTAAACAGCTACCCTGGGGAATTTCTGATTCTACCTGGATTATGTTGGAGAGGCTTCCATTAAAGAACACCCTCTGGGCCTCCCGTGTGGCGCAGTGGTCTAGGGCACTGCCACCCGAGACTCTGAGTTCGCACCCAGGCTCTGTCGCAGCTGGCCGCGACCGGGAGGTCCGTGAGGCGACGCACAATTGGCCTAGCGTCATCCGGGTTAGGGAGGTTTTGGCCGGTAGGGATATCCTTGTCTCATCACGCACTAGCGACTCCTGTGGCTGGCCGGGTGCAGTGCACGCTAACCAGGTCGCCAGGTGCACAATGTTTCCTCCGACACATTGGTGCGGCTGGCTTCCGGGTTGGATGCGCGCTGTGTTAAGAAGCAGTGCGGCTTGGTTGGGTTGTGTTTCGGGGGACGCATGGCTTTCAACCTTCGTCTCTCCCGAGCCCGTACGGGAGTTGTAGCGATGAGACAAGATAGTAACTACTGACAATTGGATACCACGAAATTGGGGAGAAAAGGGGGTAAAATTCAACAAAAAGAACAACCTCTCCATAACACAAGTTTTTCCAGCAGCGGACTATGATCGATAATGTCAAAAGTCTAACAAACAGCCCCCACAATCTTTTTATCATCAATTTCTCTCAGCCAATCATTAGTCATTTGTGTAAGTGCCCTGCTTGTTGAATGTCTTTCCCTATAAGGGTGCTGAAAGTCTGTTGTTAATTTGGTTTACTATAGCTACTACTACAGCTAAATGGCATATATTATTATTATTATTATTATTATTATAGAATAAGTTTACTAAGGGTTGGTTGGCTATTTTTTATTATAAAAAAATAAACAAAAATGTTTCATCTTTATTTAACCAGGTAGGATAGTTGAGAACAAGTTCTCATTTGCAACTGCGACCTTGTAATGAATTTCCTCCTCTTCTTCCGAAGAGGAGAGGCGAAACGGATCAGAGGACCAATAAGCGGCGTGGTAATTGTCCATGGTTCTTTTTAATGCGTTAAGGTACACATGAACAACTGACTACAAAAAAGAAAAACAGTCCTATCTGGTGCACACACAGAGACAGGAACAATCACCCACAAACACACAGTGAAAACCCAGGCTACCTAAGTATGATTCTCAATCAGAGACAACCAATGACACCTGCCTCTGATTGAGAACCATACTAGGCCGAAACATAGAAATTCCCAAAACCTAGAAAAACAAACATAGACTGCCCACCCAACTCACGCCCTGACCATACTAACTAAATACAAAACACAGGAAATAAAGGTCAGAACGTGACAGACCTGCAAAGATATAGCAAAGCAGTGTGACACAGACAACAACACAGAGTTACACATGGAGTAAACAATAAACAAACCAGTAACACAATAAACAAATCAATGACACAGTAGAAAAAGTAAAGTCTATATACAGTGTGTGCAAAAGGCATGAGGAGGTAGGCAATAAATAGGCCATAGGAGCGAATTATTACAATTTAGAAGATTAACACTGGAGTGATAAATGAGCAAATGATGATGTGCAAGTAGAGATACTGGTGTGCAAAAGAGCAGAAAAGTAAATAAAATAGAAACAGTATGGGGATGAGGTAGGTAGATTGTGTGGGCTATTTACAGATGGACTATGTACAGCTGCAGCGATCGGTTAGCTGCTCAGATAGTTGATGTTTAAAGTTGGTGAGGGAAATAAAAGTCTCCAACTTCAGCGAACTGGAAGGAAAGGCGGCCAAATGAGGTGTTGGCTTTGGGGATGATCAGTGAGATATACCTGCTGTGTGCTACGAGTGGGTGTTGTTATCGTGACCAGTGAACTGAGTTAAGGTGGAGCTTTACCTAGCATAGACTTATAGATGACCTGGATCCAGTGGGTCTGGCGACTAATATGTAGCGAGGGCCAGCCGACTAAAGCATACATGTTGCAGTGGTGGGTGGTATAAGGTGATTTGGCAACAAAACGGATGGCACTGTGATAGACTGCATCCAGTTTGCTGAGTAGAGTGTTGGAAGCTATTTTGTAGATGACATCGCCGAAGTCGAGGATCGGTAGGACAGTCAGTTATACTAGGGTAAGTTTGGCAGCGTGAGTGAAGGAGGCTTTGTTGCGAAATAGAAAGCCAATTCTAGATTTGATTTTGGATTGGAGATGTTGAATATGAGTCAGGAAGGAGAGTTTTATAGTCTAGCCAGACACCTAGGTATTTATAGTTGTCCACATATTCTAGGTCGGAACCGTCCAGGGTGGTGATGCTAGTCGGGTGGGTGGGTGCGGGCAGCAAATGGTTGAAAAGCATGCATTTGTTTTGAGCCAGTAAAGGGGGCTTTACTATTCTTGGGTAGCGGAATGACTTGCTTCCATCCAAACCTGGGGGCACACACTTTCTAGTAGGCTTAGATATGCGAAATAGTAGTGGCAATATCGTTCGCTATTATCCTCAGTAATTCTCCATCCGAGGTGTCAGACCCCAGTGTTTTGACATTGTTGATAGATAACTATAATTTTTTCACCTCTTCCACACTCACTTTACAAAGGGTTTTTGCACTGGGAACCGGGATGTTTCTCACCATAGAGCTGCTGATGATGACAGCTGGTGAAACAGCCGAGGAGGTCTGGCCGTTCTTTTGCCTTGAGTGGTTTAGAAGACTCCCCTCGGGGACCAAATGGTGGTGGGGCCCGATAGACTTGAGCGGGCTGCAGTATCCATCATAGATGATGACTGGGCCGGTCTCTCAGGCAGCCTCACGGTCTGATAAGGGTGTGAGCTCTGAGGATCGGAACACAAGGTAGAAGCCACCAGAGAGGGAGACGGAACGGAGGACGAAGGCGCATGTATCTCCGGATCCCATCTCGAATCTGAAGCCCCTAAGGAATAAGGCGCCAGAACCTCTGGATCCAGGGTGGGAAAGACGTTTCTGGTCTGCGTCCCATCCGGGCTTAACATCTCCAAGCAGGCCCTCTTTGCCAGAGAACGCTTACTTCAACTTCCAAGGCGAGTGACATATCAAATGTTATTTGTCACATGAGCCAAATACAACAGGTGTACCTTACCGTAAAATGTTTACTTGCAAGCACTTAATAACCTCTTTGGGCTAGAGGGCAGTATTTTCACGTCCGGATGAAAAGCGTGCCCAGAGTAAACTTCCTGCTACTCAGGCCCAGAAGCTAGGATATGCATATTGTTTGGATTTGGATAGAAAACACTCTGAAGTTTCTAAAACTGTTTGAATGATGTCTGTGAGTATAACAGAACTAATATGGCAGGCGAAAACCTGAGAAAAACCCAACCAGGAAGTGGGAAATCTGCGGTTTGTAGTTTTTCAAGAGATTGCCTATACACTATCCAGTGTCTGTGGGGTCAGATTGCACTTCCTAAGGCTTCCACTAGATGTCAACAGTTTTTAGAAAGTTGTTTCAGGCTTCTATTGTGAAAGGGGAGAGAATAAGACCACTCAAAGCAGGTGGCTCAGCTGAAAGCCATGAGTTGTTTATCGCGCGAGAGCCCGAGCTCCGTTCCCTTTCCTTTCTAATGATAATGGAATTGTCCGGTTGGAATATTATTGAATATTTATGACAAAAACATCCTAAAGATTGATTATATACATAGTTTGACATGTTTCTACGAACTTGAATGGATTTTAAAAAACTTTTCGTCTGGACTTAGTGCCTGCGCTTTCTGCATTCGGATTAGTGAACTAAACGTGCAAACAAAAAGGAGGTATATGGACATAAAAATGAACTTTATCCAACAAAACTAACATTTATTGTGGAACTGGGATTCCTAGGAGTGCATTCCGATGAAGATCATCAAAGGTAAGTGAATATTTATAATGCTATTTCTGACTTTTGTTGATTCCACAACTTGGCGGGTATCTGTATGGCTTGTTTTGGTGGCTGAGCGCTGTACTCAGATTATCGCATGGTGTGCTTTCGCCGTAAAGCTTTTTTGAAATCTGACACAGCGGTTGCATTAAGGAGAAGTTTATCTTTAATCCTATGTGTAACACTTGTACCTTTCATCAATGTTTATGATGAGTATTTCTGTAAATTAATGTGGCTCTCTGCAAAAAAGACTATCTTTTGGTATTTGTTTCATTAGTCCATTGTTGATATAGTCCCAAAATGTTTTGCAGGTCAACAATCAAGTTTTTAAGATATGTACTTTCAAAATACAGAAATACAGGCAGTATGATTTATTTAACATTTATTTAACTAGGCAAGTCACAAATTCTTATTTACAATGACAGCCTACCAAAAGTCCTCCTGCGGGGATGGGGGCTGGGATTAAAAATAAAATACAAATATAGGACACACATCATGACAAGAGAGGCAACACGACATAAAGAGAGACCTAAGACAACAACATAGCATGCATCAGCTGTATTTCTGTATTTTGGCAGGAAGTGACTAACACAAGTCTGTCTCTATAATGTCTATGCCCCTATCAGTGATGTGTATGGACACGTGTATGCACACACACACACACAGGCACACACACACACACAAAAGCCTACACACACCAAGACAATGACTAACTAACACCAACGCCCTCTCACGGCAGCCCCATTCACACAGTCACAAGCAGGCTTTTGTGTGTGGGCACCGACTCCTGAGCTGTCATGGGATAAGACTTGTCTATGCAACACAGTTCAATGGAGATGCATCATTCCTGAATACCTTCCAAAAGTCTAGGAGTCTGAAGATTACTCCCATTGGTAGGGTTGCACAATCCAAGTTTGAAGATTTGCCCGGAATCAATAGGGAATAAGCAGGAAATCCATAATCCAAAATACAACCCAGCCGACTAAACCCTCCCCCTAAACCCTCCCCACGTTGGGAGAATTGTGCTCTGCCCCATGGGTCTCCCAGTCGCGTCTGGCTGCGACAGAGCCTGGACTCGAACCCGGAGTGTCAGTCCAGTGCCCAGGGTGGTGGGGTCAGTATCCAGAGTGTCAGAGTCCAGTGCCCAGGGTGGTGGGGTCAGTATCCAGAGTGTCAGTCCAGTGCCCAGGGTGGTGGGGTCAGTATCCAGAGTGTCAGAGTCCAGTGCCCAGGGTGGTGGGGTCAGTATCCAGAGTGTCAGAGTCCAGTGCCCAGGGTGGTGGGGTCAGTATCCAGAGTGTCAGTCCAGTGCCCAGGGTGGTGGGGTCAGTATCCAGAGTTTCAGTCCAGTGCCCAGGGTGGTGGGGTCAGTATCCAGAGTGTCAGAGTCCAGTGCCCAGGGTGGTGGGGTCAGTATCCAGAGTGTCAGTCCAGTGCCCAGGGTGGTGGGGTCAGTATCCAGAGTGTCAGTCCAGTGCCCAGGGTGGTGGGGTCAGTATCCAGAGTGTCAGAGTCCAGTGCCCAGGGTGGTGGGGTCAGTATCCAGAGTGTCAGAGTCCAGTGCCCAGGGTGGTGGGGTCAGTATCCAGAGTGTCAGAGTCTCGAGCCCAGGGTGGTGGGGTCAGTATCCAGAGTGTCAGTCCAGTGCCCAGGGTGGTGGGGTCAGTATCCAGAGTGTCAGAGTCTAGAGCCCAGGGTGGTGGGGTCAGTATCCAGAGTGTCAGTCCAGTGCACAGGGTGGTGGGGTCAGTATCCAGAATGTCAGAGTCTAGAGCCCAGGGTGGTGGGGTCAGTATCCAGAGTGTCTGAGTCTAGAGCCCAGGGTGGTGGGGTCAGTATCCAGAGTGTCAGAGTCTAGAGCCCAGGGTGGTGGGGTCAGTATCCAGAGTGTCAGAGTCCAGTGCCCAGGGTGGTGGGGTCAGTATCCAGAGTGTCAGAGTCCAGTGCCCAGGGTGGTGGGGTCAGTATCCAGAGTGTCAGAGTCCAGTGCCCAGGGTGGTGGGGTCAGTATCCAGAGTGTCAGAGTCTAGAGCCCAGGGTGGTGGGATCAGTATCCAGAGTGTCAGTCCAGTGCCCAGGGTGGTGGGGTCAGTATCCAGAGTGCCAGTCCAGTGCCCAGGGTGGTGGGGTCAGTATCCAGAGTGTCAGTCCAGTGCCCAGGGTGGTGGGGTCAGTATCCAGAGTGTCAGAGTCTAGAGCCCAGGGTGGTGGGGTCAGTATCCAGAGTGTCAGAGTCCAGTGCCCAGGGTGGTGGGGTCAGTATCCAGAGTGTCAGTCCAGTGCCCAGGGTGGTGGGGTCAGTATCCAGAGTGTCAGTCCAGTGCCCAGGGTGGTGGGGTCAGTATCCAGAGTGTCAGTCCAGTGCCCAGGGTGGTGGGGTCAGTATCCAGAGTGTCAGTCCAGTGCCCAGGGTGGTGGGGTCAGTATCCAGAGTGTCAGAGTCTAGAGCCCAGGGTGGTGGGGTCAGTATCCAGAGTGTCAGAGTCTAGAGCCCAGGGTGGTGGGGTCAGTATCCAGAGTGTCAGAGTCTAGAGCCCAGGGTGGTGGGGTCAGTATCCAGAGTGTCAGTCCAGTGCCCAGGGTGGTGGGGTCAGTATCCAGAGTGTCAGAGTCTAGAGCCCAGGGTGGTGGGGTCAGTATCCAGAGTGTCAGAGTCTAGAGCCCAGGGTGGTGGGGTCAGTATCCAGAGTGTCAGAGTCTAGAGCCCAGGGTGGTGGGGTCAGTATCCAGAGTGTCAGAGTCTAGTGCCCAGGGTGGTGGGGTCAGTATCCAGAGTGTCAGAGTCTAGAGCCCAGGGTGGTGGGGTCAGTATCCAGAGTGTCAGAGTCTAGAGCCCAGGGTGGTGGGGTCAGTATCCAGAGTGTCAGAGTCTAGAGCCCAGGGTGGTGGGGTCAGTATCCAGAGTGTCAGTCCAGTGCCCAGGGTGGTGGGGTCAGTATCCAGAGTGTCAGAGTCTAGAGCCCAGGGTGGTGGGGTCAGTATCCAGAGTGTCAGAGTCTAGAGCCCAGGGTGGTGGGGTCAGTATCCAGAGTGTCAGAGTCTAGTGCCCAGGGTGGTGGTGTCTTTGTGTTACTATTCAAAGCCCGTTGGTTTATGTGTAGCCTATCACTTCAGCATGTCCAGCCCATAAACACCTTCAAGTTCACACGGTCACTAAGATTGCATTCCAATTGGAACACTATTCCCTATTTAGTCAATAGGGCTCTGGTCAAAAGTAGTGCACTACATAGGGAATATAATACCAGGTATGCATGCTAAGCCTCAGGAACAGGGGAACCAGAGCCAGGTCACATGCCTGTCTGCTTACAGCACCTGTACTCTTCCCTCCATCCCCCTCTCCTTTCCTTTCCTTTGGACAAAGGATCTGTTCACTCTCTCCCACACACATCACATCAACACCTGGCCATTGTGAGTAGAGGCAGTCAGGGCCTCCCTCTCAGAGGGGTGTGCTTTCTCATTCTCTCCCTCTGTGTCTCTGTGCATGTATGCTCGGGATGGATTTATAGTTATGTTGTGGAATTTCACAGTACATATTGTAACCAAAATACTAGGTAAATGTCTGTAGATTGTGTGGTGTGTGTGTGTGTGTGTGTGTGTGTGTGTGTGTGTGTGTGTGTGTGTGTGTGTGTGTGTGTGTGTGTGTGTGTGTGTGTGTGTGTGTGTGTGTGTGTGTGTGTGTGTGTGTGTGCGTGTGTGCGTGTGTGTGCGCGCGTGTGTGTGTGTGTGTAGGCTGGTGGCTGATTGAAGTCCGTGCTGTGTGGTAAAAATTTAACCACGAAGCAGAACAGACTCTTTGGTCTTTTAAAAACCTCTGTATGTAGAATATTGTGTGCTATAGCTTGGATAATGAATGAGTATGACTGGAAGACAACATAATGTTTGTTTTCAGCATTAGGGCTGTTTTCCTAAAGAAGTTAAATACGCTTTGTTACGTTTCCTGGCCACGATACTAACGTGTATCATGATACTGGTATCGTCCCGGCCCTAGACTTAACATGGTCCATACACACCCACACAGTCGTGAAGAGGGGACGACACCTCATCTTCCCCCTCAGGAGACTGAAAATATTTGGCATGGGCACTGGGATCCTTAAGTTCTACAACTGCACCAAAGAGAGTATCTTGACTGGCTGTATCACCACTTGGTATGGCAAATGCACTGCCCTCGACCCCAAAGTATGGTGGTGCAGACGGTCCAGTACATCACTGGGGCCGAGCTCCCTGCCATCCAGGATCTCTATATCAGGCGACGTCAGAGGAAGGGACAAAAAATTGCCACAGACTGTTCACTCTGCTACCGTCTGGCAAATGGTACCGGCGCATAGTTATTTAGATAGCATCAGTGCAGATAGTCATTTAACTATCTTGCACGGACTATATTCACACTCACTCACACACAGTAGTATAGTAGGCTAGATTACCAACAATGACGAGACAACCTACAGGGAGGAGGTGAGGGCTCTCGGAGTGTGGTGTCAGGAAAACAACCTCTCACTCAATGTCAACAAAACAAAGAAGATGATTGTGGACTTCAGGAAACAGCAGAAGGAACACCCCCCTACCCATATCAACAGAACAGCAGGGGAGAAGGTGGAACGTCTTTTAAAGTTCCTGGACGTACACATCACGGACAAACTGAAATGGTCCACCCACACAGACAGTGCGGTGAAGAAGGAGCCACAGCGCCCCTTCAAACTCAGGAGGCTGAAGAAATTTGTCTTGTTACCTAAAACCCTAACAAACTTTTACAGATGCACAATTGAGAGCATCCTGTCAGGCTGTATCACAGACAAACTGTCCGTAAACACACCGGTGATGCACAATGCATCACCGGGGGCAAACTACCTGCCCTCCAGGACATCTATAGCACCCAATGTCACAGGAAGGCCAAAAAGATCATCAAGGACAACAGCCACCCGAGCCACTGCCTGTTCACCCCGCTACCATCCAGAAGGCGAGGTCGGTACAGGTGCATCAAAGCTGGGACAGAGAGACTGAAAAACAACTTCTTTCTCAAGGCCATCAGACTGTTAAACAGCCATCACTAACACAGAGAGGCTGCTGCCTACATACAGACTTGAAATCATTGGCCACTTTCATAAAAGGATCACTAGTCACTTTAAAAATACCACTTTAATAATGTTTACATATCTTGCATAACTCATCTCATATGTATATACTGTATTTTATACCATCTATTGCATCTTGCCTATGCCGCTCTGTCATTGCTCATCCATATATTTCTATTTATATATTCTTATTTCTTAGATTTGTGTGTATTAGGTAGTTGTAGAATTGCTAAATATTACTTGTTGATATTACTGCACTGTCAGAACTAGAAGCACACGTATTTCGCTACACACAATAACATCTGCTAACCATGTGTATGTGACCAATAAAATTTGATTTGATACTGGTACACCCTGTTTATAGCTCCATTCTTGTGTATTTTATTCTTCTTGCGTTACTATTTGTATTGTTTAACTCTGCATCGTTGGGAAGGGCTGTGAGTGTTTCACGATGAGGTCTACACCCGTTGTATTTTCTAACTCTGCATCGTTGGGAAGGGCTGTGAGTGTTTCACGATGGGGTCTACACCCGTTGTATTTTCTAACTCTGCATCGTTGGGAAGGGCTGTGAGTGTTTCACGATGGGGTCTACACCCGTTGTATTTTCTAACTCTGCATCGTTGGGAAGGGCTGTGAGTGTTTCACGATGGGGTCTACACCCGTTGTATTTTTTAACTCTGCATCGTTGGGAAGGGCTGTGAGTGTTTCACGATGGGGTCTACACCCGTTGTATTTTCTAACTCTGCATCGTTGGGAAGGGCTGTGAGTGTTTCACGATGAGGTCTACACCCGTTGTATTTTCTAACTCTGCATCGTTGGGAAGGGCTGTAAGTGTTTCACGATGAGGTCTACACCCGTTGTATTTTCTAACTCTGCATCGTTGGGAAGGGCTGTGAGTGTTTCACGATGAGGTCTACACCCGTTGTATTTTCTAACTCTGCATCGTTGGGAAGGGCTGTGAGTGTTTCACGATGAGGTCTACACCCGTTGTATTTTTAACTCTGCATCGTTGGGAAGGGCTGTGAGTGTTTCACGATGGGGTCTACACCCGTTGTATTTTCTAACTCTGCATCGTTGAGAAGGGCTGTGAGTGTTTCACGATGAGGTCTACACCCGTTGTATTTTCTAACTCTGCATCTTTGGGAAGGGCTGTGAGTGTTTCACGATGGGGTCTACAGTATTTTTTAACTCTGCATCGTTGGGAAGGGCTGTGAGTGTTTCACGATGGGGTCTACACCCGTTGTATTTTTTAACTCTGCATCGTTGGGAAGGGCTCTGAGTGTTTCACGATGGGGTCTACACCCGTTGTATTTTCTAACTCTGCATCGTTGGGAAGGGCTGTGAGTGTTTCACGATGAGGTCTACACCCGTTGTATTTTTTAACTCTGCATCGTTGGGAAGGGCTCTGAGTGTTTCATGATGGGGTCTACACCCGTTGTATTTTTTAACTCTGCATCGTTGGGAAGGGCTGTGAGTGTTTCACGATGAGGTCTACACCCGTTGTATTTTCTAACTCTGCATCGTTGGGAAGGGCTGTGAGTGTTTCACGATGGGGTCTACACCCGTTGTATTTTTTAACTCTGCATCGTTGGGAAGGGCTGTGAGTGTTTCACGATGGGGTCTACACCCGTTGTATTTTTTAACTCTGCATCGTTGGGAAGGGCTGTGAGTGTTTCACGATGAGGTCTAATTCCGTTGTATTTGGCGCATGTGACATACAATTTGATTATGATTTGACTGAGAAAACAATGCCACTCTATTGTGAAAGCCACTTAAACTTTTGGATGCTGGACAGCTGTTGAGTTTGCAAGGGCTGAGGTCACTGGTTACGGTTGGTCTGGAGGAATGAGCGGCTGTGTTTGTACACCAATGCGTGTACCTAACTGTCCATTTTCAGTTGTTGTTGAGTACCCTTTTAGCCTTGATTTTTATTTTAATTTATGGTTCCCTTTTATAGTTTATAGTTCCCTTCATGCTCATTACAATCCCTCTGCAGGTAATAGCGACAGATTGGATTTTAATAGCTACAGAAGGGATTTTTCTCCAGTGACCCCATTCCCAATCTTACTGCCCCCATTTGAACACTGACTGTGGCCTCAGAGGGCAGTTGGTGATAGAAAATAGGTCTGCGGTTTCTCTCTGCTGTGGTTCACTTTCACTTCCCGAAGAAGGAAAACAAGACAACTGAACACTGTCTTCCAGCAGTGCTGTACTCAACCTCTCCTCAACCTTGTTTACTCTTAATTGCTTTGTTTGGACTAACACAGAGTTCTTGGTTTGTTGTGGATTCACTTAGTACTCACATCCTGTGTGTGTGTGTGTGTGTGTGTGTGTGTGTGTGTGTGTGTGTGTGTGTGTGTGTGTGTGTGTGTGTGTGTGTGTGTGTGTGTGTGTGTGTGTGTGTGTGTGTGTGTGTGTGTGTGTGTGTGCCATTTGGAAAGCGCCATTTGCAGTTGTTCCTGTAGAGGGAGCCATTGTTCCATTGTGTAATGTCCTTATCTAGTACAGAGCAAAAACTTCTCATTCTGTCTAACTATTGTCTACATAACTACTGTATGTAGAATGTATATACATGTAAATCTAGGATTCATCTCTCTGAGTATCCATCAAAATGAGTCTCTATAGACAACTTGATGAGCCATAGAAATCCAACTTCATCCAAAAGAGACAAAACAATGAATTGTCACAATATAGACATTACCTTCATGAGGATGGAAATCAATGGAGTTGAATTGGCTAATGTGCTCATGGCGAGTTAATTGAGGTACAGGGTGATGGGATGAAGCTTAGCGTATGTACAGTGACTGAGGGCTTACAGGCGGCCAGGGAGGGTGGCTCGGAGGCTCACAGAAAGTTCCGGCAGGCTACAGCTGACTTGGTGTTGAAGTGTCTCCAGAGGGATAAGTGTGGAGGAAATGCTTGTGTCAGTGAACATGTGTAGCCTGTTAGCTGTGTGTGTGTGTGTGTGTGTGTGTGTGTGTGTGTGTGTGTGTGTGTGTGTGTGTGTGTGTGTGTGTGTGTGTGTGTGTGTGTGTGTGTGTGTGTGTGTGTGTGTGTGTGTGTGTGTGTGTGTGTGTGTGTGGCTCACTGTTTCACTCTCGTAGTTGTCAGCCAAGAATGCTGCTGAGATGTTTCAAATGTGTCAAAGGTCCCTATGCTAGCTCTCCTTCTGCTACTGATGCTGGAAAAACGTGACATAGACTACTACTCTCCCATACCGCTCCAAGTGTGTGATTCACTGTTCTCATTCTACATGCCCACTAATGATAGAAAACAATGATATCACTCTATATTGCAAAATCTGTTAAAAACTATTGTGAAAGCTTGTTTACAGTATTCTAGTGAGCTATGATGTCACATTGAGAACAGACAACAAAGTGAATTCCCTCTGTCATCTGTCTGGGACCTTGTCCTCCGGAGGTTTCTGTATGACTGCCGTCTGGTTTCACAGCTCATCAGACGATATCATTAGCTGAAACAGGTGTGTTGCATGATACGCCTGCCGACTGACTCCTACTGACTCCCACTAGAAGAAAAACACACTGAATCACACAGACAGTGTACCGCATCATCAAATGGTTTCTCAGACTAACACCCAATTCCATAGATAATTTATTGGCTCACAAGTTCACACAGTCCTTGACCGTCTCAAAGTGTCCTTGAAATTTTGTGTGTGTGGGGGGATGTTTTGTGTATGTTTTCCCACAGTCTTTCTATTTATATGTGTCTATATCAGCGCATGCTGATGTTTGTGCGTGGGAGCTGTGGCGTGGGCGGGGCTCAGTTTACCGATTGGGGGTAGATGACAGCCAGGGTGCTTTTGTTGTGGTTTGGGGCCCTGCCCTGCTGCCTGACTGTTGGCAGACTGGAGACACTTAAACGGATCTAACTCTGGTACTCTCTCCTACTGAAAGGACTTACACACACATAGTATTAATGGAATTCCACGGTAACGGAATTACACTCTGGCTCAGTTTTTTTCTCTTGAAAATGTATGTTAAATATAAGAATATTTCGAAGATAAATACACAACGCAGAGACAGAGGACGAGAGGTTAATGCAGTACTAATGATCAAAGGAAATGGTGGATTTTCTGTAATAGGGGATTAATGCAGAGGCATGGGAGGAGTTTGTCTATATATTCAACCTGAAATAGGATACTTGTTATTTGGCCATTTGACCCAGTTGTACTGCAAGGAATTCTAATTGGTCAACCACAGACTAGGGCTGGGTTATAAACTACATTCTGTCCCGTTGTTCACTGGAGAGCATCACTGAGGACAGGGGAGAATGACCATCTACTTCTATATGATTTGTCCTCTTCAAATAAACCTATTTTCTTCCCATTGATTTGCTTTGGGGTCTGTGTTATTAAAGAATAACATCAACTGCTAATACAAACAAAAACCATTTGATTTTCACAGTTTAACAAACAGTACAACTCCATACACAAGGACTACTTTTAAAAATGTCCCCTAAAAAATGAACAAAAAAACGAATTTCGTGTAAGAACTGTGCAGATGCAAACACGAGTAACTATATTACCTCCAAATCTTTCTCAAGTTTTTATGCGACTACGTTTCCCAAAAACTCTGTGAGCTATCATCTCCGGATTAAGATTGAAAGATGTCTGCAGAAAGAACGTGGTGTCAGCGATGACATGACACCTTGACTTTGGAAAAAAACAAAACTATTTTACATTGTTGGTTCCTGATTTGTACTACAAAGAAATTCATAAATATGAATGTCATTCTCCTCGTGTTATACAAGTTTGGACATCACAGTATAGTACAGTATATTTCAGTATATTGCTCAAAAAAATAAAGGGAACACTAAAATAACACATCGTAGATCTGAATGAATGAAATATTATTATTAAATACTTTTTCTTTACATATTTGAATGTGCTGACAACAAAATCACACAAAAATTATCAATGGAAATCAAATTTATCAACCCATGGAGGTCTGGATTTGGAGTCACACTCAAAATTAAAGTGGAAAACCACACTACAGGCTGATCCAGCTTTGATGTAATGTCCTTAAAACAAGTCTAAATGAGGCTCAGTAGTGTATGTGGCCTCCACGTGCCTGTATGACCTCCCTACAACGCCTGGGCATGCTCCTGATGTGGTGGCGGATGGTCTCCTGAGGGATCTCCTCCCAGACCTGGACTAAAACATCCGTCAACTCCTGGACAGTCTGTGGTGCAACGTGGCGTTGGTGGATGGAGCGAGACATGATGTCCCAGATGTGCTCAATTGGATTCAGGTCTGGGGAACGGGCGGGCCAGTCCATAGCATCAATGCCTTCCTCTTGCACGAACTGCTGACACACTCCAGCCACATGAGGTCTAGCATTGTCTTGCATTAGGAGGAACCCAGGGCCAACCGCATCAGCATATGGTCTCACAAGGGGTCTGAGGATCTCATCTCGGTACCAAATGGTCATCTCGGTACCATCTCGGTACCAGGCTACCTCTGGCGAGCACATGGAGGGCTGTGCGGCCCCCAAAGAAATGCCACCCCACACCATGACCGACCCACTGCCATACCGGTCATACTGGAGGATGTTGCAGGCAGTAGAACGTTCTCCACGGTGTCTCCAGACTGTCACGCCTGTCACATATGCTCAGTGTGAAGCATAAATCTTGTGAAGCATAAATCTATGATAGGTTCAGATTTCCATTTATGAGCTGAACATAACGGTATGCTGGTGGAAGGGAGGACAGTAGCAGGTGACCCAACTATTATGATTTCCCATTGAAGCCAATTCAGTTGCAGTAATTCCATTAAGGATTTTTTGGGGTACTTCTGTTACCCTTTCCATCTGTTTATCAAAGCCTTTTCTTCTGCCACATTTTGAAGATGAAGAAAGGTTGAAATTTGACACCCAAGTTGATGTGCACCCTAGGAACTTCATGTTTTGTGTTCATGGGTCCTTTTTGATAGAAATACCCTCAAGTATTTTGGACCTTTGCAACTTGGTCAGTTCGACACATCCCCATGTATGTCAGGGGTGTGTAACTGGTAGCATGGAAGTCAAACGCAGGAGAGCAGAACTTAGAAAATAGCCGGAGCCGTTTAATGTACATAACTACCGGCATACAAAAATAACAAAACACATGGGCATGAAACCTGTATCGCACCAGTTCCGTAAAACACACGTACTTACAATAAACATTTCCCGACAAGGACATGGGGGAAACAGAGGGAACATATACAACACATAATTAGGGAATTGAAACCAGATGAGACAAAACAAATGGAACATGAAAAATAGATTTATGGTGGCTAGAAAACCTGTGATGTTGACCGCCTGAACACGGAGAGGAACCGACTTCGGTAGAAGTCGTGACAATGTATCTGTACTCCCTTTCCTACTCTGACTGTGTTTACACAGGAAGCCCTATTTTTTTTTTTTTTATCAATAATTGTTCATTTGACCAATCAACATTGCCTCTTTTGCCAATAATTGTGCCAGAGATAAGAATTGGAATGGGTTTTAGACAGGCCCATCTAACCTAGTGATTCAGTAGGTTGACTGATGACCTGAACAGTAAACGGTCAAACCAACAGGGGGTTTCTCTCCTCATGTGAAATAATCCAATTCAATCATGCTGGTTGGTTAATGTTTAATGTGCTAAAGTTACACAGTGGACAGTGGAGACTCTCCCTTTATCTTCTTAGCTGCCATCCCTTCATCCCCTACCAATGTATCCATAGCAGTGACTGGCCAACTCTGCTCTTGAAGGGCTCCAGTGTATGCAGGATTTTGTTTCGACCCCACACTAAAACACCTGATTCATAATATCGAAGACGATATCAATCATAGTCTTCGACCTCTAGATCATGTGGAGTTTAATCAGGTGAGGAACAAAGACCAGGATTGGCCAGCTCTGGCTAGTCTGTAGCTAATAGCCACTACCTATTGACTGGCCGACTGGCCATGTGTTCCACCCTGCTGATTACAGACAGGAAATGTCCCATATTACTCTACACATCCGCTCAGGAACACAGAGCACGCCGGGCATTGTGAACACAGCCCAATATCCCAGGCTGTTACGTAAGGTCCAGGGCAAGCTAGACTGGCACACTGAGGAATGTGTGTGTTATGTGATAAGATTCTCTCTCTTTCTCGGGCCCATCTCACCTTGGGACATGGTCATCATATTTTCCACATGTTCTCCTATTTGATCAAATATGGTGAACATAGACGCAGGTACATTATAATAGAATGGTTCTGTAATGTAAAAGAAGCAACTGATTAGTTCTGATGCTACAATTCTAGAATAGTTCTTGGCTCTGTGTATGTGACCTTTTCCATCAAAAGAGTCTATAGATTTCACTGCCTCGAAGTCCTAGAATCACATGAATCCATGATCTAAAGATGTGCCCTAATGCCTGAATGGGCAATGGAGTGACTTCACACACCTCCCGCTAGCATTGGAACTCTTCTCAGCAGAAAGAAGCCTTGAGAGACGAGAATAGGTGTTCTCTCCTGCCTCTGAGAGCACTATGCAGAGGATTCTTTCCCTTGTTTAAGAGTGTTTGTGTTTTAACATTCTAATGTTGTTTTAGTACTGTGGTTTTGAAGTTTTGACAAGTGACTTACATACAGGATTTTGCCCAACCTGCTGCTGCAGAGTTCCACATGTCAGATAGAGTTCCTTGTGGAACTGCTAGGAGGTACCTGGAGGTTTAACCTCTGAACCAGTCACAGGCTGTTTTCATAAACACTCAACACCCTCCCTCCAGTGCATTCTAATCCACTATTTATCTTTCCACCTCCCTCCACTAGAACAATACATCTATTTTCTTACTGTACATAGTCTAACCCAGTGTCTGAGGAAGATTAGCTGGGTAATTTAAACTTCAGGCTGAAGGCTTTTCTTTGGGAAATTACCTGGTGAGCTACTGCTCCTGTGCTCTGTGGTGGGGGGGGGGGGGGCTTAGTACAGTTGATTTGTTTTCAGATTTTTACCTTATCCCTGTCTTGTAAACCCTAGAGTATAACATTCACGTTAGCAAATATGTGTTTGTGTGAAAGAGTGAGGATGACATTGAAGTGTGTGTGTGGTTTTTTTTGGGGGGGCCGGTGCAGGGAATTGTGCGTGCACATGTGTTTTTATTTTGTAGTCCTTGTGAACAACAGAGGAATAAATGTGTGTAAGAAGGTCGTGAGAGTTGTGCGCGAGATGACCCCAGTTTCCTGTGAGGGGCTTCGCTTGTAGTTATTGCGGTCTCTCCCACGCCACATGGAAGGACACACACGCCAGATGCACTGGCACATCATCTGTAATTCACTGGAACGCCTGGACCCGCTACAGGACGCGCGCAAATGAGACAGGAGACAGAAAATGATGGTGGGATCGGCCCGGATTTGGGAGAAGTTTTCTTGATTTCAGCCATCTCCATTTCGTTACTGTTTTAAAGAACACAGAAGACATAACCCCAGAAGTTTCTCAGAGGAAAACGAGAGGAACATTTGGCAGAAAGTGGACTCTAGAACGTTTTAGCTTTGGGATTTTCTCAATTCAGGACTCCGAAGTTCCACTGGTGAAGAGGAACACCTAGAAATAACTATAACTGTGCAAGTCAGAGAGCCAGCGCTTCAAGAGTTGAAGAATGGGCACCAACATTTGGCTGCGTGAACTGAGAAAACACAGGAAAGTTATACTGTTAATAAATTCACTGATGCTTGGAAAACACATTTTTTTCTCATAAACATATACGCCTGACATCTTTAATAGGCTACTACTTAGAAATACACTTCGATTGCAAGGCCAAATTGTAGACTATTTATTAGGCTACAACTTGGAAATACACTTCCCATCGATTGCAAGCCCTAAATTGGAGACTATTTTTAGAGTATCAAATTCAGTAATAGACCTATAGTGTCAACTGATAGTTTTCACAATTTCATTAATGATACTAGCAATTTTTTTGTTGTTATATTTAAATTGGAGAATTCCATCCATTAGCCTGTTTTCCGTTTGAGGACGCCTCTTTTTAAATTGACAGGGTTTTCCTGAATAGTCTATAATACATTATTAAATAAGCAATGGAAAGGTTTATGTCATACGGGACTTGTATTGTCAAATATGCATTTTAATTGACCATCCCAAAAGCCCCGGTGTCCGACATTATGCATAATAGTTCCCTCTCGTCCGTGAATATACAGAAACGAACGATATCCACTCTTAAAATATGAATAATTCAGATATTTTTCTCATCTCATTCAGTGTCACCGTTGCCTTACGATAGCGAGGTTTTCAGGGGTTAGCCTTTCATTTGCTGTTAGGTTGGGCATATTTTTTTCTTGTTTTATCTAAGTGTGGTAATGCGCCATCTGACACGGTTTTAATATCACTTGTTATCAAGTGTCTGAAAAGAACAAAGCTATCCCCCTCGCCACTTCCTTTTTTTCAGATGCCCATTTAATTGTTTGGTATTTCGTATTTGTTTATTTTAAAGGGAGTGGAGTCTCTTTCTTTCTTTTTTTCTCCCACTTTGTGTTTAATGCTCCGTTTCGAAAGGCGCGTTGTACGGGTTAATTTAGCGCGAGTTCCCCCGGCTCCTGTAGCGATTATTGCGCACAGTGGGGTTGCTGTGCTGTTGGTTCTCGCGGAGGCGATGCCCTTTTGCGGAGAGGTCTTGTCACAGTGGACAGACGGCACCCTCACAATCAGGACGCAAGGACACAAAGAGAATAATTGCATTAAAAAGGACCATTCTTTCCGCAACTGCCCAGGAGGGGTGTTGACTGTGGGTGTTTGAGAGGCCCTTTGTTTCTTGAAAAGAAGTAGCCAAGAAAATGCACTGTGGACTTGCTGTATGTTTTATGAACAGTGTTACTGTATACTGTTAGGGCGCTCGCACACGTCTCTCTACCTCTTTGGTTCGCGGAAAAGTCAGTGCTGTGCAGTTTTAACAGAGAAACTGGTTTGAATAGTTCGAAAGACAAAAAGTTTATGGCGTATGCCCTTTGCGCGTTGGATTTGGAGACCGCTGCGCGCCTCCAGTACTTTATCTAACAGTACATTCTCAAAATTAGTATTTTCTCTAAATCTTCATGTTACTGTCTGCTAAGTTTTTCATTTGCCACCATAAGCGTTCGTAGCATTTTTTCCCTTGGGAATTTGAGTTCTCAGCTCCCTTAAACGCCTCACATTTGTAACAAATTCATTTTAAAAGGGGGGCGTGGAAGTGAAAACCTTAAATCATAGGCTACCTCAATTTGTGGATATTTCTTCGAGGGATGCCAATGGACAGATACGCTGACATGGAGGACAAACTGCGCATTTTGGAGGACCTGAACATGATGTACATTCGCCAGATTGCCCTGAGTTTACAGGTAATTAACGTAGACCGTCCCCAAAGGTTGACTGCACTTTTATGGAAGCTATCACTGTCACAACTGATTCCCAGCGCCTCTCACAGGAGCTGATGTCCTAGCTCTTCTTTCACCTGCTAGTCGAAGTCAAGCAGGGCGTTTCAGTTAAGTTATATTTTGAAGTGTATGTGTACAAATCATAGGGTGGCAATAGACAGGGAGAGCGAGTAAGCTGTGGTCTATCTCAGACAGTATCTGATGTGGCAGGGACCAGCGTGTACAGGCGCTCACTTCCGACTTTCCACTGAACTGTGTACATACAGTAGACTAACATGAGCCAGTTTACTGAGTGAGTTCCCAGCTCCGCTGCTTTTACATATTGATAGTTAGGAGGGGCTAGCTGAAGAATGTCCCTGACCAAGGTGTCATGCTTACTCTGGTGTGGTCTCCAGAAGTTCTCAGTGAGAGAGAACAGAAAACACCACAAGTCATGTAGAGTTACTTACTCTCTAACCCAGCGTACTAACACTCTATCTGCAGCTGCATGCTGTATGTGTGGGACTCACAAGTCCCCAATGGGGTAAACGTGGGTGCGTGTGACAGGGAAAGAGAGATGGAAAGGAAGAGAGGCCTAATGATGCAATACGTATCAATTGCCAAGTGAAATAGGACTGTACGGGTTCTTATGTAGTCAGTGTTATATCGTTGATGTGAACATTATACATAACAATTGAGTCATTTTGGGACTAAGCTGAGCATTACAGTCCACCTCACAGAGAACACAATGCACTAAAAATAACACTCTGAAATTGTGAAAATTATGATTATGCCCTTTTTGTGTATGAGCTGTTTGAAAAGATGGCAGAAATGTCTGCCTGTTCAGGTGGGGTGGAGTTTTTAGCCCGGATCATGACATCACAATCTGATCTGATTTATAATAGACCAATGACCATTCATCTGGGTAAGAGAGAGGGCTCTAGACCATCCTATAAGCCAATCAGGGCTGTGTATGTAAATATATTCTGATTTATTTCTCCCACACAATCAGACAGCATTTCAATGGCCAAAAGATCCTCGGGGAACTAAATTATTACAATTATATTTTGGCGTTATTTTCACTAAATAAACACACACAGTGATTTATTAGACATTACAGTGATGATTTAAAAATAACATTAAAACACTGCATGGAGGCTTTAATCTGAAGAGAGAGGCAGGAGACACATGGCCATTGGAAATCATACAGGGAATATCAAAAGGAAATTCTAATGTAACATTTTTGGACGCTTGGCTGCTCTATTGTGAAACTATGTTAGCTGTGCAGCTGTTGTGTGTTAGGAGCGTGTCATCTACTGGTTTTACCTTGGGACCTTGAACCAGGTTTTCTGTCATCCAATATTCGCATGGTGATTTTTAGTTTTTAGTTGTTGAAATCTGGCAAAACTATGTTTCATTCTATATTGATAGTAAATGTACCAATTATATGACAACAGTCCCTTCTTTTTTTATTGTCAATAATTCAATTTTGCCCATAATGTTAAGCTCACTGGTTTGAGACCACAAAATCAACCACATCCGTGAATTAGCACTGCTAATAACTCTATATTTTAAATACTAGTATAGAGGTTAAATTATTAAAAAATATAGGTTCATTATAATTTTTACACACTTTCTACCTGGTTTTAGTTGTTTAAGTTCAGACTGGAGTATTTTATTACAATAAAAAAATATATATTCAAACCCATTGAAGGTGGTGACCCACCATCTAAGTAACAATGGGAGTGTCAGCCTCTGCAACTGTGGGACCTGAAGGGTGCTGTGTTGGGGCAGTAGTATCACCATGGCACAGGTTGGCATCTCACCTCCACTACTCATGGAGCTGTGTCTTAGTTAATCTGGCCCAAACAGAAAGCCAGTTGGTCCATTTGGGTATACGATGGACAACATTACTTTTTAATAGAACAGTGGGTGTCTAATGGGCACACGCATACACACAAACACACACTTGTTCTTCAATCCTCTTGGGGACCTAAAGTTTATTTCCATTCAAAATCCTATTTTCCCTAAACCTAACCCTTAACCCTAATTCTAACCCTAAACCTAACCCTTAACCCTAATTCTAACCCTAAACCTAACCCCTAAAATGAAAATAGCCTTTGTCTTCATGGAGACCTGGGAAATGTTCCCTCATTTGACAATCCCTGTGGGGACATTTGGGGGTTTCAGGTCCCCATGAGGATAGAAGAACAATACCACACACGGACACCCCCACCCAGATGGGTCTCCTTTGTGTCCAGAAGAGAATTTATAACACCGGCTTTGCCCCTGATGTTCCCTGCCTCCCCGTTGAATCCTCAATCCCTCAATCCCTCAGCCATTACAGAATCATCACGGATGCTCTCACGAGTTGTACCCTTTCATCCCAGTCACCAGATGTCAATCAGTCTCAAACCACTCATTTATACTCTATGAAAGAGCTTCCTTTGAGCCACTGACTTGTTTACTTCACAAACAAACTGGAAAAAGCCAGTCAGTCTACATGCTGAATCTGTGTTCTATGCTGGCAGAAAGCAGTGGCAGATACACTCTCAACAAAGAGATCCCAACTGGGTTGTCAGTGTAGGATCTCAGTAAACAGGCTTGTGTTTCTCTTCAGTGTCCTCAATGGTTTCCCTGTCTGGGTGGGTTGCTGGGATCGATTATATATATGTGGTAGAGCTGTGCGACCCACTACAACTCCATGCTGAGTTCTCCGTGTGCTGCAGCGTGGCCTCCATAAGCTGTAGCAGACCATCATTTGCCCTAAAGGTTGGTAGTTTAGAAGAGTCCTGTGGATGACTAAAAACAGTAAACTTCCCCCTTGTTGCTGTCTGGGAGGCTTGTATCTGTCCAAGGTGCAAACATGAGTTCTCAGCTTAGTTCCTGGAGTTCTACTGGTAAGACATTGGTCATCATCGGTGGGCAGCTGTCCTGAGCTGCTGTGCTTACATAGAACAAGAGAACACACCCAGAGGGTCAGAGCCAGCATTCCAGACCTTTACATAATCAGAGTATGTCAATGCTCCGGCTCACAGCAAGTTATGGTTTGTTTTTAGTCATCCAGGTAGACACTCCTTACCCTCCTTACAACATCCCTGTTTGTTCAGGTTTTAAAGGGTAGATAGCATGAGTTTTTACTCACCAAAGTAACAATGTAGTGTGGTCAATGACTTAGTAACTTAGTTGTAGTAAACATATTTTTGGATATCTTCGGAACTACCCACAATGCACTATTGTAAATGTCATGTGGAGAACTGGTGCTACCTAGCTAGCTCCAGCTGGCTAATGTTAGCTACTAGCCATGCTAGTATGTAATTACATTCAAGCCCAAGTGTTGGTATTGGTGAACTACTATGTACATCCATGAAGATGAAACAACCCTATAAATTAATTCAACAAAGTGCATCTCCTCTTCTCCTGTGCATTTGGTAGTCAAGTGAGTTGTTTTAGTTTTCCGTCATCTTTAGCTAGTTTTAGTTTACATTTCAGACCCAACGGCTTTTTAAAAAGCTAAATATGCTGCCTCCCGGGTGGCGCAGTGGTTAAGGGCGCTGTACTGCAGCGCCAGCTGTGCCATCAGAGTGCATGGATTCAAGCCCAGGCTCTGTCGTAACCGGCCGCGACCGGGAGGTCCGTGGGGCAACGCACAAAAATCCTTGTATCGAATTGCAATAGAAATAGAATCATGGGAATCTCAATAAATATCACATTGGCACCAAAGTATCATGTCAATATTGTATCGTGAGGTCCCTGGCAAAATAACTAGCTACAGCTGGCTGGCTAAGATATAACTGCATATACCAGTAACATTATTTGATAACTGGTTAGGTGGTAGGTTTGGGCTGTAACCAAATTTTCCTATCCGCGTACCCTCATACCGTCCTTCTCTCACACTGGGATTTACGGTATTACCGGCTTAGTACACAAGGGGGAACCAACAACGCCCATTGGGCGTCTATTACCAGAATATACGAATTGCAAAGACAGGCAATCCAGCTCAAAGTTATACATATATACAGTGAACAAAAATATAAACGCAACATGCGACAATTTCAAAGATTTTACTGAGTTACAGTTAATATAAGGAAATCAGTCAATTGAAATAATTTCATTAGGCCCTAATCAATACATTTCACATTAATGGGAAATATGCGTGCGTCTGTTGGTCATGGATACCTTAAAGGTAGGGACATGGATCAGAAAACCAGTCAGTATCTGGTGTGCCCATTGCCTCATACATTGTGACACTCTTTGCATAGAGTTGACCAGGCTGTTAATTGAGGCCTGTGGAATGTTGTCCCACTCCTCTTCAATGGCTGTTCAAAGTTGCTGGATATTGGTGAGAACTGGAACACGCTGTCGTACACATAGATCCAGAGCATCCCAAACATGCTCAAGCTGTGACATGTCTGGTGAGTATGCAGGCCATGGAAGAACTGAGACATTTTCAGTTTCCAGGAATTGTGTACAGATTGTTGCGACATTATTATGCTGAAACATGAGGTGATGGCGGCGGATGAATGCCATGCCACAATGGTCCTCAGGATTTCGTCGCATTCAAATTGACATTGATATATTTTTTCAAACTGAACCTTTATTTAACTAGGCAAGTCAGTTAAGAACAAATGAATTTTACAGCGATGGCTGACAAAATGCAATTGTGTTTGTTGTCCGTAGCTTATGCCTGCCCATACCATAACCCCACCGCCACCATGGGGCACCCTGTTCACAACGTTGGCATCAGCAAACCGCTCGCCCACACGATTCCATGCACGTTGTCTGCCATCTGCCCGGTACAGTTGAAACTGGTATTCATCCATGAAGAGCACACTTCTTCAGCATACCAGTGGCCATCGAAGGTGAGCATTTTCCCACTAAAGACCTTAACAACACCGAACTGCAGTTTGGTCAAAACCCTGGTGAGGACGACGAGCACACAGATGAGCTTCCTTGAGACCGTTTCTGACAGTTTGTGCAAAAATGATTCAGTTGTGCAAATCCACAGTTTCATCAGCTGTCCTGGTGACTGGTCTCAGACGATCCCGCAGGTGAAGAAGCCGGATGTGGAGGTCCTGGGCTGGTGCGTGGTCTGCAGTTTTGAGGCTGATTTTGGACATACTGCAAAATTCTCAAAATTGATGTTGGAGTCAGCTTACGGTAGAGAAATTAACATTCAATTCCCTGGCAACAGCTTTGTTGGACTTTCATCATTTCTGGGACCTTTTATTTCGGCTCATGAAACATGGGACTAACACTTTACATATGTTCTGTTTTCATATTTTTGTTCAATATAGATTTTAAGTTATTTCTGTTGAAGTTTACATTATAGGGAATCGGCTAGCTTGCCGGATCCTTCATATAATGTCACACCCCGCAAAACATTTTCTGGCATGACATTGGCATTCTTTGGAATTCTGATCAGTTTCATGTAATAACTTGAAAAATAGGTGTAATTTTGCATCAGGACTTTTGCTGCGTATACTAATGCAAATCCATATGTTGCATTACGTTTATGTTACCTGCCCTTTAACAAGTTCCTTTTTAAAATAGGAATCACCACATTCTTGGCTCCTCTGAGCTGTGATTCTTGTTTTTCATGGCTCTCTCGCTCACCTCAGTTATTACGCTCCTAAGGGCCACAGTAAAACACCTAGTCAGTGAGAGCGCTGTGAAGCCCTTTTGTCTACGGAATGCAGGAATTCCCAGCCCACTGCCTGCTGATGGGAACAGGAAACAGCCCAGCGAAACAAATGGTTCCCAATAGGGGGGTCAGCATGATGCCTGTACACACACACACACACACACACACACACACACACACACACACACACACACACACACACACACACACACACACACACACACACACACACACACACACACACACACACACACACACACACACACACACACACACACACACACACACACTGTAGATCATTGATGGATATAGTGGAGATGCCTGAGTGACTGCATTAGTGAGTGTGCTTTCCAGGGCTCTGTCCTCCAAGTCACTGGCCAGTCCCATGCCCCCCTGTCCTTCTACTGGGGGTCACAGGCAGAGGGGAGGGCCCTAAATGGCTATAATTAGCCTGTGGCCCAGAGTGCTGTCTAAGGTCTAATACATTATATGATAGGTCACCCTTGCACTTTTCTTAAATAATTCTCCATTTCTTCTAAAGTTGAAATAAAAAATAAAAAACATTTGATCTCCACACCTTATTGGATTTTCAACATTGAAGAATAAATAGTATTTTTGCAAACTTAAGTTTAGAAATGTAATTTAGAAAATAAATACAATTAACATGGACAACATTATTGGCACCCTGAAACTAGTACTTTTTTGCACAGCTGTTGGCCAAGATGACTCCTGACAAATGCTTCTTGAAGCTTCCTGCACCTTTCTACTGGCAATTGGGCTCACTTTTCAGCAAACTGCTCTAATTCTTTCACGTTTGAGGGGTGCCCTCCAACTGCTGTTTTCAGCTCTCGCCATAGATAATGGATGTGTTTTCAGCTCTCGCCATAGGTAATGGATGTGTTTTCAGCTCTCGCCATAGGTAATGGATGTGTTTTCAGCTGTCGCCATAGGTAATGGATGTGTTTTCAGCTCTCGCCATAGGTAATGGATGTGTTTTCAGCTCTCGCCATAGGTAATGGATGTGTTTTCAGCTCTCGCCATAGGTAATGGATGTGTTTTCAGCTGTCGCCATAGGTAATGGATGTGTTTTCAGCTCTCGCCATAGGTAATGGATGTGTTTTCAGCTGTCGCCATATATAATGGATGTGTTTTCAGCTCTCGCCATAGGTAATGGATGTGTTTTCAGCTCTCGCCATAGGTAATGGATGTGTTTTCAGCTCTCGCCATAGATAATGGATGTGTTTTCAACTCTCGCCATAGGTAATGGATGTGTTTTCAGCTCTCGCCATAGGTAATGGATGTGTTTTCAGCTCTCGACATAGGTAATGGATGTGTTTTCAGCTCTCGACATAGGTAATGGATGTGTTTTCAGCTCTCACCATAGGTAATGGATGTGTTTTCAGCTCTCGACATAGGTAATGGATGTGTTTTCAGCTCTCGACATAGGTAATGGATGTGTTTTCAACTCTCGCCATAGATAATGGATGTGTTTTCAGCTGTCGCCATAGGTAATGGATGTGTTTTCAGCTCTCGCCATAGGTAATGGATGTGTTTTCAGCTCTCGCCATAGGTAATGGATGTGTTTTCAGCTCTCGCCATAGGTAATGGATGTGTTTTCAGCTCTCGCCATAGGTAATGGATGTGTTTTCAGCTCTCGCCATAGGTAATGGATGTGTTTTCAGCTGTCGCCATAGGTAATGGATGTGTTTTCAGCTCTCGCCATAGGTAATGGATGTGTTTTCAGCTCTCGCCATAGGTAATGGATGTGTTTTCAGCTCTCGCCATAGGTAATGGATGTGTTTTCAGCTCTCGACATAGGTAATGGATGTGTTTTCAACTCTCGCCATAGATAATGGATGTGTTTTCAGCTGTCGCCATAGGTAATGGATGTGTTTTCAGCTCTCGCCATAGGTAATGGATGTGTTTTCAGCTCTCGCCATAGGTAGTGGATTTGTTTTCAGATCTCGACTCTTTGCCAGCCATTCCTGAATAGTCCAGCGTTTCTTCTTGAACCGTTCCTGGGTGCTTTTTGATGTGTGTTTGGGGTTGTTGTTCTGCTGGAAGACCCACAACCTTCAATTGAGACATAGTTTTTGGACACTGGGTTGAACATTGGACTCCAAATCACCTTATGATGCGTTACTCACATTCAAGGCCCCCAGTACCAGAGGCAGCAACGCAACCCCACAGCATTATCAAACCTCCCCATGTTTGACTGTAGGGAGGGTGTTCTTTTCATTGAAGAACCTTACTACTCTGTTCTGATCTTTTTTGGAAACATACTGTACCACATTGTGTGTGTGTGTATGCACCAGGGTCTGTAATGACTCCTCTAGCACTGAGATGCAGTGCCTTAGACCACAGTGCCACTCGGGAGCCCTGAGCATCTCCTCCTCTACCCTCGGTTCCTCTTCCATCTTCTCCTCCTCCTCCGTTCCTCTCCCATCTCCTCCTCCTCTGTTTCTCTTCCATATTCTCCTCCTCCTCCGTTCCTCTCCCATCTCCTCCTCCTCTGTTTCTCTTCCATTATCTCCTCCTCCTCCGTTTCTCTTCCATCTTCTCCTCCACCTCTATTCCTCTCCCATCTCCTCCCCTCCCGTTCGATCTCCTCCAAACTCCTCCTCCTCCGTTCCTCTCCCATCTCCTCCTCCTCTATTCCTCTCCCATCTCCTCCCCTCCCATTCGGTCTCCTCCCATCTCCTCCTCCTCCGTTTCTCTCCCATCTCCTCCTCCTCTATTCCTCTCCCATCTCCTCCCCTCCCATTCGGTCTCCTCCAATCTCCTCCTCCTCCGTTCCTCTCCCATCTCCTCCTCCTCTATTCCTCTCCCATCTCCTCCCCTCCCATGTCCTCCTCCGTTCCCCTCCCATCTCCTCCTCCTCCGTTCCTCTCCCATCTCCTCCCCTCCCGTTCGGTCTCCTCCCATCTCCTCCTCCTCCGTTCCTCTCCCATCTCCTCCTCCTCCGTTCCTCTCCCATCTCCTCCTCCCCCGTTCCTCTCCCATCTCCTCCCCTCCCGTTCGGTCTCCTCCCATCTCCTCCTCCCCCGTTCCTCTCCCATCTCCTCCCCTCCCGTTCGGTCTCCTCCCATCTCCTCCTCCTCCGTTCCTCTCCCATCTCCTCCTCCGTTCCTCTCCCATCTCCTCCCGTCGGATTCGGTCTCCTCCCATCTCCTCCTCCTCCGTTCCTCTCCCATCTCCTCCCCTCCCGTTCGGTCTCCTCCCATCTCCTCCTCCTCCGTTCCTCTCCCATCTCCTCCTCCATTCCTCTCCCATCTCCTCCCCTCCCGTTCGGTCTCCTCCCATCTCCTCCTCCTCCGTTCCTCTCCCATCTCCTCCTCCGTTCCTCTCCCATCTCCTCCTCCGTTCCTCTCCCATCTCCTCCCCTCCCGTTCGGTCTCCTCCCATCTCCTCCTCCTCCGTTCCTCTCCCATCTCCTCCTCCATTCCTCTCCCATCTCCTCCCGTCCCGTTCAGTCTCCTCCCATCTCCTCCTCCTCCGTTCCTCTCCCATGTCCTCCTCCGTTCCTCTCCCATCTCCTCCCCTCCCGTTCGGTCTCCTCCCATCTCCTCCTCCTCCGTTCCTCTCCCATCTCCTCCTCCGTTCCTCTCCCATCTCCTCCCCTCCCGTTCGGTCTCCTCCCATCTCCTCCTCCTCCGTTCCTCTCCCATCTCCTCCCCTCCCGTTCGGTCTCCTCCCATCTCCTCCTCCTCCGTTCCTCTCCCATCTCCTCCTCCATTCCTCTCCCATCTCCTCCCCTCCCGTTCGGTCTCCTCCCATCTCCTCCTCCTCCGTTCCTCTCCCATCTCCTCGCCTCTGTACCTCTCCCCTTGTTATTCCACTGGATGCTGCCTCTGTTTGCCAAGATATTAAAAAGATCACAGATCAGCTGCTCAGGGACAGAGAGGATTAGTTGACCCAACAAGTAACCCCAGTAACACCCAGCCAGCCCTACCCTGGCTGAGCAACACAACAATGGCATGGAGCAGCTTCTCCCTGTCTTATCCGCTGTGATGATACACTGACCACTGTTGTGTGCAACAAAAGCAATGAAAAGTAGGTTACACACAATAGTCCATTGTAGGTGGAATACCCTGTACTATTAAAGGGATACTTTTGTTTCCTTGACCTTGTCACAATGGTATGGTGTCATCACAGTTACCTACATGGTTCATTTTGATATGTGGTGTATTGGTGGGCCGTGATTAATAAACATGTTCCATAATGTAGACTAACAAGACCGATATGAAGGCTGTCCCTGCTGGTCCTGGTATGCTGAGTACTAGGCCATCATGTATTTAGGAGGTCAACTCTGTTTTTGTTGATATACTTGTTGATTTATTGGTTGTTTACTTGGTTTAAGACCCAGAAGAGTAAAAGTGATGGTGTACGCTCAAAGCTACTACAATGGTCCATCCATCCATTCATTCCTCCATTCATCCAACCATGCACCCATCTATCCATTAATTCATTCACATCCAGTCAGCAGGGAGATCCAGGGTCTCCTCTCCCAGTGTTGGTTCAGCTGTCAGGTTGTGGAAGTAGCTTAACTGATCCCAGATCTGCCTTCCGCACAGAAGGTGTGCTAAGCCATCCCAGATAAGCCTTTGGTGTAGCTGGATATATAATGTGTGTCTGTGTGTGTGCGTGTGTCTGTGTGCGTGTGTCTGTGTGCGTGCGGGTCTGTGTTAGTGCGGTTGTGTGTGTGTTAGTGTGGTTGTCGGATTGTGTGTGTGTTAGTGAGGGTGTGTGTTAGTGAGTTTGTGTGTGTGTGTTAGTGTGTGAGTGCGGGTGTGTGTGTGTTAGTGCAGTTGTGTGTGTGTTAGTGCAGGTGCGAGTGCGTGTGTGTTAGTGCAGGTGCGAGTGCGTGTGTGTTAGTGCGGTTGTGTGTGTGTTAGTGCAGGTGCGAGTGCGTGTGTTAGTGCAGGTGCGAGTGCGTGTGTGTTAGTGCGGTTGTAGGGTTGTGCCGTTGTGTTTGTGTTAGTGCGGTTGTAGGGTTGTGTGTGTGTTAGTGCTGTTGTAGGGGTGGTTGTGTGGTTGTGTTAGTGTGGTTGTGTGTGTGTGTGTGTGTGTGTGTGTGTTAGTGCAGTTGTGTACGTGACAGTGCGGTTGTGTGTGTGTGGTTGTGTATGTGTGTGTGTGTTAGTGTGGTTGTTGTTGTCTGTGTGTGTTAGTGCGGTTGTGTGTGTGTGTTTGTGCGGTTGTGTGTGTGTGTGTTAGTGCGGTTTTAGGGTTGTATGTGTGTGTTACCGCTGTTGTAGGGGTGTGCGTGTGAGTGTGTGTGTGCGTGTATGTGTGTGTGTGTGTGTTAATGCGGTTGTGTGTGTGGGTGTTAGTGCGGGTGTGTGTGTGTGTTAGTGTGGTTGTAGGGTTGTATGTGTTAGTGCGGTTGTAGGTTGTAGTGTGTGTGTGTGTGTGTGTGTGTGTGTGTGTGTGTGTGTGTGTGTGTGTGTGTGTGTGTGTGTGTGTGTGTGTGTGTGTGTGTGTGTGTGAGTGCGGTTGTAGGGTTGTATGTTAGTGCGGGTGTGGTTGTGTGTGTGTGTGTGTTAGTGCGGTTGCGTTTGTGTGGTTGTGTGTGTGTGTTAGTGCGGTTGTGTTTGTATGTTAGTGTGGTTGTGTGTGTTAGAGTGCGGTTGTAGGGTTGTGTGGATGCAGTAAGTAAGCCTTAAGTCTATACAGAATCCTGTTGTTATGGTGAGGGCCACTACATGCGTGTATTTTGATCTCTCTGGGTTCTATCATAATGGGACTCTGTCTGTCTTTGCAACTGTGCCCTGCATGGCTGTCGCACCGCAGTTGTGCCCTGCAGTTGTGGAGAGGGAGTGGGCATGGGGATAGGCGGTAGAGAAAGGGGACATTGTGTATGGTCACCCACGCCCCCGCTGGCCCCAGCTTGGGTCCTGGTGTGGTTAGGACTAGGAGCAGGCCTGCTCTAGTCTCAGGAACCAGTGAAATGCCTTGACTTGAGCAAGCTTCCATTTGAAAGACACCAGTCAGGAGCCAGGAGGGTGCAGGAGGAGACAGACAGCCAGCCAAGCAACAGCCTAGCAACAGCCCCCTCCCCCCAGCCCTCACTTTCTCTGCTTTCTCCCTGCTGCCCACTCTGTCCTTTCACTCTAACATCCTACACTGTCCTCCCATGCACTCTCTCTAACATCATGTTTAACTCCCTCTGTTCTCATTCACACTCTGTTTTACCACTCCGTTTTACCACTCTGTAAAACCACTCTGTAAAACCACTCTGTTTTACCATTCTGTTTTACCATTCTGTTTTACCACTCTGTTTACCACTCTGTTTTACCACTCTGTTTTACCATTCTGTTTTACCACTGTTTTACCACTCTGTTTTACCATTCTGTTTTACCATTCTGTTTTACCACTCTGTTTTACCACTCTGTTTTACCATTCTGTTTTACCACTCTGTTTTACCACTCTGTTTTACCACTCTGTTTTACCACTCTGTTTTACCATTCTGTTTTACCACTCTGTTTTACCACTCTGTTTTACCACTCTGTTTTACCACTCTGTTTTACCACTCTGTTTTACCATTCTGTTTTACCATTCTGTTTTACCACTCTGTTTTACCACTCTGTTTTACCACTCTGTTTTACCATTCTGTTTTACCACTCTGTTTTACCATTCTGTTTTACCACTCTGTTTTACCACTCTGTTTTACCACTCTGTTTTACCATTCTGTTTTAGCACTCTGTTTTACCATTCTGTTTTACCACTCTGTTTTACCACTCTGTTTTACCACTCTGTTTTACCATTCTGTTTTACCACTCTGTTTTACCACTCTGTTTTACCATTCTGTTTTACCATTCTGTTTTACCATTCTGTTTTAGCACTCTGTTTTACCACTCTGTTTTACCACTCTGTTTTACCATTCTGTTTTACCATTCTGTTTTACCATTCTGTTTTACCATTCTGTTTTACCATTCTGTTTTACCACTCTGTTTTACCATTCTGTTTTACCATTCTGTTTTACCATTCTGTTTTACCACTCTGTTTTACCACTCTGTTTTACCATTCTGTTTTACCACTCTGTTTTACCACTCTGTTTTACCACTCTGTTTTACCATTCTGTTTTACCACTCTGTTTTACCATTCTGTTTTACCATTCTGTTTTACCACTCTGTTTTACCACTCTGTTTTACCACTCTGTTTACTCTCTACCTTGTCCTCTCTCTCTCTCTCTTCCTTCTCTCCTTCTCTACTCAGCTAACACAGCTCACTCAGACGTAGCACTCTGGCATGATAAGATGGACAGCAATACAGAGCCAGAACAAATCTCAGCTTGATTCATGTTGTCTCGGAGTAGAAAGTAGTCAAAAAACCACTGTGTAAATTGTTAACAACCTTGCCCAAGAGGAGAAATTAAAAACTTCTGAAGATACTCTGGAGTTGCAGCTGGCTGTGTGTGCTGTTTTTACAGATGTCGGCTGTCTTTTCATCTAAATTGTCTGTGAAAAAGCGTTTCTTGATAGTATTTGTTTGTCCTTATAAACTTTTGTTTTAATTTGTCCATGTTGATGTAATGTACATCTGTGGTTATTATTTTTGTATACTTTTGAGATTACAGTATTTGTACATGAATATAAGTGTGTGTGTGTCTATTGTTTACAAGACAATTGTCAAGGAGTGTTGTGATTCTGTTCTATGTGAGTATTAGTGTATTTTTACAGAATCCATGTACATTTATCTGCATCTGTGGGGATTGTGTGTGTGTGTGTGTGTGTGTGTGTGTATTAGCCTGTCCATTTCAGTTATTGTATATGTGTATATAGTTATGGTAGGCACTCTGTCTTTAAGAAGCCAGTGTTAGGACGGGAAGGTGGAGTCTCATTTATAAGTGCTTCTCTCGCTCTTCCTTCCTTCCCTCCCTCCCCCGGGACCAAATAAACAAACACTTATCACCATCAAAACAAACAAGTCACTGCTGGATATTCCCCTGAAGTGGCTAGCGCAGACATTCTTGTGACTCAGAGAATTATGTTGCTGGGACAGATTGCCGAGGTGTGTGTGTATTGCAAGCATGTGTCAGGCTGTGAAATTGAATCACGCCTCACCACAGGAGTGTGTGTGTATGTGCAGGATGCCTCTGCAGGACTACACATGGTCTCTCCTAGCAAGAGTTGAAGGCCGCTGTAGTTCTGAGTCTGGGCAGGAGAGAAACACTGTCAATGTTCTTAAATGACTCTAAACTCTACCAGTCGCTTTGAGCTCAAGTGGCCCAATTCTATGGCTTTCATTATTTTGCTTCTGCAAGATCGTTTATTAGGTTCATGGAAATGGATCGCTCTTACAGACAGTGAGTCATGTGGCTATATACAGTGAGGGGGAAAAGTATTTGATCCCCTGCTGATTTTGTATGTTTTTGCCCACTGACAAAGAAATTATCCTTCTATAATTTTAATGGTAGGTTTATTTGAACAGTGAGATACAGAATAACAACGACAAAAAATTAATGAGGGAAATAAATATTTGACCCTCTCTCAATCAGAAAGATTTCTGGCTCCCAGGTGTCTTTTATACAGGTAACGAGCTGAGATTAGGAGCACACTCTTAAAGGGAGTGCTTCTAATCTCAGTTTGTTACCTGTATAAAAGACACCTGTCCACAGAAGCAATCAATCAGATTCCAAACTCTCCACCAAGACCTAAGTGCTCTCCAAGGATGTCAGGGACAAGATTGTAGACCTACACAAGGCTGGAATGGGCTACAAGACCATCGCCAAGCAGCTTGGTGAGAAGGTGACAACAGTTGGTGCGATTATTCGCAAATGGAAGAAACACAAAAGAACCGTCAATCTCCCTCGGCCTGGGGCTCCATGCAAGATATCACCTCTTGGAGTTGCAATGATCGGTGAGGAATCAGCCCAGAACTTCACGGGAGGATCTTGTCAATGTTCTCAAGGCAGCTGGGACCACAGTCACCAAGAAAACAATTGGTAACACACTACGCCGTGAAGGACTGAAATCCAGCAGCGCCCGCAAGGTCCCCCTGCTCAAGAAAGCACATATACATGCCCGTCTGAAGTTTGCCAATGAACATCTGAATGATTGAGGACAACTGGGTGAAAGTGTTGTGGTCAGATGAGACCAAAATGGAGCTCTTTGACATCAACTCAACTCACCGTGTTTGTAGGAGGAGGAATGCTGCCTATGACACCAAGAACACCATCCCCACCGTCAAACATGGAGGTGGAAACATTATGCTTTGGGGGTGTTTTTCTGCTAAGGGAACAGGACAACTTCACCGCATCAAAGGGACGATAGACGGGGCCATGTACCATCAAATCTTGGGTGAGAACCTCCTTCCCTCAGCCAGGGCATTGAAAATGGGTCGTGGATGGGTATTCCAGCATGACAATGACCCAAAACACATTGCCAAGGCAACAAAGGAGTGGCTCAAGAAGAAGCACATTAAGGTCCTGGAGTGGCTTCGCCAGTCTCCAGACCTTAATCCCATAGAAAATCTGTGGAGGGAGCTGAAGGTTCGAGTTGCCAAACATTAGCCTCGAAACCTTAATGACTTTGAGAAGATCTGCAAAGAGGAGTGGGACAAAATCCCTCCTGAGATGTGTGAACCTGGTGGCCAACTACAAGAAACGTCTGACCTCTGTGATTGCCAACAAGGGTTTTGCCACCAAGTACTAAGTCATGTTTTGCAGAGGGGCCTCATTAAAATGCAAATCAAGTTCCAACATTTTTGACATGTGTTTTTCTGTCTCTCACTGTTCAAATAAACCTACCATTAAAATTATAGACTGATCCTTTCTTTGTCAGTGGGCAAACGTACAAAATCAGCAGGGGATCAAATACTTTTTTCCCTCACTGTATATGGCATTTTTCCTATTTTGTTGCCTAACAACCTGGAATTCAAATGGATTTTAGTGGGGGGTTGTATCATTTGATTTACACAACATGCCTACCACTTTGAAGATGCAAAATATTTTTTTATTGTGAAACAAATAATAAATAACAAAAACTGAAAACATGAGCGTGCATAAGTATTCACCCCCCCCAAAGTCAATACTTTGTAGAACCACCTTTTGCAGCAATTACAGCTGCAAGTCTCTTGGGGTATGTCTCTATAAGCTTGGCACATCTAGCCATTGGGATTTTTGCCCATTTTTCAAGGCAAAACTGCTCCAGCTCCTTCAAGTTGGATGGGTTTTGCTGGTGTACAGCAATCTTTAAGTCATACTACAGATTCTCAATTGGGTTGAGGTCTGGGATTTGACTAGGCCAAGACATTTAAATGTTTCCCCTTAAACCACTCGAGTGTTGCTTTAGCAGTATGCCTAGGGTCATTGTCCTGCTGGAAGGTGAACCTCAGTCCCAGTCTCAAATCTCTGGAAGACTGAAACAGGTTTCCCTGTATTTAGCACCATCCATCATTCCTTCAATTCTGAACAGTTTCCAAGTCACTGCCGATGGAAAAAGATCCCTACAGCTGCCACCACCATGCTTCACTGTGGGGATGTTATTCTCGGGGTGAAGGGAGGTGTTGGGTTTGCGCCAGACATAGCATTTTTCTTGATGGCCAAAATGCTCAATTTTAGTCTCATCTGACCAGAGTACTTTCTACCATATGTTGGGGAGTCTCCCACATGCCAACTTTTCCGTGTTTTATTTTTTCATTTCACTTCACCAATTTGGACTATTTTGTGTATGGCCACTACATGAAATCCAAATAAAAATATATTTAAATTACAGGTTGTAATGCAACAAAATAGGAAAAAGGCCAAGGGGGATGAATATTTTTGCAAGGCACTGTAAAGCAGGCAGACCGGCATCGAGGCATTCAGTTACTGTTTGAGTGAACGTTGGGCAAAACAAGTGACCTAAGCAACTTTGAGTGTGGTATGATCGTTGGTGCTGGGCGCACCGGATCCAGTATCTCAGAAACTGACGCAATCCTGCACTTTTCATGCACAACAGTGTCTCGGGTTGGCGGCAGTCCTGTGGGCAAAAACAGCTAGGCTAAGCAAGAAGATACTGAACTTTAATTAATTGGCGTGCAGATTCAGGGAACTCCAGATGCTTCTAATTTTAGATTTCAGTTTGGCTCTCAGCTAGATATCCTCTGTTGGGCTTATACATCTTCACATTTGCGGCAAAAAATGTGATTTATACACAGAGTATACCAAACATTAGGAACACCTTCCTAATATTGAATTGCACCCCCCCCCCTTTTCCCCCGAGAACAGCCTCAATTCATCAGGGTATGGACTCTACATGGTGTCAGATCCGTTCCACAGGGATGCTGGCCCATGTTGACTCAAATGCTACCCACAGTTGTGTCAAGTTGTCTGGATGTCCTTTGGTTGGTGGGCCATTCTTGATACACACAGGAAACTGTTGAGCATGAAAAACCCAGCAGCGTTGCAGTTCTTGACACAAATCGCTGCGCCTGGCACCTACTACCACACCCTGTTCAAAGGCACTTAAATATTTTGTCTATATATTCACATTTATGAATGGCATACTAACACAATCCATGTCTGCCAGGTCGCAATTGTAAATGAGAACTTGTTCTCAACTTGCATACCTGGTTAAATAAACGTGAAATAAATAAATAAATAAATAAATGTCTCAATTTGTCTTTCACCTAGATTCACCTGGTGAATGTTTTGTATACTCAGTGTATGCATGTTTCAACACAATTTCCCTAGGTCAAAGCAAATATAGTACGCTGCTCTTTGTGCCTCTCAAACTAAGCTATTGCAATCTTAGGATACCTGGTAGTAAGGTTATACTGGAGGGTCTAACTGATGCCTGTTTATGGGTAGATACAGTTGAAGTCGGAAGTTTACATACACCTTAGCCAAATACATTTAAACTCAGTTTTTCACAATTCCTGACAATTCATCTTAGTAAAAATTCCCTCTCTTAGGTCAGTTAGGATCACCACTTTATTTTAAGAATGTGAAATGCCAGAATAATAGTAGAGAGAGGGATTTATTTCAGCTTTTATTTCTTTCATCACATTCCCAGTGTGTCAGAAGATGACATACACTTAATTAGTATTTGGTAGCATTGCCTTTAAATTGTTTAACTTGGGTCAAACGTTTCGGTGAGCCTTCCACAAGCTTCACACAATAAGTTGGGCGAATTTTGGCCCATTCCTCCTAACAGAGCTGGTGTAACTGAGTCAGGTTTGTAGGCCTCCTTGCTCGCACACGCTTTATCAGTTCTGCCCACAACATTTTCTATAGGATTGAGGTCATCGCTTTGTGATGGTGTAACAGTATAACTTTAGACCGTCCCCTCGCCCATACCCGGGCGCGAACCAGGGGCCCTCTGCACACATCAACAACAGTCACCCTCGAAGCATCGTTACCCATCGCTCCACAAAAGCCACGGCCCTTGCAGAGCAAGGGGAACTACTACTTCAAGGTCTCAGAGCAAGTGACGTCACCGATTGAAACGCTATTTAGCGCGCACCGCTAACTAAGCTAGCCGTTTCACATCCGTTACAATGGCCACTCCAATACCTTGACTTTGTTGTACTTAAGCCATTTTACCACAACTTTGAAAGTATGCTTGGGGTCTTTGTCCATTTGGAAGACCCATTTGCAACCAAGCTTTTTTATATATATATTTTTTTTACCTTTATTTTACTAGGCAAGTCAGTTAAGAACAAATTCTTATTTTCAATGAGAGCCTAGGAACAGTGGGTTAACTGCCTGTTCAGGGGCAGACCGACAGATTTTGTACCTTGTCATCTCGGGGGTTTGAACTTGCAACCTTTCGGTTACTAGTCCAATGCTCTAACCACTAGGCTACCCTGCCGCCCCAAAACCACTAGGCTACCCTGCCGCTTTAATTTCCTGACTAATGTCTTGAGATGTTGCTTCAATATATCCACATAATTTTCCTTCCTCATGCAGCCATCTATTTTGTGAAGTGCACCAGTCCCCCCTGCAGAAAAGCACCCCCACAACATGATGCTGCCACCCCCGTGCTTCACGGTTGGGATGGTGTTCTTCAGCTTGCAAGCCTCCCCCTTATTCCTCCAAACATAGCGATGGTCATTATGGCCAAACCAGTTCTAATTTTCTTTCATCAGATCAGAAGACATTTCCCCAAAAAGTATGATCTTTGTCCCCATGTGCAGTTGCAAACCATAGTCTGGCTTTTTTATGGCGAGTTTGAAGCAGTGTTTTCTTCCTTGCTGAGTGGCCTTTCAGGTTATGTCGACATAGGACTCGTTTTACTGTGGATATAGATACTTTTGTACATGTTTCCTCGAGCATCTTCACTAGGTCCTTTGCTATTGTTATGGGATTGATTTGCACTTTTCGCACCAAAGTACGTTCATCTCTAGGAGACAGACCGCGTCTCCTTCCTGAGCGGTATGGCGGCTGCGTGGTCCCATGGTGTTTATATTTGCGTACTATTGTTTGTACAGATGAACATGGTACCTTCAGGCGTTTGGAAATTGCTCCCAAGGATGAACCAGACTTGTGGAGGTCTATGATTTTTTTTGAGGTCTTGGCTGATTTCTTCTTCTTTCTTCTTTCCCATGATATCAAGCAAAGAGGCACTGAGTTTGAAGGTAGGCCTTAAAATACATCCACAGATACACCTCCAATTGACTCAAATTATGTCAGCCTATCAGAAACTTCGACAGCTATGACATCATTTCTGGATTTTTCCAATCTGCTTAATGGCACAGTCAACTTCGTGTATGTAAACTTCTGACCCACTGGAATTGTGATACAGTGAAATAATTTGTCTGTAAACAATTGTTGGAAAAATGACTTGTGTTGTGCACAAAGTAGATGTCCTAACCGACTTTCCAAAACTATAGTAGGTTAACAAGAAATTTGTGGAGTGGTTGAAAAACAAGTTTTAATGACTCCAACCTAAGTGTACGTAAACTTCAGAATTCAACTGTAGATGGCTGTGTGGATACCTTTACTTTAGGTGTAAATCCCCAGAGAGGACTGTGGGAGCTGGGACTGGGTCAGTCTCTCTGGTCTGGACTGAGGTGGGCTGGCTGGGCTTGACTGGGTTTGACTGGGCTGGAATGGGCTGCCCGGACAGCCTGTTCTCCCCTCTGCCTCCGGAAGATGTCATCAGCGGAACAAACCCTCAGACAGGGTGATGTTATGCAACCCCCCTACCCACAAGCTCTCGATTAGGTGTCACTAGTACAGGGTCACAGACGGAGTGGGGGTCTGGGGTGTTGAAACAGTGCCCTTTTTTAAGTTGGCTGACTTTGACTCTGGGATGGCTTCCCATAAGGCTGTCTGCCTGTTATGTTGTGGAGCTCTTTTCTCCTGCACATATTTGCTCTCTCTCTCTCCCCTTGCTCTTGCCCTCTCTGTCTCTCTCTCCTCTCTCTTTCTTTCTCTCTCTCTGCACAATAGCCTTTCCCAGTGAAGAAGTAGAATGCCACACTCTTCCTCCAGCAGGGGGGTGTCTAATCTTGACTGGGAGATGTAAAGGCTAAGCTAGTTTACTGTAGTGGTGTAGGCCTTTTCATTGGCCCTTGGAAGCAGACAGCTCACTCCTCACCGGCTGGCCACTTGTCTGTCCCAGAGACCCATTGTTAACCCCTGCTCAGCCACGCCCCCCTCAGACAAGGTGTCATTGGTCAGTGTGTCAGAACACTGGTCATGTTCGTAGATAATGTTTGTGTCAGGGACACTTAGGTGGAACTTAAGCCCCTTGACCCCACTGACCACGGCTGTCTTGTAATGCCTGTTGCTGTGAGAATCTAGAGAATCCATTTAAACCACGTGACAAAATCATTCCACGGAGGTGAGGAACCCCCCTCACCTGGTTGTCTAGGTCTTAATTGAAAGGAAAAAGAAAAATCAGCAGACACTGGGCCCTCCATGGAATGAGTTTGACACCCCTGAACTATACAGTAGTCTTCATGTATTACAATAGTTGAATAATGTCAAGACATGTGTCACGCTGGTGTAAAGGATTTGGAGACAGATGCAGGAATACATCACCTGGGTTTTTAATACACCCTAAACAAACACGTATACAAAACACGGGGATGTTCCCAAACAAAGAGCGAGGGTAAACCTCGTAGAACGACACGGAACAAGACCTGTAATACACAAAACACGCAGCACGGGCTGAGACAACACATAGGTACTCACACCAGCAACGGACATGGGAACAATAATCCACAGCCCAATGGGGGAACTAAGGGCACATTTATACAAACACAATCTGTGAGGAATTGGAACCAGGTGTGTGTAATGACACAGTTCAGCGCAGACTAGAAGGCCGGTGAAGTCGACCTCCGGAACTGGTGAACAGAATGAGCAGCAGTACCGGAGGGATCCATGACAACATTCTTGCAGTCCAGGTGAACAGTTGAAAACCAAAACCTCCAATTTTGTTAAAGAAACCCAACACAGCCTGTCATGTGCTGTTCTGATTGATGGTCCAATTTACCCGACAGTTAGTACACTCAGGCCATTTCCTGACCGAAACGCTCCCCTGCCTCTAGGAAGGAAATAGGCCACGTCATCATGTCTCAAGCCCTAATACAAAAACAATGAATATCTATCAAAAACAAAATCTATCAAAAATAGGAGAGAAAGTAGCACAGCATTTGAGACCGAATGGTGTATGGATGGACGGACAGACTGTGATGTGTATGACGAGGAAGGAAGGACAGAAGAGGACAGAAGAGATCTCCAGGGACTGACGGCTCACATCGGAAAAGAGATGGTTGTTTGTTGGGAAAAGTGTTTATTTCAGTGAGACAGTAAATAGAAAGGAAGCGGTCGTGTCAGTGGGACGCAGCTGGAGAGGTCAGACACATCAATGAAATGCATCCAGTGGAATGCAAGGCATTAGTTTTTGTCCCAGGTGGCATCCTGTTCCCTTTATAGTGCACTAGGGCTCCATAGGGCCCTGATCAAAAGGAGTGCACCACAAAGGGAATAGGGTGCAATTTGGGACATCAAACATCTGAGCATGTATTCAGGATTGACATTATCATAGTCATTTGAGGATTACAGTTGGGTTTTTTAAAACTCATTCCGGATCCTTGGGTTAGCCTCTTCGTTTTATCATTCACGCCGTCTGTGTGCAGTTATTTGTTTTCTACATCAATTTCTCTTGTGTGTGGGCGCCTTGTTGTTGCTGGTGTTTGTGTGTGCGTGTGACCATGTATGGTGTCTGCTTGTTGTTGTAATGTAGTGTACGTGGCAGTGTAGTCTGTGGCCCAGTGCCCTGCCACTGCCTCCTGTCTAATCCTATAGGTCATTATCGATACAACGTAACAACAACGTTCAATTTGGCTGATGCTGGGCAAGGAGACCCCCAGCTCCGCTAAAACCATTGACAACTACGTGCCGTTTTCATTTGATTGTTAAATAAATGTTATAACTAATTTGGTGTAAATATAATCACCTCTTGACGAGCATCGTCTGAACTACACATTTCAAATGCTCTGCATCTTATTGTGACGTTTTATTGATTACGACCTATTATAAACAGGTATTGTGTCTCTCGATGTTAACCGTCTCTAATCTAAAATGCAACAGCATCAGTCAGTGTTGTTGATCAGATGATGGTCCTAGAGCAGATGGTGTTGATCAGATGATGTTGAGCAGATGGTGTTGATCAGATGATGTTGATCAGATGATGTTGATCAGATGATGTTGATCAGATGATGTTGATCAGATGATGTTGATCAGATGATGGTCCTAGAGATGATGTTGATCAGATGGATCAGATGATGATCAGATGATGTTGATCAGATGATGTCCTGATCCTAGATGATGTTGATCAGATGATGGTCCTACAGATGATGTGGATGATGATGTCCTACAGCAGATGACGATGATGATCAGATGATGTTGATCAGATGATGGATCCTACAGCAGATGTTGTTGATCAGATGATGGTCGTACAGCAGATGATGTTGATCATGATGTGGATCAGATGATGTTGATCAGATGATGGTCCTACAGCAGATGTTGATCAGATGATGTTGATCAGATGATGTTGATCAGATGATGTTGATCAGATGATGGTCGTGATGTTGATCAGATGTTGAGATGATGTGGATCAGATGATGTTGATCAGATGATGGTCCTACAGCAGATGTTGTTGATCAGATTACGTTGATCAGATGATTGTTGATCAGATGATGGTCCTACAGCAGATGATGTTGATCAGCAGATGATGTTGATCGTTGATCAGATGATGTTGATCAGATGATCAGATGATGGTCGTACAGCAGATGATGTTGATCAGATGATGTTGATCAGATGATGGTCCTACAGCAGATGTTGTTGATCAGATGATGGTCCTGACAGCAGATGTTGTTGATCAGATGATGGTCGTACAGCAGATGATGTGGATCAGATGATGTTGATCAGATGATGTCGATCAGATGATGGTCGTACAGCAGATGATGTTGATCAGATGATGTTGATCAGATGATGGTCCTACAGCAGATGATGTTGATCAGATGATGGTCCTACAGCAGATGATGTTGATCAGATGATGTCGTACAGCAGATGATGTTGATCAGATGATGTGGATCAGATGATGGTCGTACAGCAGATGATGTTGATCAGATGATGGTCGTACAGCAGATGATGTTGATCAGATGATGGTCGTACAGCAGATGATGTGGATCAGATGATGTGGATCAGATGATGTTGATCAGATGATGTGGATCAGATGATGTGGATCAGATGATGTTGATCAGATGATGTGGATCAGATGATGTTGATCAGATGATGTGGATCAGATGATGGTCGTACAGCAGATGATGTGGATCAGATGATGTGGATCAGATGATGTTGATCAGATGATGATGTTGATCAGATGATGTTGATCAGATGATGTGGATCAGATGATGTTGATCGATGATGGTCAGCAGATGATGTTGATCAGATGATGGTCCTACAGCAGATGATGTGGATCAGATGATGATCAGATGATCAGATGATGTGATCAGATGATGTTGATCAGATGATGGTCCTACAGCAGATGATGTGGATCAGCAGATGATGTTGATCAGATGATGGTCCTACAGCAGATGGTGTTGATCAGATGATGGTCCTACAGCAGATGTTGTTGATCAGATGATGTTGATCTGATGTTGTGGATCAGATGATGTTGATCAGATGATGTTGATCAGATGATGTGGATCAGATGATGTTGATCAGATGATGTGGATCAGATGATGGTCGTACAGCAGATGATGTTGATCAGATGATGGTCGTACAGCAGATGATGTTGATCAGATGATGTGGATCAGATGATGTTGATCAGATGATGTTGATGTTGATCAGATGATGGATCGTACAGATGTGGATGATGTGGATCAGATGATGTTGATCAGATGATGTTGATCAGATGATGTGATGATCAGATGATGTGGATCAGATGATGATGATGTGATCAGATGATGTTGATCAGATGATGATGATGTTGATCAGAGATGATGTTGATCAGATGATGGTCCTGACAGCAGATGATGTGGATCAGATGATGATGGGATCAGATGATGTTGATCAGATGATGTTGATCAGATGTGGATCATGATGTTGATCAGATGATGTTGATCAGATGATGTGGATCAGATGATGTGGATCAGATGATGTTGATCAGATGATGTTGATCAGATGATGTTGATCAGCAATGTTGATCAGATGATGGTCCTGATGCAGATGATGTTGATCAGATGATGTGGATCAGATGATGTTGATCAGATGATGTTGATCAGATGATGTTGATCAGATGATGTTGATCAGATGATGGTCCTACAGCAGATGATGTTGATCAGATGATGTGGATCAGATGATGTTGATCAGATGATGTTGATCAGATGATGTTGATCAGATGATGTTGATCAGATGATGGTCGTGGAGCAGATGATGTTGATCAGATGATGTTGATCAGATGATGTTGATCAGATGATGGTCCTACAGCAGATGATGTGGATCAGATGATGATGTTGATCAGATGATGGTCCTACAGCAGATGATGTTGATCAGATGATGGTCGTACAGCAGATGATGTTGATCAGATGATGGTCGACAGCAGATGATGTGGACAGATGATGGTCAGATGATGGTCCTACAGCAGATGATGTTGATCAGATGATGTGGATCAGATGATGTTGATCAGATGATGTGGATCAGATGATGTTGATCAGATGATGGTCCTATGATGTGGATCAGATGATGGTCCTAGATGATGGTGTTGATCAGATGATGGTCCTACAGCAGATGATGTTGATCAGATGATGTTGATCAGATGATGTCCTACAGCAGATGATGTTGATCAGATGATGTTGATCAGATGATGTGGATCAGATGATGGTCCTACAGCAGATGATGTTGATCAGATGATGGTCCTACAGCAGATGATGTTGATCAGATGATGGTCCTACAGCAGATGATGTTGATCAGATGATGTTGATCAGATGATGTTGATCAGATGATGTTGATCAGATGATGTTGATCAGATGATGGTCGTACAGCAGATGATGTTGATCAGATGATGATGTTGATCAGATGATGGTCCTACAGCAGATGATGTTGATCAGATGATGTGGATCAGATGATGTTGATCAGATGATGGTCCTACAGCAGATGATGTTGATCAGATGATGTTGATCAGATGATGTTGATCAGATGATGTGGATGATGGTCCTACAGATGATGTCCTACAGATCAGATGATGTGGATCAGATGATGTTGATCAGATGATGTGGATCAGATGATGTTGATCAGATGATGTGGATCAGATGATGGTCCTACAGCAGATGATGTTGATCAGATGATGGTCGTACAGCAGATGATGTTGATCAGATGATGTGGATCAGATGATGTGGATCAGATGATGTTGATCAGATGATGTTGATCAGATGATGTTGATCAGATGATGGTCCTACAGCAGATGATGTTGATCAGATGATGGTCCTACAGCAGATGATGTTGATCAGATGATGGTCCTACAGCAGATGGTGTTGATCAGATGATGGTCCTACAGCAGATGATGTTGATCAGATGATGTTGATCAGATGATGGTCCTAGAGCAGATGATGTTGATCAGATGATGTTGATCAGATGATGGTCCTACAGCAGATGATGTTGATCAGATGATGTTGATCAGATGATGGTCCTAGAGCAGATGATGTTGATCAGATGATGTGGATCAGATGATGGTCCTACAGCAGATGATGTTGATCAGATGATGGTCCTACAGCAGATGATGTTGATCAGATGATGGTCCTACAGCAGATGATGTTGATCAGATGATGTTGATCAGATGATGGTCCTACAGCAGATGATGTTGATCAGATGATGGTCCTACAGCAGATGATGTTGATCAGATGATGGTCGATGATGGTCCTAGCAGATGATGTTGATCAGATGATGGTCAGATTATGGTCAGCAGATGATGTTGATCAGATGATGGTCAGATGAGCCTAGATGTTGTTGATCAGATGATGGTCCTACAGCAGATCAGATGATGGTCCTACAGCAGATGATGTTGATCAGATAATGATTGATCAGATGATGTTGATCAGATGATGTTGATCAGATGATGGTCCTACAGCAGATGATGTTGATGGTCCTACAGCATGATGGTCAGATGATGGTCCTACAGCAGATGATGTTGATCAGATGATGGTCCTACAGCAGATGATGTGGATCAGATGATGGTCCTACAGCAGATGATGTTGATGGTCCTAGATGATGTTGATCAGATGATGGTCCTACAGCAGATGATGTTGATCAGATGATGTTGATCAGATGATGGTCCTACAGCAGATGATGTGGATCAGATGATGTTGATCAGATGATGTTGATCAGATGATGTTGATCAGATGATGTTGATCAGATGATGGTCCTACAGCAAATGATGGCTGCTTGACCATACTGCCCCTGGCTCTTAACAGTGTGGTAGTCATAACAGTACTCACAGTGAAGCGGTTACCATGACAAACCGTTGCGAGACTGCCTCCTCCACAGTCTTTAGCCGGAGGTGAAGATCTCTGTTATAGATGTAGAGATGGGTAGTGCGTGACTGTACTGTATTTGAGTGTAGTCATGCCAAACAGGCCCACTCCTCCTCCCTCCAAACCTCATTTCTTATATCTTACCAGATCTTCATCTGTTTTCCATTCCACTTCTTTCACATCTAGGGCTGTGGCGGTCGTGAAATTTTATCAGCAGGTTATTGTCATGCAAAAGACTGTCGGTCTCACGGTAATTGGCCATTAATTAACATGAACACGTATAGCTTCTCCAGGCCTCCACACATACAAGCCGCTGATGCGAGCCTTTGAAACATTTAAAGTATAATAAATCAATTGAATATACACCATCACAATACATCCATGATTTATTTTAGTCAGATCTAAAGAAACATGATATAAAGATAATGTATTTCAGGAGAACAGAATACGAGTTGGCCTACTGTAATCTGGATATGCGCCGTGCCATAGTCTGTAGACTTGTTCATATAGGGGTCAAGATATGCTTATAAATCGCATGCTATTATTTGATTTTTTTGTAAGAAGAATATAATTAAACTTAGCTGCATAAAATAGTAAGGATATGTTTCCCATTCTGCAGCAAGAGTGCACATATGAAGTGGCTATGTTGAGTGTGAAAGTGATCATTTGAAACAGGTCCTATATGTTAAATTTTGGCAACTTTAGTTGTGAATAATACAACCCTTAGAATGTCTTAGAATTCAAAACATAGAGTATATGGGCTAAATGGTGTGACTATAGGCTGTTGATGATTTGAGAAAGAAGCAGAAAAAGCTTGCACTCTGTTCCTTGCCTCAGGCTGCACACACTGTTTTCTCATCAAGTGAGCATATTTTCAGCCATCAGACTATTCTCAATTGAATCTTGTCTTTACTAATGTGTGAAATTCATTTTGAATGGCCCGTTATTGGACAAGAACAGCGGTGGTGGGAAAAGACATGTCATCTGTATGCACCCGAATAGCGAATGGAGGCCACTTTCCCAAGGGTTCGTTTTTCACTCATGTCGGTAATAACCGGTAATATTCTACCCAAACGCTTTATGCCATGGGCTCTCCAACCCTGTTTCTCCCAACCCAGTGCTTAATTTAGGAAAACAAGTGAAATCTCTTCGGGAACATCGACAGTAACATGTTTTCACAATGAAACATTTTTAATTAAACTGACAGTCCCTCTCTCTGCACAGAGAGAATGAAGGAGAGAGGCGTGGAGATGGAAACGCATGGTGGTGAGATATTCTGTAGCTAAAGGTAATGTGTCAGCCTATTAATTATGAAAATATAAAAAATATAAAAATTACTAGGCTATTTGCACACCTGGATTGTAATAATATTTTCCCATTATTCTTTAAAAAAATTCAAGGTCTTTCAAGTTGATTGTTGATCATCGCTAGACAGCCATGTTCAAGTCTTGCCGTAGATTTTCAAGATGATTCTATGTCAAAACTGTAACTAGGCCACTCGGGAACATTCAATGTCGTCTTGGGAAGCAATTCCCTGGTACTTGCCAATGGCAATCATACCCATAACATGATACAGCCACCACCATGCTTAAAATATAAAGTGCTACTCAGTGATGTGTTGTTTTTGCCCCAAACATAAGGTGTTGTATTCCAGACAAAAAGTTAAGGATGGTTGTATCTTTGTAGAGACTGGGTGTATTGATACACCATCCAAAGCCTAATTAATGACTTCACTATGTTCAAAGGGATATTTATTTGTACACATTTACCAATCAGTGCCCTTCTTTGCAAGGCATTGAAAAACATTCCTAGTCTTTGTGATTGAAAGGTGTTTGAAATTCACTACTCAATTGAGAGACCTTACAGTTAATTGTGTGTGTGTGGTACATGTTCACCATTATTGAACACGGAATGAATCCATGCAACTTATTATGCAATTTGTTACACTTGAACTTATTTAGGCTTGCCATAACAAAGGGGTTGAATAATTATCGGATCAAGGCATTTCAGCTTTAAAAGTTTTTTTTATTAATTAAAAAAAGAAAATCTACAAAAACAAAATCCACTTTGACAATATGAGGTATTGTGTGTAAATCAGTTACACAAAATCTCAATGGAATCCATTTTATACTCAGACTGTAACACAACAAAATGTGGAAAAGGTAAATGGTTGTGAATACTTTCTGAAGGCGCTGTAGGGAGGCTACAATGGCAAAGGGGGATAACTAGTCAGTTGTACAACTGAATGCCTTCAACTGAAATGTGTCTAACGCATTTAACTCAACCCCTCTGAATCAGAGAGGTGCGGGGAGCTGCATTGACATCCACGTCTTAGGCGCCCAGGGAACAGTGTGTTAACTGCCTTGCTCAGAGACAGAAAAATCGATTTTTACCTTGTCAGCTCGGGGATTTGATCCAGCAACCTTTCGGTTACTGGCCCAACGCTCTAACCACTAAAAATGAATTCCAAGACATGTCATTAGCATGCCATGCATCTCATAATATAGACATTTACTGTATAAGCCATTTAATGTATGCTCATAAGTTATCACACATTATACCTATAGTGCCTATAAAGTATTAACAATCTGATTTATGCTTTCAGAAACATTGCTCGTTGAACGCTAAGAACTTGTATTTGGCAGAGCATGCAGTCGGTGTATTTGAAGCCCGTTTGTTCTCACAGTTAATTCTGTAGGCCATCCGTTTCCTCCACTCTCCTTCCCATCACCCAGGCTGCGAAACGCTTTCATCCATCACCGGCTGACAGCACGATACGCATCAGTGCACACCAACTTCCCAGCGCACCCACAAGGCTTTGCAATTTAGCCACGGCGAGGGAACAGGGAACGGCTAATGTTTTACTTATACAATAGGCTCGGGATAAATATACTGATTTATTTGACAAATATTGTAATATATCAGTCAAAAGTTTGGACACCTACTCATTCAAGAGGTTTTTTTTCATTATTTGTTATTATTTTCTACATTGTAGAATAATAGTGAAGACATCAAAACTATGAAATAACATATATGGATTAATTTAATAACCAAAAAAGTGTGAAACAAATCTAAATATATTTTAGATTCTTTAACGTAGCCACCCTTTACCTTGATGACAGCTTTGCACACTCTTGTGTAAAATACACCAGGTGCAATTTCGAAAATTTGGTTGTGCATCAGCAGTTTTTCTCTTGTCATTCACTCAATTAGCTGATAATTAGTCATGTCAATTTTTAGATTGGTAGTTAGTTCAGCCAGCGATCAAACTTGTAGTAATCATGGCTGAATACCGACCGGGCATGCAGGGCACGTGCCCAGGGGCCTTGACCTCCAGGGGGCCCCACCTTTTTTGATTTAGGTAGTTATTTTCACATAGATATCATATTAACATGGCATAAGTATTGCCAAAATGTGTAGAATTTAGCTTGAAAGGCCCTCACCAGAGGGCAATGCTGCCCCTATTTTGAAGTAATTCCTGTCCTATAGCGGAAATTCTTGTTTAGGTTCCACCTGTGAAGAATGACGCAGGCTGCTGATGCATATTCACCAATTGGGGGGTTGGAACGAGGTGGAGAAATAACAAGTAGGGTACTGACACCTTTCAGTGTAGCTTTCTAGCATGCTAGCCTTATCTACATAGCTAGGTAACGTTATCTGTTGTTGTTATACCATATTCAAAAGATTAGCCAGGTGGCTAGGCTAGGGGTGGTTCTGGAGCTGGATTTGTAATACGCATTTAGGAAAAACTTTGCCATGGATTAATAGGGGAAACCAGTAACTTTTGACTTGGGCATTTATTGTTATCTCAAGTTTTGGAATGTTCCATAAATTGCGACCGCGAATATGCCTTACAAAGAATAAGATGAAGCTCCGGGAATATGGATAACTTAACTGTCTGGACTAGAGATGCTCTTTTATACATTGTAATGGACACGGTGCAACCTTTGGTAGGCTGCTGGCAGGCCATTTAGTTGCGTGACAGCAATGCCAAGTCAGCCAGTGCTCATGCCATGGTTCTCACGGCTAGGGGAAGGGAAATGATAGGCTACAATAACTTTGCTCATGATGCACGCCGCTAATGATATGTAACAACACCCTGAGCACATGGGGCGTGAGCACAAAATAGATAATAAACAACTTTGTGGAATTTTCTTTCTTTTCATTATAAGATATACACTTATGATTTCTAGCTGCACCAATCAAAGCAGTGGATCGTGGTCAAAACCATTCATCTTGGGGCGACGGAGGGAACGGGTTCCAAAATCATATCACACGCAATTTTACCATTTATGAAATGGTCATATATACACTACCATTCAAAAGTTTGGGGTCGCTTAAAAATGTCCTTGTTTTTGAAAGAAAATCACATTTTCTGTCCATTAAAATAACATAAAATTGATCAGAAATACAGTGTGGACATTGTTAATGCTGTAAATGACTATTGTAGCTGGAAACGGCTGATTTTTATGTAATATCTACATAGGCGTTCAGAGGCCCATTATCAGCAACCATCAATCCTGTGTTCCAATGGCACGTTGTGTTAGCTAATCCAAGTTTATCATTTTAAAAGGCTAATTGATCATAGAAAATCATTTTGCAATTATGTTAGCACAGCTGAAAACTGTTGTCCTGATTAAATAAGCAATAAAACTGGCCTTCTTTAGACTAGTTTAGTATCTGGAGCGTCAGCATTTGCGGGTTCGATTCCAGGCTCAAACTGGCCAGAAACAAAGAACTTTCTTCTGAAACTCTGCAGTCTATTCTTGTTCTGAGAAATGAAGGCTATTCCATGCGGGAAATTGCCAAGAAACTGAAGATCTCGTAAAACGCTGTGTACTACTCCCTTCACATCGGAGTGGGAGGCCCCAGTGCACAACTGAGCAAGAGGACAAGTACATTAGTGTTTAGTTTGAGAAACAGATGCCTCACAAGTCTTCAACTAGCAGCTTTATTAAATAGTACCCGCAAAACACCAGTTTCAACGTCAACAGTGAAGAGGCGACTTCGGGATGTTGGCCTTCTAGGCAGAGTTGCAAAGATAAAAGCCATAGCTCAGACTGACCAATGAAAATAAAAGATTCAGATGGGCAAAAGAACAGACACTGGACAGAGGAACTCTGCCTAGAAGGCCAGCAACCCAGAGTCGCCCCTTCACTGTTGACGTTGAGACAGGTGTTTTGCGGGTAGTGACCCCAAACTTTTGAACATAGTGTATATTTTATATAATTGCAAGAAATTTACTTTAAAACGTAAATTTCTCTCCACCATCAAGAGATGTAAAATGTGTATGCAAGGTGGAGGGCTCCCCAACCAAATCTTGGTTAGGGCCCCCAAAAGGCTAGAGCCAGCCCTGCATGTAAAACATTTGCTAACATTTGGTATTTTATATTTGCTTATTGCGCACAGTATTGAGGCGAAATGTTGTCACAGTCCCGGATTTAAATTTGGATAGATGATAGTCATCTTCATATTTTCCAAACACCTCAGATTATCCTTTATTTAAACAGTCCAGGCAATGCCCGTTTCAGACCCTCACAAGCACCAACTGTCACACAGTCTCCACACGGTAAACTGGCGATGATGTAATCTTGAAACGTTATTTGCTTGAGCAATGGAAATTCGGCGAGGACAGAGAAAAGAGGCGGAGGAGGAAGAGATTTAGCAGGGATTTGGGTTACAGTACTGTTGTGGCACAGTCGCCTAGCTGTGGACTCATGCGCTGTAAGAAAACAACGTACCTTTGCTTTAACACAGGCGATTTGAGTCATACGGGATCTGTCACTATTTCAAAACCACTGTGGAATCGGACGCACATGCATTCTATTTATTTTGGATATCATTTTCCATAGTGGGCAGCTATAGCCACAGTCAGCAACGGATTTGACAGACGCGCAACCTTATACTAAAACCTTGCCCACGCTCCTGCCTGCTTTCTCGGGTGTGCACACCCGCCTCCTCAGCCACCCGCCCGGTGCTGGAGAGCGAGTCGGAGGGGCTAGTTTACTGATGACAGCGCAGAGATGAGCTTGGGCAGATGAATGCCACATTCACCACTGGTCCTGCGCGAGCCAGGGATATCCGGTTTTGGTGAACGGACTATAGTGATCACACAACACACTGCAGTGGGCTACATACAACCTTTCTGAAGATACTTGGATATTCTGTCAATTGATTGATTTATGTCTTGAGGAATCTGTTTTCTGGGTGTGGGGGAGGTTTGGAACGTTGCGTGTAGCCTGTTGCGTAAGCGTTTCGCCGGTTTGGAGACTTGAAGAGTGTACATCTTTCAATCATGGCCGGCATGAATAACTCAAAGAATCAGCGGGTAAGTAAATAGGTCATTTATTTTTTCATAGGTGTTTCTAGTGGAAATGTTGACATGCTTTAATTTAGAGACTATTTGATGTAGGCTACATAGGAATTGTGCGTTCTTCTGCCATAAAATCATCACAACAGTCTGTCATGACATAAATACATATGACAAGTCCACTTGTAGTAGCTCATTGTACAGCAGGGAAAGTACATTGTTAAAAGTCGTGCCATTTTTATGGCGAAACCCTGTGGGGACAAGGAGAGTGCATGACATACTGTATGCCATCATGACCGTGAACAAACAGTTCTCTGTGGTGACATTGAAGGCATGCTAGATTATTCTCTACAAATGGACATTAGTCAAAGACACACACATTCTTTGGCTGTGGCATAGCTCTCATCTGGTTGGGTCACAGGGTAGATGGGGTGTGGTTTGGGATATTCTGTGGGACATTAGGAGACATTGTCTTTCAACTTCTGAGAAGTGGGACATTGCAGCTACTGTGCTTTTTAATGACGTTTCAGTCATCAATACATTTCCAGACTGTGGAGAGCTGCTGTAGATGCCTTGTGCTTCCGTCAGAGTATTATAGCAGTGGGCTGAATCTCTGTCCATTTCTCTTGTACCACACTGACTTTGATAACGGACAAGATCACCTGTATTTGGACCTGTCTTATCATATACAATCTCAATGTCAACTTGTGTTGTTCTATGTGCTGGGCTCCAGGCTCATGCCAGCATCACTGAAGCACTGCTGCAGCAGACAGAAATGTTTGAGCTTGAGGGTGTGTGACCGCTCTTATGAGGACTGTCGAGGACTCCTTCCTGTTGTGTGTGTGTGTGCATGTTTGTTGCCTCTACGGATGCGTTGTAGTCTAATATGGAAAAAGTCACTTGGGTTGTGACACAGAGGCTGCTACAGCCAGTCTGAACACAGAGGCTGCTACAGCCAGGCTGAACACAGAGGCTGCTACAGCCAGTCTGAACACAGAGGCTGCTACAGCCAGTCTGAACACAGAGGCTGCTACAGCCAGTCTGAACACAGAGGCTGCTACAGCCAGGCTGAACACAGAGGCTGCTACAGCCAGGCTGAACACAGAGGCTGCTACAGCCAGGCTGAACACAGAGGCTGCTACAGCCAGTCTGAACACAGAGGCTGCTACAGCCAGGCTGAACACAGAGGCTGCTACAGCCAGGCTGAACACAGAGGCTGCTACAGCCAGGCTGAACACAGAGGCTGCTACAGCCAGTCTGAACACAGAGGCTGCTACAGCCAGTCTGAACACAGAGGCTGCTACAGCCAGGCTGAACACAGAGGCTGCTACAGCCAGGCTGAACACAGAGGCTGCTACAGCCAGGCTGAACACAGAGGCTGCTACAGCCAGTCTGAACACAGAGGCTGCTACAGCCAGTCTGAACACAAAGGCTGCTACAGCCAGTCTGAACACAGAGGCTGCTACAGCCAGGCTGAACACAGAGGCTGCTACAGCCAGTCTCTCTTTTATATATTTTAATTCTAGGAATCTCTACATCTCCATTCCCTGTCATTACTAGTCACAGAGACAGACATACTCTTATCATTAAATGTAAAAAGGTCACCATGCTAGTTTCAGTAGAGATCTCTTTTTGCGTTAGTGTAATGATAGGCCTACAGTCTGTGTACATGTGATTCCTCTGCTTTCCACAATCAATATAGTCACTGCAGAGGAGCAGAATGCAGTAACATCCTGTCTCTCTCTCTTGCTCTCTCACTCTCTGCTCGGCTTCAGCTGTAAAGGTCAGGACATGTTTCCTCTGTCTTTCACATATCTGTCATTGTGACTCTGTCTCTGGCCACCCAGGCCAGCGCAATATCATGGCTCCTGTCCTGGGGGTTAAGGACCGTGACACAGGTATGATGTTGTAGGACTCCTGTCCTGGGTGTTAAGGACCGTGACACGGGTATGATGTTGTAGGACTCCCAATTCTCTAGTCGGCACGAGCTAATAGGGGCCATTTCTCTCTGTGTGTGTGTGTGTGTGTGTGTGTGTGTGTGTGTGTGTGTGTGTGTGTGTGTGTGTGTGTGTGTGTGTGTGTGTGTGTGTGTGTGTGTGTGTGTGTGTGTGTGTGTGTGTGTGTGTGTGTGTGTCCTTGAAGTTATTGTCGAAGTGAGAACCAGAGAGGAGGAGGTGAAGTGAGAGATTTTGGGCCCAGTGATCCCTATCTTCTCCAGCAGGTGACATATTTTATTTTTTTTGCTCACCAAGCCTGGAGTTTTTGTATGGCTTATTTGCTACGTGTGGCTTATTTGATTAATGATTAGGTTCTTACGAGCGTACTGATGTAATTAGGACACATGACATCCTGGCAACTTTGTGGAGAAAAAACAAATATAGGAGTTGTCTGGTCATCACAAGTTGCCACAGTCATAAACCTCGCCTATTTCTGCCATTTCTCTTCTCAAAATGTGATTTTAACCACACTGCTTACCTTATGTCTAACCTTAAATTAATCAAAAAAAGGCTAAATATTTGTTACATGAATTTTTAAGATACAGATTATTAAACTTTGGCTGTGGTAAGTAGTGTAAACCCCTTGTGCCTTTTCTTCACATGCCTTATCTGGCCTCTCATTGGCTCGAGTGGTCCCACCTTATCTTGCCTCCTCCCGAGGGCCTTCCGTTTTTGAAGACATTGCTTTTCGTTGTTAGAGCGGCCACTACAGTATGTATGTCATTTATCATCTGTGAGAACCGAGCCACACACATTCCACATGCTCAGTCAATAGTGCACCCTTTTTTACCTCACATTCAGACATAAAATGCGTCCTTTACTCCTTTACGCTGAAGTTGGAGACTTTTATCTCCCTCACCAACTTGAAACATCAGCTATCTGAGCAGCTAACCGATCGCTGCAGCTGTACATATTCCATCGGTAAAAAGCCCACCCAATTTACCTACCTCAACCCATACTGTTTTTATTTATTTACTTTTCTGCTCTTTTGCACACCAGTATATCTACCTGCACATGACCATCTGATCATTTATCACTCCAGTGTTAATCTGTAAAATTGTAATTATTTGCCTACCTCCTCATGCCTTTTGCACACAATGTATATAGACTCTTTTTTTATTTTTTCTACTGTGTTGTTGACTTGTTTATTCCATGTGTAACTCTGTGTTGTTGTCTGTTCACACTTCTGTGCTTTATCTTGGCCAGGTCGCAGTTGTAAATGAGAACTTGTTCTCAACTAGCCTACCTGGTTAAATAAAGGTGAAATAAAATTTAAAAAAATACAATTTAGTTCTCTCTGTCCCGACTTGTTTTTAGAAGCGGCAAATCATTCTGGTTGGTTTTTCCTGATGAGCTGCTGGGTGCCTCCTACAAGCCTGTTGAGAGAGGAGATGTGGAAGAGGGATGGAGGAGAGATAGAGAGCAGTATATTAGACAGTCAAAGTGATGGATGCCTCTGCAGGGGATAGATTTATGTGTATGTAGATAGACTCCAGCAGCCAGACAGGTAATTCAGTGTGGCAGGCATCTCTCGCAGCAGACAGGAACCAGTCAGTCATTTATATAGGCTGTCTGTCAGGCCCTCGTATGGCCTACCTGTTTAGTGGGAGAACAGTTCACGATGATCCGTGTTACACCACTCTATGTCTGATTGAAAGGTGTGTGTGTTTTACCACAGTCCACACCTACAGTGGGGCAAAAAAGTATTTAGTCAGCCACCAATTGTGCAAGTTCTCCCACTTAAAAAGATGAGAGGCCTGTACTTTTCACCATAGGTACACTAGGTACAAAAAAAATATCCAGAAAATCACATTGTAGGTTTTTAATGAATTTATTTGCAAATTATGGTGGGAAACAAGTATTTGGTCAATAACAAAAGTTTATCTCAATACTTTATATACCCTTTGTTGGCAACGACAGAGGTCAAACGTTTTCTGTAAGTCATCACAAGGTTTTCACACACTGTTGCTGGTATTTTGGCCCATTCCTCCATGCAGATCTCCTCTAGAGCAGTGATGTTTTGGGGCTGTTGCTGGGCAACACGGACTTTCAACTCCCTCCAAATATTTTCTATGGGGTTGAGATCTGGAGACTGGCTAGGCCACTCCAGGACCTTGAAATGCTTCTTACGAAGCCACTCCTTTGTTGCCCGTGCGGTGTGTTTGGGATCATTGCCATGCTGAAAGACCCAGCCACGTTTCATCTTCAATGCCCTTACTGATGGAAGGAGGTTTTCACTGAAAATCTCACGATATATGATATGACAAGGTGGCAGAGCCAATGGTCCTGCTCACAGCATCACCACAAGCATCTTCTACTTGCTATCTACTTCTATGTCTTGTGTGTGTGTGTGTGTGTGTGTGTGTGTGTGTGTGTGTGTGTGTGTGTGTGTGTGTGTGTGTGTGTGTGTGTGTGTGTGTTCTAAATAAGGCAGCAGCAGTGACGTTAAGTCAGGGTGTGTTTGTTTTCGTTTGGTGTGTTTGTGAATGCATGTTTTGGACGTGTGGTCTATGTGTGTAGTCACCCAGGGTCCAAGGTCCCCCTGCAATGTCTGCTGGAAGTCTATATTAGGGAAAGGTTAGAGTGGGAGGGTTAGGGGGGTTAAGGGCCAGCTAGAACGGCTCATCTGATTAGCCCTGATTTCCTCATCCAGCTTCAGACACAGAAAAGCCCTGGATTAGAGAGTGCCACGCAGCCACCAGCAGTGTGGGTGTGACTGTGTGTGGGGTGTATGTGTGTGTGTACAGGCACCACAAGTGGGGTCTATCTCTTTCTGGCACACCATGTCCTCTTCCCCTCATTCCTCCTCTCTTCTACAGCAGATTCCTCTCTCTGCATTGTATGTCTGTCTGTCTCTCGCTCTGTCTTTCTTCAATTGAATTCCAGGATGAAGAGAAGAATCCAAGTGGTGTCGTTGAGAGAGATCATAGGAGACTTTGATCAGGGTCTTACCTAGGCCTATCTTAACAGTTCCTCTCTTTTCTCTTCCGTTAGCTTACAGGAAAAGCCAGCTAATCAGTTAACGAGCCAGCGCTCTGAACATGTGTAGTAGTTTGTGGCTTTGTTCCAACCTACAATTTAACACTGGGCCTTTTCTACTGTCTATTATGCTTGTGTGTGTATAGGCGCCCTGCTGTGCATAATGGTTTTGTGTGTAATTAATTTCCTCTTGCAGCTCCCGGACAGTCAGTTATGCCAATCATTCTCATTAGAGTTTTTCCCATTCCTGTTAGATTGGCAGACAATGGAATGTAGTGGAGTTAGGGCTGGGAGATTATGGCCCAAATATCATATTTAAATATAACCTTTATTTAACTAGGCAAGTCAGTTAAGAACAAATTCTTATTTACAATGACGGCCTACCGGGGCACAGTGGGTTAAAACCTCTACAGGATTGGTGGGTCCCCCTCGGGACGGTTGAGCTAGCGTAGGCTGTGATTAGCATGAGGTTGGAAGTAACAAGAACATTTTCCAGGACATAGACATATCTGATATTGGCAGAAAGCTTAAATTATTGTTAATCTAACTGCACTGTCCAATTTACAGTAGCTATTAATTATAGTGAAAGAACACCATGCTATTGTTTGAGGAGAGTGCAGAGTTATGAACTTCAAAAGTGATTAATTAACCAATTAGGTACATTTGGGAATTGTTGATACAAAATTTTGAACAGAGAAACGATGGTTAATTGGATCCGTCTGGAATAATACATTATGGCCTTTCTCTTGCATTTCTTGCATGATGGTACAAAAATTACAAAAAAAACGCATGATTTTTCTTTGTATTATCTTTTATATCTTCTACATTCATTTCACATTTCCACAGACTTCAAAGTGTTTCCTTTCAAATGGTGTCAAGAATATGCAAATCCTTGCTTCAGGTCTTGAGCTCAGATTTGGGAATGTCGTTTTAGACGAAAATTGAAAAAAGATTCTGGAGGTTTTAACTCTCTGAATGTGCACGCCAATGAATTAATTTGGTAAAATTCAGTATCTTCTCAGATTAGCCTACTTATTTTAGTCACACCTTTAAAACCTGGGCCTTGAGGACACTTTGAGGTACAAGTGGTACTAGCCCTGTGTAATTGATAACAAACCAAGCTAATCTCAGTTCATGAGGGTGAGTCTGCCAGAAGGTCTTAGTGAGTCTGTAAGCAGTGCTTGGCTTAGCTGCCAGTCTCTACTCTTAACGGATGAGCTTGTTGTTGTGAAGCTCTTAGGCACTTTCCTTTCACCATGGACAAGCTTGGTCTCTTCAAACTAAACTCTCACACACATGCAAATACACATTCACATAGGGCTGGGTGATATAGCCTAAAATCAGATGGTTGTATTATTATTGTTTTTTTTACTCGTGGGCGATTCACGATATATAGATTTTTTAAAACCTTTCTCTCTAAATAAGCTTTGTTGTATAATTAAGGTCAATACACTGCATTTCAAACAGTCAGCAGTAATCTAATGAATTCAGGGCTTGTAAAAGGACATCTAGGCTAAATATAAACCCTTCACAACCATCATACCAACTAATAATGGCATTATTTCATCAAAATGGTTTAACCTGCTTATTTGTAGTAATCACTGATTTGGCTTTCAAGTCTGTCTATAAAAATGACATTTTGGTTCCAAATTTAACCAGAATTATGGACAATGCACATTGGTTAATAAACACCAACTTCTGGTTTCAGGCATGATAGAAAATTAACACAGGTCTCGTGAGTTGCCACATTATATTTATTTTTAATGTCAAGCGAAAGATCTGTTCAACATTGTGGGAGTTGAGACATAAAAAGGGTATCGTTACAAATGTTAAGTTCTCCTCCTATTACAGTAAAATAATGTGTGTTGGTTTCCATATGGCCGATTTTTTTTATATTTTTTATGTCGGACCAAACCTCAGATTCAAATAGCGAGTTGAAACTGCTTGGCGTCAGAGAGAAAGAAGTGATCTTTAGTCTCTTTGTTGTTGTGAGTGGCAGGGGAAGGAGCTTGGTGTCTGTGCGAGTGGGAAGTTGCACAGAAGAAGTGAAGGAGAGGAGACCAAAAAAACAGAACGCCCATGAAACTGAAAAAAAAAAATACTCACCTTAATTCTTGCGATACCGACCGCGATAAAGGCATTTGAAACATCACACTAAAACATTCCTACTCTCACACGCATGCACCCATGACCCCCACCGACCCCCAGCTAGTAGTGTACTCTTTCATAGAGCAGCACCCATGACCCCCAGCTAGTAGTGTACTCTTTCATAATAGAGCTGGACCCATGAATTCCACCGACCCCCAGCTAGTAGTGTACTCTTTCATAGAGCTGGACCCATGGAAAGTTTGCTATGTAGAACCCCTAGGCTGTATCTCTGCTCCAGATCACACACACACACACACACACACACACACACACACATATATATACAATCACAGCTTTTTCTGTCCACATCCACACACACCGCTCCCCTCTGAGCAGGGGCCCAGCTGCACTGGAACACTCAGGGCCTTTGTGTGAGAACAGCTGGCAGCAGTCACACACTATGTGTTTGATTTGATACTCTCCCGACAGTCGCACGTATGCCTAAAGCCGTCCATTCCCACTGGGCACAGACGTCAATTAAACGTCTATTCCATGTTGGTTCAACGTAATTTTGTTGATGGGCCGCCCCCAGGTGGTGAGGGTAGGAAGTAACATCTCCACTCCGCTGATCCTCAACACTGGGGCCCCACAAGGGTGTGTTCTCGGCCCTCTCCTGTACTCCCTGTTCACCCATGACTGCGTGACCATGCACGCCTCCAACTCAATCATCTAGTTTGCAGACGACACTACAGTGGTAGGCTTGATTACAACGACCAGATGGCCTACAGGGAGGAGGTGAGGGCCCTCGGAGTGTGGTGTCAGGAAAATAACCTCTCACTCAATGTCAGTAAATCAAAAGAGATGATTGTGGCCTTCAGGAAACAGCAGAGGGAGCACCCCCTATCCACATCGATGGAACGGTAGTGGAGAAGGTGGAAAGTTCCTGGACGTACACATCACGGACAAACTGAAATGGTCCACCCACACAGACAGTGTAGTGAAGAAGGCACAACAGCACCTCAGAAGGCTGAAAAAATGTGGCTTGTCACCAAAAACCCTCACTAACTTTTACAGGTGCACAATTGAGAGCATCCTGTCGGGCTGTATCACCACCTGCCCTCCAGGGCACCTACACCACCCGATGTCACAGGAAGGCCAAAAAGATCATCAAGGACAACAACCTCCCGGACCACTGCCTGTTCACCCCGCTTCCATCCAGAAGGCGAGGTCCGTACAGGTGCATCAAAGCTGGGACAGAGAGACTGAAAAACAGCTTCTTTCTCAAGGCCATCAGTCTGTTAAACAGCCATCACTAACACAGAGAGGCGGCTGCCTACATACAGACTTGATATCATTGGCCACTTTAATAAATGGAACACTATTCACTTTAATAATGCCACTTTAATAATGTTTACATATCTCACATTACTTATCTCATATGTATATATTGTATACTGTATCCTTCACTATCTATTGCATCTTAACCGCTCTGTCTCTGCTCATCCATATATTTTACACTTATATATTCTCATTCCATTCCTTTACTAGATTGTGTGTATTAGGTTTTGTTGTGGAATTGTTAGATATTACCTGTTAGATACTGCTGCACTGTCAGATCTAGAAGCATAAGCACTTCACTACACTCGCAATAACATCTGCTTACCATGTGTATGTGACCAATAAGATTTTATTTGAAATGACGTGAGAACAAAGTTGATTCAACCAGTGTGTGTCTTGTGAGTTGTTTGTGGATAGTTTATTACATTTGCTGGTTCTGTTCAGTGCTATATGTATTGGGACAAATCCTCTGGTTCTTCCACCATTAGACCACTGCAGATTTCGTTCAGGCCCTGGTGACTTCAGCACTCTGGCTGTAGACTGGGAAACACACTCAGACCAGAGGGAGAAGTCTGTGCCTTGGACAGGATCGTGGTTGAACTGCTTTGCCACTGTGTTGCTATCGTTAATGGAGGTACATAAATACCCCAACGAGGCATTTTTAAGGCATTAATTCCACGCGGTTACAGGGTTAATTCCGCGCGGTTACAGGGTTAATTCTGTGTGGTTACAGGGTTAATTCTGTGTGGTTACAGGGTTAATTCTGTGTGGTTACAGGGTTAATTCTGCGCGGTTACAGGGTTAATTCTGTGTGGTTACAGGGTTAATTCTGTGTGGTTACAGGGTTAATTCTGTGTGGTTACAGGGTCAATTCTGTGTGGTTACAGGGTCAATTCTGTGTGGTTACAGGGTTAATTCTGTGTGGTTACAGGGTTAATTCTGTGTGGTTACAGGGTTAATTCTGTGTGGTTACAGGGTTAATTCTGCGCGGTTACAGGGTTAATTCTGTGTGGTTACAGGGTTAATTCTGTGTGGTTACAGGGTTAATTCTGTGTGGTTACAGGGTCAATTCTGTGTGGTTACAGGGTCAATTCTGTGTGGTTACAGGGTCAATTCTGTGTGGTTACAGGGTCAATTCCGCGTGGTTACAGGGTCAATTCCACGTGGTTACAGGGTCAATTCCGCGTGGTTACAGGGTCAATTCCGCGTGGTTACAGGGTCAATTCCAAACAGGGTTGACGTTCAGTGCTGGAAAATCATTTTTATTGTTTCTGCAGAGGATGACATATATGATGTTCTCAGGACCTTATCAAACAGCCGTCTATTTTTAGTGATCAGGCTTAATGCCCCCCCCCCAGTTCTCTATCAGGCATCGTAACCCATGGTGCCAGAACCAAACTATGACAGAGTGTCCTACTTCAGTGGTTCCCAAACAGGGGTACTAGGACACCTGGGGGTACTTGGCCCATCCATAGGGGCTACTTGGCCCATCCATAGGGGCTACTTGAAGAATCATGAGACCAAAATCTAACTGGTAAAATGCATATGAAAGTGTACTTTAGGAGTACTCCAGGTAGAGCAACATTTTGTTGGTGGACAGTAACCGCAAAAGGTTGAGAACCACTGTCCTACTTGAACAAGCCATTGGTTTTGGGTGATTTTATTTTATTTTTTGTATATTTGCGTCTGGTGGAATTTGTTTGTGTGTATGTGTTAGCATAGGCTATGTCTCTGTATTTGTGTGTATGTGTTAGCATAGGCTATGTCTCTGTATTTTTGTGTATGTGTTAGCATAGGCTATGTCTCTGTGTTTGTGTGTATGTGTTAGCATAAGCTATGTCTCTGTATTTGTGTGTATGTGTTAGCATAGGCTATGTCTCTGTATTTGTGTGTATGTGTTAGCATAGGCTATGTCTCTGTGTTTGTGTGTATGTGTTAGCATAGGCTATGTCTCTGTGTTTGTGTGTATGTGTTAGCATAGGCTATGTCTCTGTGTTTGTGTGTATGTGTTAGCATAGGCTATGTCTCTGTGTTTGTGTGTATGTGTTAGCATAGGCTATGTCTCTGTGTTTGTGTGTATGTGTTAGCATAGGCTATGTCTCTGTGTTTGTGTGTATGTGTTAGCATAGGCTATGTCTCTGTGTTTGTGTGTATGTGTTAGCATAGGCTATGTCTCTGTGTTTGTGTGTATGTGTTAGCATAGGCTATGTCTCTGTGTTTGTGTGTATGTGTTAGCATAGGCTATGTCTCTGTGTTTGTGTGTATGTGTTAGCATAGGCTATGTCTCTGTGTTTGTGTGTATGTGTTAGCATAGGCTATGTCTCTGTGTTTGTGTGTATGTGTTAGCATAGGCTATGTCTCTGTGTTTGTGTGTATGTGTGTTTGTCTCTGTGTTTGTATGTGTTAGCATAGGCTATGTCTCTGTGTTTGTGTGTATGTGTTAGCATAGGCTATGTCTCTGTGTTTGTGTGTATGTGTTAGCATAGGCTATGTCTCTGTGTTTGTGTGTATGTGTTAGCATAGGCTATGTCTCTGTGTTTGTGTGTATGTGTTAGCATAGGCTATGTCTCTGTGTTTGTGTGTATGTGTTAGCATAGGCTATGTCTCTGTGTTTGTGTGTATGTGTTAGCATAGGCTATGTCTCTGTGTTTGTGTGTATGTGTTAGCATAGGGTTATGTCTCTGTGTGTATGTGTTAGCATAGGCTATGTCTCTGTGTTTGTGTATGTGTTAGCATAGGCTATGTCTCTGTGTTTGTGTGTATGAGGGATGGATAGACGAACAAAGTCTGAGCCTGTTTCTTTGTGCATGTCTTGAAACTAGGGTGTATGTGCTTGCAAGTGTATGTTTACGTGTGACAAGCTTGCGTGTCTATGTGAAGGAGAGAGAGAGAGCCCATGTGTTGTGTGTTAATGACAGTCTGCTGATGTGCGTTCCTCTCGCCCCCATGATCATATCCCACAGTTCCCTGGGGCCTCTCTTGGCCCTGCCCCTCGCTCGCTCGCTCCCTCCTTCCCTCTCCTGGCCCTGCCCCTCCTTCACCCGCCCCTCCCTCCCTCGCTCCCTCCTGGAGAGAGAGAGAGAGAGAGAGAGAGAGAGAGAGAGAGAGAGGCCCACTCTACCCAGATCTTGCTCTCTATCTCTCTCCTGCTTTTCCCTAAGGTCCATCCTTCTCTTTATATTGTTCTCTATCATCTCCCCCTCTGTCTCTCTCCTTGGTGAACATTAAAAATAAATACATATATTTAACCATTATTTAACTAGGCAAGTCAGTTAAGAACTAATTCTTATTTACAATGACGGCCTTAACAAGGCACACCTGTTTATTGAAATGCATTCCAGGTGACTACCTCATGAAGCTGGTTGAGAGAATGCCAAGAGTGTGCAAAGCTGTCATCAAGGCAAAGGGTGGCTACTTTGAAGAATCTCAAATATAAAATATATTTTGATTTGTTTAACACTTTTTTTTGGTTACTACATGATTCTATATGTGTTATTTTATAGTTTTGATGTCTTCACTATTATTCTACAATGTAGAAAATACTAAAAATAAATGAAAAACCCTTGAACGAGTAGGTGTGCCCAAACTTTTTACTGTGTGACTGTGTGTGTGTGTACCTATGACTTTTTCCACATTTTGTTACTGTACAGCCTTATTCTAAAATGTATTAAATTGTTTTTTCCCCTAATCAATCTACACACAATACCCCATAATGACAAATCAAAAACAGTTTTTTAGACATTTTTGCTAATTTATTAAAAATAAAAACTTAAATCACTTACATAAGTATTCAGACCCTTTTATCAGTACTTTGTTGAAGCACTTTTGGCAGCGATTAGAACGTCAAGTCTTCTTGGGTATGATGCTACAAGCTTTGCACATCTGTATTTGGCGAGTTTCTCCCATTCTTCTCTGCAGATCCCCTCAAGCTCTGTAAGGTTGGATGGGGAGCGTCGCTGCACAGCTATTTTCAGATTTTTCCAGAGATGTTCGATCGGGTTCAAGTCTAGGCTCTGGCTCGGCCATTCAAGGACATTCAGAGACTTGTCCTGATGCCACTTCTGTGTTGTCTTGGCCGTCTGCTTAGGCTCGTTGTCTTGTTGGATGGTGAACCTTCGCTCCAGTCTGAGTTCCTAAGTGATCTGGAGCAGGTTTTCATCAAGGATCTCTCTGTACTTTGCGCCTTCCATCTTTTCCTTGATCCTTACTAGTCCCCCTGCCACTGAAAAACATCCCCACAGCATGATGCTGCCGCCACCGTGCTTCACCGTAGGGATGGTGCCAGGTTTCCTCCAGACATGATGTTTGGCATTCAGGCCAAAGAGTTCAAGCTTGGTTTCATCAGACCAGAGAATTTTGTTTCTTTGGTGCCTTTCATGTGCCTTTTACTGAGGAGTGGCTTCTGTCTGGCCACTCTACCACAAAGGCATTATTGGTGGAGTCCTGCAGAGATGGTTGTCCTTCTGGAAGATTTTCCCATCTCCACAGAGGAACTCAGGAGGTCTGTCAGAGTGAACATCGGATTCTTGGTCACCTCCCTGACCAAGGCCTTTCTCCCCCGGTTGCTCAGTTTGGCCGGGCGGCCAGCTCTAGGAAGAGTCTTGGTGTTTCCAAACTTCTTCCATTTAAGAATGATGGAGGCCACTGTGTTCTTGGTGACCTTCAATGCTGCAGAAATGTTTTGGTACCCTTCCCCAGATCTGTGCCTCGACACAATCCTGTCACAGACAATTCCTTGGAACTCATGGCTTGGTTTTGCTCTGACATGCACTGTCAACTGTGGGATCTTATATAGACAGGTGTGTATGTTAAATGATTAAGCATCTTGGTGTCTGCGTGCCAGAGGGGAGGCAGAAGGGTGTAAGGGCATATTTACAGCTTCTTCCTGACTCCTCTGTGCCCCGACTGACCCACGCCTCAACGCACAGAGACACCAGAATGCTTTCATGGATACACCCCACTAATGGGCCCATGAGATACACACACACACACGTTTGCCCTCTTTCTCCCATAAACACAAACGCTCTTCTTCACAGTCATTGTCACATTTAAACTGAACTGTCACACTTACCCTCTTGTTACAGTCTCACTCCACACTCAAAGACCAACCCTGTTCCAGTCAGTAAAATGTCCAAACCCATCTCTCCCTCCCTGTCTCTCTCTGCCTGCAGGACAGTAACATCCAGAAGAAAATAGACCATGAGATCCGGATGCGTGACGGGGCCTGTAAGCTGCTGGCTGCGTGCTCCCAGAGAGAACAGGCCCTGGAGGCCTCCAAGAGCCTGCTCACCTGCAACACCCGCATCATGGCCTACATGTCGGAGCTGCAGAGGATGAAGGAGGCCCAGGTCATGCAGAGGGTTGCACTAAGGTCAGAGGGCAAACGGGCAGGGCAAGGGGGCGGGGTAGGAACTTAGGTGCATAAATGGAGCTATACCCATAGGGTGAAGGGTTTAATGTGGTCTGAGTGGGCAATTGAGCAGGGTTTACAATTAGATTTTCCGTTGTTGTCATCCTCTTCTTTCTGTCTCGACTAGGTCATCGGACGCAGGGCCCACGGACGACAGACTACCCTGTAAAGGAAAGGTGGCCATCTCAGGTAGGCCCCAGGTGTGTGTGTGTGTGTGTGTGTACCTTTGTAAAGGAAAGCTGCATGTCTACCCAATAGCAGAGCTTCATGTAGTCCACTTCATCAGGCCCTGACACCCTGTCTCATCTCTTATTATGCCATGCATATGCTGTCCGTCATGCTGAGGGGGGAGGGCTCATGATGATAAGCAAGATCGTCTCTGGGTCTCATAGCCACCCTCCAAGGAGGACCCCCCACTACGGAGGGGTGAGGGTATGTGGGTTATGGAAAGGGGTTCATTTAAAAGCTGAGTGTGGGATACGGGGTTAGGCTGAGTCAAAGGGGGGTTATAATGAGGGAGAAATGGTTTGGGGGAGAGAGAGAAATGGTTTGGGGGAGAGAGGGACTGTGTTTGGGGGAGAGAGAGGACTGTGTTTGGGGGAGAGAGGACTGGGTTTGGGGGGTGGGGACTGAGTTTGGGGGAGGAGACTGGGTTTGGGGGGTGGACTGGGTTTGGGGGAGAGAGAGGACTGGGTTTGGGGGGGAGGACTGGGTTTGGGGGAGAGAGAGGACTGGGTTTGGGGGGAGAGAGGACTGGGTTTGGGGGAGAGAGAGGACTGGGTTTGGGGGAGAGAGGACTGGGTTTGTGGGGAGAGAGGGACTGGGTTGGGGGGGACTGGGTTGGGGGGGTTTGGGGGGGAGAGAGAGGACTGGGTTTGGGGGAGAGGGAGGACTGGGGGGAGGGGAGAGGGAGGACTGGGTTTGTGGGGAGAGAAGGAATGAGTTGGAGGAGGGAGGAATGGGTTTGGGGGAGGGAGGACTGGGTTTGGGGGAGAGAAGGAATGGTTTGGGGGAGGGAGGATTGGGTTTGGGGGAGAGAAGGAATGGTTTGGGGGAGGGAGGATTGGGTTTGAGGGGAGAGAAGGAATGGTTTGGGGGAGGGAGGATGGGTTTGAGGGGAGAGAAGGAATGGCTCTTGGGGGAGAGAAGGAATGGGTTGGGGGAGGGGGAATGGGTTTGGGGGAGAGGGAGGACTGGGTTTTGGGGGAGAGAGGACTGGGTTTGAGGGGAGAGAAGGAATGGCTTGGGGGAGAGAAGGAATGGTTTGGGGGAGGGGGGGAATGGGTTTGGGGGAGAGGGAGGAATGGGTTTGGGGGGAGAGGGAGGAATGGGTTTGGGGGGAGAGGGAGGAATGGGTTTGAGGGAGGAATGGGTTTGAGGGAGGAATGGGTTTGAGGGAGGAATGGGTTTGAGGGAGGAATGGGTTTGAGGGGGGAGGAGGGAGGAATGGGTTTGAGGGGAGAGGGAGGAATGGGTTTGAGGGGAGAGGGAGGAATGGGTTTGGGGAGAGGGAGGGTTGGGGGAATGGGTTTGGGGAGAGGGAGGAATGGGTTGGGGGATAAGGGGTGAGGATGTGGAGGGGGAGGGAACGAGGGGTGAGGATTTAAACATTTTATGGTTTAAAGAAATTATGCAAAAGAGGTAGCAAACAAGTTATGCTGCTCATCTGATTGGTTGACATATTGTCAATGGAGAAATGTTGTGACTAAACTTAACACAAAGAAAAATAACTTGTATTACCAAATAAAGATAAATGACATAAAGCACAATGGAAAAATATTTTGGAGTACCTTAAATGATATCATGGGCAGAAAACCCAATTAATCTCCAGCGTTCATTGAAGGTGATGGTTTATTTATAATATAACTTTCGATATTGCTAATCATTTCAATGACTATTTCACTACAGAGTTGTTTATCAACGAAAAAACAGAATATTATTCAATGGAAGCTTCTCTAACATCAGATATGTACAATGTGGTGTCCCTCAGGGCAGTTGCCTTGGAACGTTACTCTTCTCTATTTTTACAAATTATTTGCCACTGGTCTTACACAAAGCTAGAACGAGTATGTATGCGGCTGATTCCGCACTCTACATGTCAGCACCCAAAGCCAGTGAGCTCACAGTAATAATTCGATATTCAACTGATTATGCCAGTAGGCAGAATATGCAATAGTCATGTAAACACCTTATTCTACTTATATTAATTGGCGTACGGTCAAAATCTAAATAAGCATCTGCTGATTAAAACACCTGGTTTTCTGGGCAATCTTTTGAATTATCATGACGTGTAAACATCTTAACCTCTTGCGCCGAGCCATCCCGGATCCGGTATCGTGACTACAGCCTCAAGCTCATTACCATAACGCAACGTTAACGATTTCTAAAAATCGCAAATTAAATTAAATAAATATGCCTGCTCTCAAGCTTAGCCTTTTCTTAACAACACTGTCATCTCAACACTGTCATCTCATTTTCAAAATATGCTTTTGAACCATAGAAAATCAATCATTTGTGTAAGAGTGTTGATGGCTAGCTTAGCATTTAGCGTAGCATTTAGCACGCAACATATTCACAAAAACCAGCAAAGGAATCAAATAAAATAATTTACCTTTGAAGAACTTCAGATGTTTCAATGAGGAGACTCTCAGTTACATAGCAGATGTCCAGTTTTTCCTGAAAGATTCTTTGTGTAGGACAAATCGCTCCGTTTTGTTACTACACATTTGGCTACCGAAACGAACCGAAAATTCAGTCACCTAAACGTCGAACTTTTTTCCGAATTAACTCCATAATATCGACCGAAACATGGCAAACGTTGTTTGAATCAATCCTCAAGGTGTTTTGTCAAATATCTCTTCATTGATATGCCGTTCGTGGAAGCATGGTTTTTCTCAGAATCCCATGGAAAAATACCAGCAGCTGAGTTTTGCGCACCAATTTCCACGCAGGACACCGTGCGGATACTTGGCAAATGTAGTCTATTATGGTCAATCTTCCAATGATATGCCTGCAAATACGTCACAATACTCCAGACCCCTTGGGGAAACGATAGAAAGGGTAGGCTCATTCCTGTCGCATTCACAGCCATATAAGGAGATAATGCAAAACGTAGCCTCAGAAATCCTGTTAATTTCCTGGTTGCAGAAACATCTTGGTTTTGCCTGAAGCTTTTGTTCTAGGGCACTCGCAGTGAAGATATTTGCAGTTCTGGAAACGTCAGAGTGTTTTCTCTCCAAAGCTATCAATTCCATGCATAGTCGAGCATCTTTTCGTGACAAAATATTGCGCTTAAAACGGGCACGTCTTTTTATCCAAAAATGAAATAGGGCATTCCAGTGGTGTATCTGATCTGCTCATGTGCCAGCACCGGGAGCTCAAATCTCCCTCTTTAGCGCGAGTGAAGTCGGAACAACTGAATGTACGAGTCTTAGAAGTAGTTTTCACAAACAAACATGATATATTATGTCCGAACTCAGAATCAAACATGCTTCCCAAAAATAACATGGTCGCTGTGGTAGAATGTTTAGTTTGATTGGTGATTTTCGGTATTGATCAGAGTGCCATCAGGTAACCTGATTTCAGATGTGTCCATGTAAACAGGATTATTAAGGAAATCGTTCTTCTTCCAAAGCATGTAAACGTATTAATTTGAACTATTATATTCATCTGACTATCCACAATAGTCTCATTATTGTTTGCATGTAAACATACTCCTACTCATTAAAGGGTGTGATCATTGTGCAAGTTGAGGAAGCAAAACTCCTAGGTATAACATTGGATGGTCAATTATCATTAGACAAAAGTCTACTGTACTAGTTGTTCAGGCTTTGGTCTTGTCCTATCTTGATAGCTGTCTGGTAATATGGTCATGTACTGCAAAGAAAGACCTAGCAAAGCTGCAGCTGGCTCAGAACAGAGCAGCACACCTTGCCCTTAACAGCACATAGAGAACCAATATCAACAACATGCATGCCAGTCTTTCCTGGTTGACGAGAGATTAACTGCTTCTCTTCTAGTTTTTTTTAGGAATACTGTGACAAATTCCAGAGTGTCTGCATAATCAAATAACATTCAGGTCAGACACCCGTACATACCCCACAAGACATGCCACCAGGGATCTCTTCAGACACCCGTACATACCCCACAAGACATGCCACCAGGGGTCTCTTCAGACACCCGTACATACCCCACAAGACATGCCACCAGGGGTCTCTTCAGACACCCGTACATACCCCACAAGACATGCCACCAGGGGTCTCTTCAGACACCCGTACATACCCCACAAGACATGCCACCAGGGGTCTCTTCAGACACCCGTACATACCCCACAAGACATGCCACCAGGGGTCTCTTCATGTTCCCCAAGTCCAAAAGGAATTGACAGCAACACATAGTTTTATACAGAGCCATGATCGCATGGAACTCCCTTCCATCTCCCATTACTCAAGCAAACAGAAAAATGACCTTTAAAAATGTTTTTGATACAAAGTAACAACTAATGGAAAGGCGGAGACTGTGAGGGCACACTCTAACACACATCATTTTTTTAGTTGTATTGTTTGTATAATGTTTTAGTTGCATTGTTTGGATATCGTTGTATTTGACATTTGTGTGGCTTTCCTTGTCTATCAATGTTTTGTTACTTGTCATGTTTTTTGTAGACCTACGAAGTGTAGCTGCTGCTTCGGCAAAGCCAATGGGGATCATAATAAACTGACATGAAAGGATGAGGGTGGGAGTAGGAGAGAGAAGAGGTAATTAAACGATTATGATGAACTGCGCTGGTTCAGTGGGAGGACAGGAGGACAGGGGGCTCTGAGGTCTGTCTGTCTGCTTCGGACTGCTCACAGCTGGAGGGGCACGCACACACACACACAGTTGATGAACAGAAGTTGTGACTTATCATTGATTGACTGGGTCGACAGGAAGCCGTTTAGTGAGTAAGCTCAGTGCAGAGCATGGGCTTCATCATCATACACACAAGCGCGGACGCGCATTATGACAGTAACTGCCTGGTGGAGGAGATCAAATATTGTGTGTGTGTGTGGTATGAGTTTGTGGTTGTGTATATCTTACATTTGTGACGGATTTCACTGTCACTCTGACTGTTCTTTGTCATTGCAGACCTGCGGATCCCTCTCATGTGGAAAGACACAGAGTACTTCAAGAACAAAGGAGGTGAGGAGTGCTTCTACACCTGCATTGCTTGCTGTTTGGGGTTTTAGGCTGGGTTTCTGTACAGCACTTTGAGATATCAGCTGATGTATGAAGGGCTATATAAATACATTTGATTTGATTTGAGTCAGTGCTAGAACTGGCATGAATAAACTCATCAATGATTCATGTCAGTGTGCTAGAACTGATGTGAATAGACTCATCAATGATTCATATCAGTGTGCTAGAACTGATGTGAATAGACTCATCAATGATTCATATCAGTGTGCTAGAACTGATGTGAATAGACTCATCAATGATTCATATCAGTGTGCTAGAACTGATGTGAATAGACTCATCAATGATTCATGTCAGTGTGCTAGAACTGATGTGAATAGACTCATCAATGATTCATATCAGTGTGCTAGAACTGATGTGAATAGACTCATCAATGATTCATGTCAGTGTGCTAGAACTGATGTGAATAGACTCATCAATGATTCATGTCAGTGTGCTAGAACTGATGTGAATAGACTCATCAATGATTCATATCAGTGTGCTAGAACTGATGTTAATAGACTCATCAATGATTCATGTCAGTGTGCTAGAACTGATGTGAATAGACTCATCAATGATTCATATCAGTGTGCTAGAACTGATGTGAATAGACCCATCAATGATTCATGTCAGTGTGCTAGAACTGATGTGAATAGACCCATCAATGAGTCATGTCAGTGTGCTAGAACTGATGTGAATAGACTCATCAATGATTCATGTGCTATTATCCATCGCTTTGATTTTGTGTGAAGAGATGTGAGTCAACTGAGTGATTAGAATTTGGGTAAAGTGGTATCCACAAAGCCTCCCAGAGTAGGAGGGCTGATTTTAGAATCAGTTTCATCTTTTAGATGATAATGAATAACATTACATGGACAGGTGGGAGATCGGATCCTAGATCAGCACTCCTACTCTGAGACGCTTTGTGGATACGGGCCCTGAGAAAGAGAACTCTTAATGTATTAGAACTGAAACACTGAACATGTGAGCATAACAGTTCATGCTCTTTTAAAAAGACTTGTAGATCTTAACTTCTATACGGCGATTGAAATGTATGTACGTTTCTATTTTTCCCTCTGTAAAGTCAGCAGCTCACTGACAAGCAAACATTCCAACAGTAAGTGATTGGGTATGATGGCCTCTGGCTTAGAAACCTGCTGCACAGACAGCCCTCTTCTGTTCTGTTGTCTTTGTCTGTGCTACTGCAGCAAAGAGGCCTGGATCTGCATAGGATCTGGTATTTGTAGTTCTAGGTGCTCTTTTGATACCGCTGTGTTATGGTTTATGTTGACTGCTACGTGTTAAGGTCAAAACGTTATGGTAAAAAAAAAAAAGGTGCTGAAACCCGACTCCTTGGTGAGGTCTGAAACCCGACTCCTTGGTGAGGTCTGAAACCCGACTCCTTGGTGAGGTCTGAAACCCGACTCCTTGGTGAGGTCTGAAACCCGACTCCTTGGTGAGGTCTGAAACCCGACTCCTTGGTGAGGTCTGAAACCCGACTCCTTGGTGAGGTCTGAAACCCGACTCCTTGGTGAGGTCTGAAACCCGACTCCTTGGTGAGGTCTGCATGACCTAATATGTCTATAATGAGGCAATTAGTGCAGGTTTTTAAGTGCAGTGGGAAGATAAGGAAGCCTAAGATGGCATTAATAGAGTGTACGCTTTTGATGCATGCACACACACACCCGCACTCACACTCCCAAATACATTTAGTGTAAAACGATATACTCACACACCCAAATACATTTAGTGTAAAACGATACACTCACACTCCCAAATACATTTAGTGTAAAACGATACACTCACACACCGTGCTGCATGTGAAGCACACTCTTAAAGCTACTTAGGCCAGACTCTCACAGTGCAGCTGTCCAAGTCCAACAGCTGCTAGAGTTGGTGTTGTTCATCCCAGTCTGTCCAGTTTGACAGCCAAACCCACAATCCTCCAAACATTTACTGTGTAGCCTCCGTCTGTTTAAAACATCCACAGAGGGTGCAGATAGTGCCAGAGGAGTTCTCAAGTGGGGAAATCTAGTCAAATGTCTTCCACATGCTGCTTTTCTCACCTCTCTCTACCTCTCTCTCTCTCCCTCTTTCTCTCTCTCTCTACCTCTCTCTCTCTACCTCTCTCTCTCTACCTCTTTCTCTCTCTCTCTACCTCTCTCTCTCTACCTCTCTCTCTCTCTCTCTCTGTGTCTGTCTCTGTGTCTGTCTCTGTGTCTGTCTGTCTGTCTGTCTGTCTGTCTGTCTGTCTGTCTGTCTGTCTGTCTGTCTGTCTGTCTGTCTGTCTGTCTGTCCCTGTCTCTCTCTTTATCTCTCTGTCTCTCTTTATCTCTCTCTGTCTCTCTTTATATCTCTCTATCTCTCTTTATCTCTCTCTGTCTCTCTTTATCTCTCTCTGTCTCTCTTTATCTCTCTCTGTCTCTCTTTATCTCTCTCTGTCTCTCGTTATCTCTCTGTCTGTCTTTGTCTCTCTGTCTGTCTGTTGTCTGTCTCTGTCTCTCTTTATCTCTCTCTGTCTCTCTTTATCTCTCTCTGTCTCTCTCTGTCTGTCTCTCTTTATCTCTCTGTGTCTGTCTGTCTGTCTGTCTCTCTGTCTGTCTGTCTGTCTGTCTGTCTGTCTCTCTGTCTCTCTCTGTCTCTCTCTATCTCTCTGTCTCTCTTTATCTCTCTCTGTCTCTCTTTATCTCTCTCTCTCTCTTTATCTCTCTTTATCTCTCTATCTCTCTTTATCTCTCTCTGTCTCTCTTTATCTCTCTCTGTCTCTCTTTATCTCTCTCTGTCTCTCGTTATCTCTCTCTGTCTCTCGTTATCTCTCTCTGTCTCTCGTTATCTCTCTCTGTCTCTCTCTATCTCTCTCTGTCTCTCTCTACCTCTCTCTCTCTGTCTGTCTCTCTCTTTATCTCTCTCTCTGTCTCTCGTTATCTCTCTCTGTCTCTCGTTATCTCTCTCTGTCTCTCTCTCGTTATCTCTCTCTGTCTCTCTCTACCTCTCTCTCTCTCTGTCTGTCTCTCTCTACCTCTCTCTCTCTCTGTCTGTCTCTCTTTATCTCTCTATCTCTCGTTATCTCTCTCTGTCTCTCTACCTCTCTCTCTCTCTGTCTGTCTCTCTCTCCCTGTCTGTCTCTCTTTATCTCTCTCTGTCTGTCTCTCTCTCCCTGTCTGTCTCTCTTTATCTCTCTCTATCTCTCTCTCTGTCTGTCTCTCTTTACCTCTCTCAGAGCTGCATCGGTGTGCAGTGTTCTGTCTGCTCCAGGTGGGGGCGGAGATCCACGACACAGACATGGTGATAGTGGACCGGACACTCACCGACATCTGCTTTGACAACACCATAGTGTTGTAAGTCCTATTTGTGTTATGTTGTATCTAAAGCTGTGTTTACGCCATTATTGGCAAAATACCTAATCTGATTGGTCAAAAGACCAATTAGTGGAAATACACTGCTAAAAAAATAAAGGGAACACTGAAATAACACATCCTAGATCTGAATGAATGAAATATTGTTATTAAATACTTTTTTCTTTACATACTTGAATGTGCTGACAACAAAATCACACAAGAATGATCAATGGAAATCAAATTTATCAACTCATGGAGGACTGGATTTGGAGTCACACTCAAAATTAAAGAGAACCTCACTACAGGCTGATCCAACTTTGATGTAATGTCCTTAAAACAAGTCAAAATGAGGCTCAGTAGTGTGTGTGGCCTCCACGTGCCTGTATGACCTCCCTACAACGCCTGGGCATGCTCCTGATGAGGTGGCGGATGGTCTCCTGAGGGATCTCCTCCCAGACCTGGACTAAAGCATCCGCCAACTCCTGGACAGTCTGTGGTGCAACGTGGCATTGGTGGATGGAGCGAGACATGATGTCCCAGATGTGCTCAATTGGATTCAGGTCTGGGGAACGGGCGGGCCAGTCCATAGCATCAATGCCTTCCTCTTGCAGGAACTGCTGACACACTCCAGCCACATGAGGTCTAGCATTGTCTTGCATTAGGAGGAACCCAGGGCCAACCGCACCAGCACATGGTCTCACAAGGGGTCTGAGGATCTCATCTCGGTACTTAATGGCAGTCAGGCTACCTCTGGCGAGCACATGGAGGGCTGTGCGGCCCCCCAAAGAAATGCCACCCCACACCATGACTGACCCACCGCCAAACCGGTCATGCTGGAGGATGTTGCAGGCAGCAGAACGTTCTCCACGGCGTCTCCAGACTCTGTCACGTGCTCAGTGTGCACCTGCTTTCATCTGTGAAGAGCACAGGGCGCCAGTGCCGAATTTGCCAATCTTGGTGTTCTCTGGCAAATGAAAAACATCCTGCACGGTGTTGGGCTGTAAGCACAACCCCCACCTGTGGACGTCGGGCCCTCATACCACCCTCATGGAGTCTGTTTCTAACCATTTGAGCAGACACATGCACATCTGTGGCCTGCTGGAGGTCATTCTGCAGGGCTCTGGCAGTACTCCTCCTTGCACAAAGGCGGAGGTAGCGGTCCTGCTGCTGGGTTGTTGGCCTCCTCCACATCTCCTGATGTACTGGCCTGTCTCCTGGTAGCGCCTCCATGCTCTGGACACTACGCTGACAGACACAGCAAACCTTCTTGCCACAGCTCGCATTGATGTGCCATCCTGGATGAGCTGCACTACCTGAGCCACTTGTGTGGGTTGTAGACTCCGTCTCATGCTACCACTAGAGTGAAAGCACCGCCAACCTTCAAAAGTGACCAAAACATCAGCCAGGAAGCATAGGAACTGAGAAGTCGTCTGTGGTCCCCACCTGCAGAACCACTCCTTTATTGGGGGTGTCTTGCTAATTGCCTATAATTTCCACCTGTTGTCTATTCCATTTGCACAACAGCATGTGAAATGTATTGTCAATCAGTGTTGCTTCCTAAGTGGACAGTTTGATTTCACAGAAGTGTGATTGACTTGGAGTTACATTGTGTTGTTTATGTGTTCCCTTTATTTTCTTGAGCAGTGTATATCAGAATTGGTCTGCCTGTGTAAACACAGCCTTGCTGTCTTATCTTTCATGTAGAGAGTGTTGTTTGGTCTGTATAAGGGCATGTTTATTTAATGTCATGATTGTATGATAAAGATAGATAAGATAATGGATATATTTTTGAAATCCTGTGTCAGTATCTGATACATATATTGTCAAAAGTTTGGACACATCTACTGATTCAAGGGTTTTTCTTTATTTTTACTGTTTTCTACATTGTAGAATAATAGTGACGACATAAACTATGAAATTACACATATGGAATCATGTAGTAACCAAAAAAGTGTTCAACAAATCAAAATATATTTTATATTTGAGATTCTTCAAAGTAGCCACCCTTTTCCTTGAAGACAGCTTTGCACACTCTCAACCAGCTTCACCTGGAATGCTTTTCCAACCGTCTTGAAGGAGTTCCCACATATGCTGAGCACTTGTTGACTGCTTTTCTTTCACTCTGCGGCCCAAATCTTCCAAAACCATGTCAATTGGGTTTCTGTTGGGTGATTGTGGAGGCCAGGTCATCTGATGCAGCACTCCAATCATTCTCCTTCTTGGTCAAATAGCCCTTACACAGCCTGGAGGTGTGTTGGGTCATTGTCCTGTTGAAAAATACATGATAGTCCCACTAAGCGCAAACCAGATGGGATGGCATATCGCTGCAGAAGGCTGTGGTAGCCATGCTGGTTAAGTGTGCCTTGAATTCTAAACAAATCACTGACAGTGTCACCAGCAATGTACCATCACACCTGCGCCTCCATGCTTCACGGTGGGAACCACACATGTGGAGATCATCCGTTCACCTACTCTGCATCTCACAAAGACATGGCAGTTGGAACCAAAAATCTGAAATTTGGACTCATCAGACCAAAGGACAGAATCCAACCAGTCTAATATCCATTGCTTGTGTTTCTTGGCCCAAGCAAGTCTCTTCTTGTTATTGGTGTCCTTTAGTAGTGGTTTCTTTGCAGCAATTCGACCATGAAGGCCTGATTCACACAGTCTCCTCTGAACAGTTGATGTTGAGATGTGTCTGTTACTTGAACTTTGTGAAGCATTTATTTGGGCTGCAATTTCTGGGGCTGGTAACTCTATGAACGTATCCTCTGAAGCAGAGGTGACTCTGGGTCTTCCTTTCCTGTGGCGGTCCTCATGAGAGCCAGTTTCATCATAGCGCTTGATGGTTTTTTCCGACTTCCAGTTGAAGAAACGTTAAAAGTTCTTGACATTTTCAGCATTGACTGACGTCATGTCTTAAAGTAATGATGGACTCGCGTTTCTCTTTGCTTATTTAATCTGTTCTTGCCGTAATATGGAATTGGTCTTTTACCAAATAGGGCTATCTTCTGTATACCCCTACCTTGTCACAACACAACTGATTGGCTCAAACACATTAAGAAGGAAAGACATTCCACAAATTAACTTTTAACAAGGAACACCTGTTAATTGAAATGCATTCCAGGTGACAACCTCATGAAGCTGGTTGAGAGAATGCCAAGAGTGTGCAAAGCTGTCATCAAGGCAAAGGGTGGTTACTTTGAAGAATCTCAAATATAAAATGTATTTTGATTTAACACTTTGATGATTACTAAATGATTCTGTATGTGTTATTTCATCATTTTGGTGTCATCACTATTATCCTACCATTTTGGAAATAGTAAAAATAAAGAAAAACCCTTGAATGAGTAAGTGTCCAAACTTTTGACTGGTACTGTACACTGACTGTACAAACCATTACGAACACCTGCTCTTTCCATGACATAGACTGTACAGGTGAATCCAGGTGAAAGCTGTGATCCTTTATTGATGTCCCTTGTTAAATCTACTTCAATCAGTGTAGATGAAGGGGAGGAGACAGGTTAAAGGAGGATTTTTTAGCCTTGAGACAATTGAGACATGGATTGTGTATATGTGTCATTCACCAATTGAGGGTGAATGGGCAAGACAAAATATTTGAGTATGGTAGTAGGTGCCAGGCGCATTGGTTTGTTATGAACTGCAATGTCGCTAGGGTTTTCACGCTCAACAGTTTCCCGTGTGTATCAAGAATGGTCCACCACCCAAAGGACATCCAGCCAACTTGACACAACTTTCGGAAGCATTGGAGTCAACATGCGCCAGCATCCCTGTGGAACGCTTTCGACAGCTTGTGGAGTCCATGACCTGACAAATTGAGTCTGTTCTGAGGGTAAAGGTGTCTGCGACTGAATATTAGGAAGGTGTTCTTAATGTTTGTACACTCAGTGTACATTCTGTGTATGTATAAGTATGTGTTTTCGGTGTGTGACTGTGTGTTTGCATATATTTGTTTTTGCTGTGTGCATGTGTGTGCATGTGTGTGCATGCATTTCTATGCACGTATAACTGTGTGTGCATGCATTTCTATGCACGTATAACTGGGTGTGCATGCATTTCTATGCACGTATAACTGTGTATCTCTCCATATGTGTTTGCCTTGTCAAGCAGCGAGGCCAGCCCGGGATTTGAACTGCGCGTGGAGCTGTACAGCTGCTGTTCAGAGGAGGACTACTCCACAGGGAGCACGCCTCGGAAACTAGCCAGCAAACTGAGCAGCTCTCTGGGCCGTTCGGCAGGGAAGAAGCTCCGCGTCGCCATGGACCCTGGAGCCTGCAGCCCCATCAGCAACGGAGGAGGAGCCACACTGCTGCTGCCTCTGCCCACAGTGGTGTGAGTGTTTATGTCCTGTACACACGCTACTTCTGTAGTGATATTCACACATCCTGAGACGTATTTCTAGTCATTCATACAGACGCACGTATGCAGTCCTGCAGCGAAACACCCACACAAAGTCACTGACGTGGACACCGACGTGTGTATTTAGTACCACAGTCACACAGCTTACCAGTGCCTCTGTCATGTGTTCTGTTCACAGGGGACCGAAGTACCATCTCCTGGCCCACACCACCCTGTCACTGTCACACGTCCAGGACAGCTTCCGCACACATGACCTCAGCATCTCGGGCAACGGTAGGTCACAGAAGGGATGTGGTTTATCCCATGTACAGTAAATATGGGTCAGACTTCTCTTTCCCTCCCTCTGTTTCAGTACCTCTCGCTCTCTCAGCTCCCCACACCTCTCTGATTCAGAGGGATTGGGTTAAATGCGGAAGACAACATTTTGGTTGAATGCATTGTTGTGCAACCGACTAGATATCATCTCTTTCTCTCTCCATTTTATCCCAGTCCCCCTCCCTCTTCCAGCCACGATGTTAGCTGACTGACAGTCATTGTCAAGGTCATAGTAATAAATTGGAGTGCTGTGTAAAACTCCAATGATGAGGTGTACAGGGGAGTAGACACCCTGACATGTGCAGCAGCTTAATTCATTATTAGAGCTGTAATATAGTTTCATGTTGTTAAGGGGCTCACCTTGCAGCTGTGAGACTTTTATTCCCTGCTATTGTGTGTGTGTGTGTGTGTGTGTGTGTGTGTGTGTGTGTGTGTGTGTGTGTGTGTGTGCGCGCATGTTTTGTTTCATTCCTTGCTCTCTCTATCCCCCTCTCTGTCTTTCCCTCTAGAGGAGTGTTCACACTGGGTGCCTCTCTACGGCAATGTGTGTTGTCGCCTGGCTGCCCAGCCTCACTGTATGACCCAACAGATGATGAGCGGCTGCTTGAAGGTCAAGGTGAGGGTGTCTGTGTGTGTTTGGGAGGATAGCAAGGCATGTCTCTCTCTCTCTAATTAGCGCCTCTGTCTCTCACAGCAGTTTGGAGGTGACCCTCAGAGTTGGACAAACGTCTACGGCGTCCTTAAAGGGACAAACCTTTTCTGTTATCACCGGCAAGAGGATGTAGAGGCTAACATAGAGCCAGCTTTTACCATTTCCATCAATAAGGTCAGTGGATGAAACAATAAAGCATGCTAGCTGGTGGCCCCTGACCCACAGCAAAAAGTCCTCATTCAGCTTCAGACAGAGACAGTTTTGTAGAATCATGCATCAATCAACAGCTCTGACTGCTCTGCTCTCAGGAGGATCAAGCTTATTATTATTATTATTATTATTAAGCTGAACCCAGTGAGGCGGAACAGGGCACTGCTTCCACCTACTGGTGGGGATGGGGAAATACATATGGAGTACTGTCTTTAGGGCGTCACAATAATATCTCCTTTCTCCTGAAATGTACACTCATTTACTACTTCCCAAAGCATTGGATTGGTGGGGGCATGGGCTACAGGAAGTTTCCACCCATTATACCTGTCCTTTCCTTTCAAACTAGTGAAGGGAAGTGAACATGTGCACACGTTGGGAGGAATGAGAGACAACTGTGACGTATTTAACTTATATTTAACTAGGCAAGTCAGTTAAGAACAAATTCTTATTTACAATGACGGCCTACCTAGGCCAAACCTGGACCACGCTGGGCCAATTGTGCACCGCCCTACGGGACTCCCAATCACGCCTGGATAGCTGATAACTGGGCACAGATTCATGCTTGAGGTTACTTGAGTGGACTTGGCGCATATGTCACTCACCGCTCTGCGTGTCAGTAAGTGCATTCACGCACTGTGAGTTGACGAGAAAATCAATGCTTTGATGCTTAAATTCATCTTTTTGGGGAGGTTATTGAATCATTTGGTCAAATGCAACATTATTAGCTGATTGTGTGTGTGTATCCGGTGTGTTAGAAGACGAGAATACGGGCGTCGGAGAAGGACCTCCACAATAAGGCCCAGAGCATCTGTATCAGTAACCATTATGGAGGAGAGGAGGTGACACACACACTCTCAGCAGACAGTCGTGAAGACACACACCGCTGGATGGAGGCCTTCTGGCAACAGTTCTATGACATGAGTAAGTAGGCGGATCACATGATTAGGGGCCTGAGTTCTTCATTGGTGAGCTCAGGGAAAAACTCCTGGCCCTAGAGTAGACATACACACCCTACACTATAGGTCCTGATATGCTCTGGTTCATGTGCTCATTGAGTCCTGATGTGTCGTTAGTGGTTTTCTCAGGTTGATTGGATGTTGGAAGATGACTGACAGTTTCCTTCTTCCATGCAGGCCAATGGAAGCAGTGCTGTGACGACCTAATGAAGATTGAGCTGCCATCGCCCCGGAAACCAACCCTGGTCACATCGAAACAGGGTTCTCTTTACCATGAAATGGGTAAGACAACGACCCAAATTGTCCAAAATACTTTTTATATGATCCAGTAATATGTTGTCGATACTTAGACTTGAGTTTCTTTCTGCTTTTATTTATTTGTAATAAATCTAGAACATATTTGTTAGTTATACGTTTAGGGTTACAAAAATTATAGCTTAATAATAGGTTAATAGGTTTACAAAAACAAATAAATTAAATATATACTGAACAAAAATATTATAAATGCAAATTGCAACAATTTCAATGATTTTACTCAGTTACAGTTTATATAAGGACATCAGTCAATATAAATAAAGAAATGAGGCACTAATCTATAGATTTCACATGACTGGGCAGGGCGCAGCCACTTGTGGAGCCAATAAATAAAAAATCCCAAAAAGAATGGCTTTATTACAGACAGAAATACTCCTCAATTTCATCAGCTGTCGGGGTGGCTGGTGTCAGACGATCCCGCAGGTGAAGAAGCAGGATGTGGAGGTCCTGGGCTGGTTACACGTGGTCTGCGGTTGTGAGACCAGTTGGACGTATTGCCAAATTCTCTAAAAAGATGTTGGAGGCGGCTTATGGTAGAGAAATGAACATTAAATTCTCTGTCAACAGCTCTGGTGGACGTTCCTGCAGTCAGCATGCCAATTGCACACTCCATCAAAACTTGAGACATCTGTGTCATTGTGTTGTGTGACAAAACTGCACATTTTATAGTGGCCTTTCGTCCTCAGCACCAGGTGCATCTGTGTAATGATCATGCTGTTTAATCAGCTTCTTGATATGCCACACCTGTCAGGTGGATGGATTATCTTGGCAGAAGAGAAATGCTCACTACCAGGGATGTAAACAAATGTGTGGGTAAAATCTTAGAGAAATACGCTTTTTGTGCGTGTGGAACATTTCTGGGATTTTTATTTCAGCTCATGAAACATGGGACCAACACTTTAAATTTTGTTCAGTATATTTCCAGAGGATGATAGTCCCCTTAACCGCATGCGTGTTTCTGACTGTTCTAACAGTGGTGGTACTTATGCATGAGCTCTCCATTGGACTCTACTCTGAGCTGCCTATTACCGCACTAGCACACCAACCTCTATGCATAATGGATGGAAGTGTTCTTTTCTCTGACGTGCTGACTCTCTCTCCCTCTTCCTTTATCTCTCTCTCTCTCTCATTGTGTGTCTCTCAATCCTTCCTTTTTGGCTATCACCTTCCCTGCCACTCTCCTTTGTTCCTGTCCTCAAATTACACCCCCCTTTTTTTCCACCATTATCATTCTATTCCCATCATTGTTAATTTTACACTCCAATGGAATTCTAATATTCATACATTCTAAATTAACTCATTTTACCGTGTTATGCACATCAATTTATTCCCCAAATCATGTATCACAACTTTATTTCACCCTGCCCATCAATGCACATAAAACCTGCCCCCCACCGGACCCTAGCCCCCCTCACCATCCCGTCCTGTGAGGGTATCTTGCTGCAGGATAATGCTGTGTCTGCTGAGATTCGTGCTCTGCTCTCCTCCTATTACAACGACAGGTGAAGTAGCAGTGGGGTCCACTCACACACTGCAGTATTGAACCTGACCCCACCCCCCCTTCAACTAGCATCACCAAGTCTAGGTCTACCCTCTCTGAACTGTATTCGACTGTCTCAACGTCATTAGGACGGTCTGTCCGGCCACAGTAATGACTTTCCTCTGTTCCTCCTAGTTATTGACACCTCTGATGACATCAGCACGGTGACGGACATCCTGGCGCGGCGGATGCAGGAGCTGGAGCTGAGGAGCCAGCTGGGGACCTCTCCTCCCTGGATGTCCCTGTTCGAGGACTCTCCTGGTTGCCCCCGCACCCACAACCGCCTCCCCCACAGCCCCCTGCGCTGCCCCCGGCCCGGCCTGCTCTCCTCAGAAGCCAGCCTGACCTCGGACAGCGACAGCCCCTGCAGCACCAGCCCTTGCTCCCGCCACAGTGGCTGGGCAGAGCCCCTCTCCCTCTCCTCCCCCTCCTCACACTTCCGCCCCCGCACCCTATCCCTGGACGCCAAGCTCAGCACCCTCCGGGGCAGGGGGTGTGGAGGGGTGTTACAGTGCTCCTGTCAGCCCCCCTCCTCCTCCCTTGCCCCCATCCCAGCCCAACGCGTCCCCCAGGCCACCCTGTCCTGCTCCAACTCTACCTCCAGTAACAGCTCCAGCGAGGGCAGCCACAGCCCTGAGTTGTCAGACGGCACCCCTTTCTCACACCCCTCTTCGGCCCGTCAGAGCCTCAGGAACTTGAGGGCTAAACTGGACCCCCGGAATTGGCTCCAGAGCCAGGTATAACCAAGCTCAGACCCCCAAATCACCCAAGGCCCTGGTAAGAACTGACAGGAAGGAAGCCCCCACTTCCTCGATGATGAAAGGGCATTGGTGTTAACTGGAATGACTTCAATCTAATGACAGGAGAATTGTCAGTGTATGGGAATGTTTAGTATCTGAGTGTGGTCATAGGGTTGTTGGTGTAACTTGTGATCTATTCAAATGGCTAGACCCACTGTCGTCGGTAATGGCAATTAAATCCTGCCAGAAAAAGTCCTCTGAAACTACTAATACACTGATTTGCTTATTGCATGATTGTGCTCGAAGTCAAGGAATGTGTTGTTTCAGATCTTTAAACTGCTCAGAAAGTGAATGAATTTTGAAAACTCAACTTAATGCAACTGTGCTCCCATTAATTTACTGTGCTGCTTGTTACTACTACTACTACTGTGATAACATCCGGGTCACTTCCTCTGCTGGGTTTCCAGAACTTCCCCTACATTCATGAACACATTGTAGGCCTAATACACATCAACCAATATTTGAGTTCACCAGGACATTCCGTTAAGAAACCTGACTGCAATTATTTGTACCGATGTATGGAGTAATTATAATGAATTGAAGGAAGCCAAAGGTAATGTACTACATAATCACGAGAAGCCATATTAACTCCTGTGTTACACTGCCTCATTCAAGTACTGTGTGCAAATGTACTGACCTTGAAGAGCGTAGAACCTGGGAATGTGCATACATGGGTGAAGAATTTTGGAATCCCACAACTCTGACCTCTTAGTTTGTGGTACTACAGTCATAATGTTATGCCCGGCAAACCGGTCTCAAAATTCTGCTGCAATACCATATGAAACATTGTAATCGATCAAGTATGCAATGCAGGACATATTGATCTCTAGAAAATATTGTGTTGTGTTTTTTTTGTCTTGAAATAGTGTAGTCTTTCACCTAATGCCAAGCAGCTGATTGTATCGGTTAAGTGATGAGGTGGGCAGGGGTAGGTGTGTCTCTGGTCTGTGCAGTAAAGCCTAACAATCCCTGTGTTCTAATGGACTTTCTAACATGCTACTGTGTCACAAGGGCTCGCAGCTGGCTCACTCCTTTTTACTCAGAGCAAAACAACTGTACATGCTTCAAAGTGGCATTTGTTACTGTAAAGTTTTTTTGTAATAAGTTAACAAAACTCTTTTTCTTATACATTATACATGATTGATTTTGTTATAAATACAGCTATATTGATTTATTTTTAACAGATTGCATATCTATAACTGTGTCTAATAGATCACATTGAATGTTAACCTTGCAAGAGTGTCTTGTGTTAGCAGACTGTCTGCATGCACGTCATCCTAGGGGAGAAAGGAATAAGAACTGTCAGTCATGTTTTAAATACTGTATTAACATAACAATAATAAATGATGTATCCATTCAGAAACAGCCTTGGATTATTTATTCTGTCATATCTCTCCTTTTTAGTGGAAATTATATACATCGTATAATCCCAGTAGAAATGTCACGTCAGTATGACATGAGGATTAAAGCCATCCACTAACTCTAGATCAAACATCCCTCTCGATCAAACATCATGTGCTTTTTGTCAATGTTGACTAACTCTGTGTCAGTTGACCAAAAACCTATGTCAACATAGACCCATTCTATTTACAGAACATGCCCCCACACTTTATTCAAAATAAATAATAAAACGAGTGCATGCCAAATTATTTTGTTTTTATATAGTTTAGAGACTGAATTAATATTTCACCCATTTAGAGTTGAAGTCTGAATGTGCTCCAAGAGCCATTGACCTAGATATCACGATCATTCTCTGCACACGGAATCCAAGGCTGAGTCGCGATTCTCCACCCGTCTCCCAGTGTGCACTTCCACACATGAACAGTCATGGATTTAAAAGAATTGTGGATTGGTAAAATCCTTTGCTAGACAGACTTTCCACCATTGTTAAATCTATGATGTGTAGTGTAAAAGTGCACACTTTGGGAAAAGGGTAAAGAATTGGGAAGCAGCCAAACTGTCACATGAATCTTTCAATAGGAATTTGTGCTTGTTGAAAATGCCATTTTCACAGTGTTGAAAGTAAAAGGAAAACCACACAGTAACTGGTTTGTCTCATTTCAAGAATGTGCTAACACTTTTATTTTATTGCGAGTGTGATGGATTATACAGAGCGGGCTTTTTCTGGATTCAAATGTGGTTTAGGTGAAGGGTCAATGGTGCAGCTGTTGACTTAATCACTGAAATAAAAGCTAGACAGTCAGGGAGAAGCTTTTTTTTTTAAATGAATTTTGTTGTTTGAGTCACTCAGATGGTACAAACCATGGCAAACCATGTAGAATTGTAGGACATTTTCTTAGAAAAAAAAGTCAGCCTCATTGCAAAATGTATAGAATTACAGGAACTTTATAATCTTTGAGAACTAACAAATACTTAGAGGCCTTCCTGTTGGCTCCAGTGACTAAATGTAGCTGTTCTAAAGAAAAGTTGCTGCAATTCTACACATTTTGCAATGAGGCTGACTTTTTTTTCTAAGAAAATGGTCCTACAATTCTACACATTTTGCCATGTTTATGCTATCTGAGTGACTCAAACAAAATCCATTAATTTATTTTTTTATTCTCCCTGACTGTCTAGCTTTTATTTCAGTGATTGTTAGTTCTCAAATATAATCCTGTTCATAAATATATAGGCCCATTATCTTTTCTACATACTTTATATCTGGTTTAAGTCAATTAAATTAAAAGAAGTTGTATTGGTCACATACACATATTTAGCAGATGTTATTGCGGGTGTAGAGACAATGCTTGTGTTCCTAGCTCGAACAGTGCAGTTGTATCTAAAAACAATTCACAAAAATACACACATCGAGAAATAAAATAATGGAATTAATAAATATTAGATAACACTGACAAAAAAAATATTTTTATTTTATTCATAGGCGGCCCGAAAAAAAACTTGGCCCGCCCGAGACTAGTGTTACAAAATATATAGGTCTCCTCCACCAGCTGGCTGTCTCCCTCTCTCTTAGCCTGGGGACAATGTTATAAAAGATACTGATGAGTCATGCCCTCTGTCGGTCTGCCTGTCTGTCTCTGTGTAGGTGTTGTGCTGTCACATTGTATCCCCTAAGGGAACTATGTTATTCATCTCCAGTCCAAGCAGGCCTCCCTAAGGTTTCTTAAATATGTTTTAGCCCAGCGACAGCACACCTGATTCAGCTACCCAACTAATGATCAAGAGCTTGAGTAGTTGTGGGGACTCCCGAGGTACTGGGGTTAAGAAACACTGTCATATGAGAGGCTGCCTCATGGGAAAGAGCATTCCAACGATCACACAACTTAATATTTATCTAAATATGACATAATAAACAAGGTTTATTTTCCAGTCTTTAATGAATCCTGTAATAATGGGAATCTCAATATTCTGTCATTCATTGCCTGATGTAATTCAATGGGGGCATTTTGATGAATCATATAAAATAACATACTTTGGATCACATCAGTTTATAATAGACAGTACAAGGAAATCCTGTTAATTGAGGGGTTGAATTATATTCCTCACATCCCCCAACCTATCTCTGCAAAAGATTCAAACTGGGGGTGCCATGTGGCTAGCAGATGCCATGTGTGTTGGACGCCCGTAGCGCCAATCCGGCCAAGGTCCTCCAGGCAAACGTGGAGAAGCGTGCTGGGCAGGTTCCGGCTCTGTCGATGTACCCCGAGGCGATGTGGTGGAGCCGTTTCGCACCAAACGTGTGATAGTGTCCAGGCATTACCTGGTCCACCTGCTCACTATCCACCAGCCCCACCAGACGCTCACAGCTACTGACGTAGTCGCTGACACGGCTGGTGGGCAGCCAGTCGATCATGGCTCCGTCATAGACCACGTCCCCACTGAACAGCATCTTGTTGTCCCCGTCGTGCAGGCAGATGCTGCCCCGGGAGTGGCCGGGCATGTGCAGCACCTTCAGCTGCCTGTCGCCCAGGTTGATGACATCACCTGAGGGAGAGCAAGGAGAGAGACGTGGAAAATGGACTCATTGAGCAATAAGATATTCCAACTGCATTGCAGCACTGACACAGCAGAAGTGTATTGACTGGTGTAAAAATGACACAGGGATAGGACGCTAGGTGGGGAGAGTTTGCTCCAAGTTTGTCAAGTGAGCAGCAATGAGTGAAAATGAAACAAGAAGGGACAAAACACCTGCTATGATGAAGAATATGGATCCATCAACGTTAGGATAGTGAGAGAGAGAGTATGAAAACAGCATCTCTGTGTGTGTGTGTGTGACTCAATAACAACCAAAGTGCCATTTGACTTTAAATAATCCCTCCTAGGGGAGAGAGAGAGTCAGATGAGAGAGAGAGAGTATGATGAGATTGATTATACAGTTAGATAAAATAGTGGATCATGTGTGTGTGTGTGTGTGTGTGTGTGTGTGTGTGTGTGTGTGTGTGTGTGTGTGTGTGTGTGTGTGTGTGTGTGTGTGTGTGTGTGTGTGTGTGTGTGTGCATGTGTGTGTGTGTGTGTGTGTGTGCATGTGTGCCCTTGCATGCGCACCTATGTGTGTGTGTGTGTGTGTGTGTGTGTGTGTGTGTGTGTGTGTGTGCGTGCGTGCGTGCGTGCGTGTGTGCGTGAGTTGGGAGGTCAGTGTTGGTACCCTGCCAAGTCTACTCTGCAGTATACATTTCCCTATGGGATGCAGCTTAATGTGAAAGCGTATTCCAATGCAATGTTGATTTTCTGTAACAAGGGGCAAATCCACATCCTTTAAGGACTGTGTAATTACATTCATATTGACCATATCCTTCTCTCAAATCCATATCATGCATTAGAGACTGAACACAGCAAATGATCTTTCAGATTACTGGTAACAATCATGCCACCACATTGGTGTACCATAACCACTAGATTGTATGGTTTGGTTATTACCTTCTTGTAGTATGTGTGTTGGTTGGACAGCCTTGACTCTGTATCCTCTAGCCCTCCATCCTGGCCAGGGAGCCTGGACTATCTCTCTGTCAGACAGCCACGTAACGGTCTCGAAGTTGTCTCCGTTGGCCAGTGCATCGACCTCTGCACTGTGGACTCCCACCTGTTCGAACTGATGCAGACCACCTGAGTGGTCGAAGTGGGCGTGGGTGGCGATCGCCAAAATGGGGTTCTTTCGCTGCGGGTCGTCTCCAAGCAGACCTTTGGTGTTAATGTAATCTGGTAAACTCCTCAACCCCAAGCCTGTGTCTATCACTACATCTTGATGAGACCCTCTAAGGAGCCAAATATTTGCTCTGTTTGACGAATCAAAAAACTTCTCCTGGATCCAGTACAGACCTTCTCCGATGGATTTGTGCGCGTACCAGTCCGTTGCAGACATCCCAGTTCATGCACTTGGCGTAATAATCAAATATGTTATGCGGTCAATTTTGTTGCTGCACACTGGTACTATAATACAACTCTATTTACGCAAAAAAAAGAATGGTGGTCTCCGGATACACAGTTGTGGGAGGAACGCATGTTGACTGAACGAATATAATGTGAAACCAAACACTAATGGTCAGCTAAGAACACACCCACCATGTCGTCATGAAAACCATGCCCTTGAATGCATCGCTACAAAGCATCAGTTGTGTGCGGAGGAGAACGGTTTCCATCCGATTGAACCTGCTCTAAACTCCCCCCCGAACCGCTATTGACCAACCAGAGTTTACCGTAACCAGCCACTCAGACCTCGGACACTTTTAGCAAAGAATCTACATTGCGCCTTTGGCCTACTGCGGTCCAAACACTTAAAACACTCACCCTCGTCGCCATCTTGGAGGGCAGTCCAAATGATTAGCCAAGCAAGGGAAGTTTGCAACGTAATCCCCCCAGCCCTGGTATGTAAGTCCAAACACTTAAAAGACACACACTATCCACACAGTCCCTTTTTTATTGTAATTTGTATTATTTTTATTAACAACAAATCAATACAGAAAGTACATGGGTATTATCAATAAAACCGTTCCAATAAGGCATGACATAAGGTATAGAGCTACAACATCCTGTTGAAACAAGGTTCTATTGCTCTGTTGTTGAATGGACCAATAGAAACATCTTTCCTACTGATGAGTCAACAGGGTTAATGGAATGTAGGTTCTGAGGGTCAGATCTTGACACGTTCCTGAAGAATAAAGGCATCTAAAACAATTGTACAATCTGTAGGTGTTACAGGGATCTTGTAAAGTGATAAGAATTCCTTATAACCAAGTAAAAAACACCTCTGCATTTACAAGTTGGCTCACCAATAGGATATTATTTCAGAACCAATATTCTAAAAACAAAGTATTTTTATACAATATAGATTATACAGATGATTCCCAAATAATATCTGTGTGGAGAAAAATTATGCTTATAAATTAAGGACCATGACAAGTAATCCTGCCGATGAAAAGCAGAGTTTCACTGGAACTTTGTCAATATTATAATTGCAAACCAACATGAAGTTAAGGCCACCAAAAGTAGAGAAGACACGACGAGGAATAACATTCCCCATAGAAGTGGGTCTTCTTAGGAATTGTTTTATCCAATTGATCTTAAAAGTATTATTTAAGGTAGTAAAGTCCAGAAGTTTCAGCCCACCATACTCATACGTGTTTTCCTAATGTACTTTTCTTAGCGGATGTACAATCGTCGCAAATGTAATTATGGGGAGTTTCAGGCCCCGGAGTGAACATAATTGTACACTCGCAAACCCGACTAAAAAAGAGGGCTTGAGGGGCTTATGTTGCAAACTTCCCTTGCTAGGCTAATCATTTGGACCGCCCTCCTTGGGATAGAACAGTATAGAATACAGTATATATATATGAGATGAGTAATGCAAGATATGTAAACATTATTGAGTGAATGAGATACCGTAGAATAGTATAGAAAACAGTATAAACAGTGGGGAGAACAAGTATTTGATACACTGCCGATTTTGCAGGTTTTCCTACTTACAAAGCATGTAGAGGTCTGTAAAATCCAGAAAATCACATTGTATGATTTTTAAGTAATTCATTTGCATTTTATTGCATGACGTAAGTATTTGATACATCAGAAAAGCAGAACTTAATATTTGGTACAGAAACCTTTGTTTGTAATTACAGAGACCATACATTTCCTGTAGTTCTTGACCAGGTTTGCACACACTGCAGCAGGGATTTTGGCCCACACCTCCATACAGACCTCCAGATCCTTCAGGTTTCGGGGCTGTCGCTGGGCAATACAGACTTTCAGCTCCCTCCAAAGATTTTCTATTGGGTTCAGGTATGGAGACTGGCTAGGCCACTCCAGGACCTTGAGATGCTTCTTACGGAGCCACTCCTTAGTTGCCCTGGCTGTATGTTTCGGGTCGTTGTCATGCTGGAAGACCCAGCCACGAGCCATCTTCAATGCTCTTACTGAGTGAAGGACGTTGTTGGCCAAGATCTCACGATACATGGCCCCATCCATCCTCCCCTCAATACGGTGCAGTCGTCCTGTCCACTTTGCAGAAAAGCATCCCCAAAGAATGATGTTTCCACCTCCATGCTTCACGGTTGGGATAGTGTTCTTGGGGTTGTACTCATGCTTCTTCTTCCTCCAAACACGGCGAGTGTTTAGACCAAAAAGCTCTATTTTTGTCTCATCAGACCACACGACCTTCTCCCATTCCTCCTCTGGATCATCCAGATGGTCATTGACAAACTTCAGATGGGCCTGGACATGCGCTGGCTTGAGCAGGGGGACCTTGCGTATGCTGCAGGATTTTAATCCATGACTGCGTAGTGTGTTACCAATGGTTTTCTTTGAGACTGTGGTCCCAGCTCTCTTCAAGTCATTGACCAGGTCCTGCCGTGTAGTTCTGGGCTGATCCCTCACCTTCCTCATGATCATTGATGCCCCACGAGGTGAAATCTTTCATGGAGCCCCAGACCGAGGGTGATTGACCGCCATCTTGAACTTCTTCCATTTTCTAATAATTGTACCAACAGTTGTTGCTTTCTCACCAAGCTGCTTGCCTATTGTCCTGTAGCCCATCCCAGCCTTGTGCAGGTCTACAATTTTATCCCTGATGTCCTTAGACAGCTCCCTGGTCTTGGCCATTGTGGAGAGGTTGGAGTCTGATTGAGTGTGTGGACAGGTGTCTTTTATAGTTCAAACAGGTGCAGTTAATACAGGTAATGAGTGGAGAACAGGAGGGCTTCTTAAAGAAAAACTAACAGGTCTGTGAGAGACGGAATTCTTACTGGTTGGTAGGTGATCAAATACTTATGTCATGCAATAAAATGCAAATTAATTACTTAAAAATCATACAATGTGATTTTATGGATTTTTGTCTCTCACAGTTGAAGTGTACCCATGATAAAAATTACAGACGTCTACATGCTTTGTAAGTAGGAAAACCTGCAAAATCGGCAGTGTATCAAATACTTGTTCTCCCCACTGTACAAATGAGATGAGTAATGCCAGATATGTAAACATTTAGTGACTAAGATACCGTAGAATAGTATAGAATACAGTATATACATATGAGATGCCAGATATGTAAACATTATTAAAGTGGCCAGTGATTTCTAGTCTATGCTTATAGGCAGCAGCCTCTAATGTGCTAGTGATGGCTGTTTAGAATAGAAGCTGGCCTTGAGATAGAAGCTGTTTTTCTCTTAGTTCCAGCTTTGATGCACCTGTACTGACCTCACCTTCTGGATGATAGCTAGGTGAACAGGCAGTGACATCGGGTGCTGTAGGTGTCCTTGAGGGCGGGTAGTTTGCCCCCGTTAATGCGTTGGGCAGACCGCACCACCCTCTGGAGAGCCTTGCGGTTGCGGGCGGTGCAGTTGCTGTGCCAGGCGGTGATACAGCTATACAAGTTAGTGAGGGTTATAGGCTACATGTGCACCACCAAGTCAGAACAGTAGGCAAAATTAAGAGGGGTAAATAGACCAAATTATTAGGGTGAGGCACTTGGACTACTAACATTTTACGACACAACATACACTTAGTATTACTTTCTTAGCTATAGTATACATATATCCCTGGCATATTATATCATTTATGCAGCAGTATACAATACATTTTTGGACTCACCTTGTTGTGCTGTGCTCACTTGAACAGGAAGGTGGAGCGGCGGACCTTTGTGGGAAAATTTTGTCATCAAAGTCTGGCATTCTCTGGATTTATGGTGCTTTCAAGACAACTGGGAACTTCTAAAAAAACAAGGTTGAATCATGATGACGTCATTGATCTTCAGGTCGCAGCTCTAGAAAGAGGCTGGATTTACAATTCCGAGTTAGATGACCGCTCAAAACGTATTTTCCCAGTCGGAGCTCCTTTATTCCCGACTTCCCAGTGTTGTTGAACTCACTTAAGTCAAGTTTTTGCAGTTAACAGTTGTTTTGAGTGCGGCACAAATCATGCTTCATTGACAGCATGGCCAATGTTGAAAGTTTATCATTTTAAATTTGGAAAAGATCCCCTTAATTCCAGATTTGGCACCACACAGTAACTCCACTGAATAGTAGGCTAGTGATTGCTTTGCAATGCTTGCAGTTAGCCACTGTCACTGTTTCCTTCCAAACCACTCATTGTTGAATTTGCAATTTCCAACTTGTTGTGTAATGTTTATGTCCAATGGCCAAAGAGCACCCATACGTTTTATCTATTATTTCTCTTCATATGACAAGGATTCAAATGGATTTTCCAGCTAAGATTTTGAAAATATGATGTTGACATGATCAGTCCAATCAAAGCTACTCTACATATAACGTGGTTTGACGTGGTTTTATCTGTGGTCAATGACCTTGAGCCTTCTTGGATGGGCACTTCTAATGTAACTCTATGGCAGCACACAAGGGGCTAGAATTTTCTAGCACTACCCTTAGACTTGGTGGTGACCTAGTGTCCCCATGAGTGACAGAACATGGGGCCAACCACAGCGCTTCGTTTATTCTGCTGGCTTGCCCCACTACCACAGAAAGCACTGAGCTAGGCTGAAACACCTGCATTTTGGAACTGCCTTACTCAAGAAAATAAAAGAGACCATGTTTGTATGCGGGTTTATTAACTCTATGATATATATATTTTGACATTGTTTGCAAATGTGATAAGGTGCGTCTAGGTGATAGGTGTAGGAGTCAGGCGCAGGAGAGCAGGGATGTCTGAGAAGCGTGTTTTATTAAGACAGTCCACCAACACAGGAATGGCACAGTCGAAAAGGACTACGCACTCGTAACAGAGAACCCATGCAAACGCACGGAGGAACAAACACAGTTCCGACACTATATACACTTACGTAACCGTGAAAACAAATAAAGGTAAATACAACCGAGCACATCACATAAAAAGACTAATCCCGCACAAACTTAGGCAGGCAACTGGTTACCCTTATTCACACAGACATTAACGCAAATGAAACCAGGTGTGAAAAAAGAACCAAAGACAAAACAAACAGAAAGGGAAAAAAGGATCGGTGGTGGCTAGTAGACCGGCGACACCGAGCGCTGCCCAGACAGGGAGAGGAGTTACCTTCGGTAGAAGTCGTGACAGCAAACTGATATGTGACACATATTAATGCCAAAATAACATGCAAAACAGGCAAAGTTGCCTCTGTGTATATATATATATATCAAGTATGCTTTATGCGATATCTATATGTGATACACCCTTTCCAAAACCTAAATCTAACAGAGAGAAGTGTAGTTTGTGGATAAAAATTTGTGGACGACTTCATTCACAGTTGAACACAACAAGCAAGATAGCTAATGAAGGACACGTTTGCTCCAAGGTAAGCAACTAAGTTAACCTTTTTCATAGTGTGTGATATCTCAATATATTACTAAGAGAAATACAATAAACTGGCTAGATAAAGTTAGCAACAATGTTAACATTGTACAACTAAGTTAAACTTTGTTAGCTAACGTCAGCTAGCTAACTTTGTTAGGCTACATGGTGTATCACAAATCTTAAGTCATCATTCTTTCAGAACTTTGTTGATGGGAAGTCAAGCCTTCAGTACCCAAATCCAGCTGTTGCTGCTTCTGCAACTGCTGGAGGAGGTTTAACCAAACCTAGCCTACATTACCAAATGTTAACAGACAGTCAGGGGCACATTTCATACGTTTATCCTTTATATAGAGGCTTTGTACATAAATGCAACTCGGCCACTCAGGAACATTCACTGTCTTCTTGGTAAGCAACTCCAGTGTAGATTTGGCCTTGTGGTTTAGGATATTATCCTGCTGAAAGGTGAATTTGTCTCCAAGTGTCTGTTGGAAAGCAGACTGAAACAGGCTTTCCCCTAGGATTTTACCTGTGCTTAGCTTTATTCAGCTTTTTTTTACCAAGAAGAAGTTGGCTGCAAAGCCGAAACGTCTGTGTACGCTATCCCTGATTCAGTGAAAAGGATGAAAAAACGAAGTATGCTTTATGCAATATCTTTGCGGACCCATTAAACAAAAGGTGTACAGTATTATAAACTCCCCAGTCCTTGCCGGTAACAAACATACCCATAATATGATGCTGTCACCACCATGCTTGAAAATATGAAGAGTGGTACTCAGTAACATGTTGTTGCATTTGCCCCAAACATACCGTTTCCTATTCAGGACATAAGGTTATTTTCTTTTCTACATTTTTTGGCAGTTTTACTTTAGTGCCTTATAACAAACTACAATTCATCCTCAGTTTTCTCCTATCACAGCCACTAATTCCTGAACGTTTTCCTTCCTCGTCCTTCTCTCCAGCTGTGATTTTGGGCAGCTCCATGGTAAGAAATGTGACTGTTCCTGGTGCAAAAACAATGTCCTATCCCGGAGCTTGAGTAAATAATATTACTAAGCTGCTCCCGAATGTACTACATCAGGACATGGAAATCCATTCTATTGTAGTCCATGTGGGTTTTAATTACATTGTGAAGGGCAGCTCTCAACAGCTGAAATTGAATTTTAAAGAGCTAATTGACTCTCTGTTTGTAGAGAGCTAATTGACTCTCTATTTGACACTAACAGAAGACCCATTGTCCCGCCCTGACCTGAGATATCTCTGTTTTCTTTATATTTTGGTTAGGTCAGGGTGTGACTAGGGTGGGTACGCTAGTTTTGTATTGTCTAGGGTTTTTGTATGTCTAGGGTTTTGTAGGTCTAGGGTTTTGTAGGTCTCTGGGTTTTGATAATTCTATGTTGGCCTGATATGGTTCCCAATCAGAGACAGCTGTTGATCGTTGTCTTTGATTGGCTTGGCTGTGTAGTTGCCTGTCAGCACTCGTTTGTATAGCTTCATGGTTCATTTTGTTATTTTGTTCTTCTTGTTCAGTGTTCATTATTTTAATAAATAAGAATGTACGCATACCACGCATACCTTGGTCCGATCTTTATAACGAACTTGACACCCATCCTATCTGGCCCTGTGCCCTCATTGAATCGAGGCATTGAGCACTTTAGCAGGATTCTTTCTCTTCACAACTGGTTACGTGATTATTGCAGCTCAATGGGTGTAACTTCTTTTTGACAATTTCAATACCTTTTGAAAACAAAACACGTTTTATAAGGAGGATGGGATCCACCCAAATTATTACTGGATCCTTTCACAGCATTATAAGGCTTCGTTGAGACAATGACTTATCAATGACTCAAGCCCAGTTCAGCTAATCACTACCATTGTAATGCAGAGTTGTCATGATGCTTCAGCAATTGTACATTACACCAGGGGCGTTGGTAGACACAATACAATGTAAGTAACCTAATTTATGTCCCTCTAACTGCTCTGAATGATGTCAGGCTGGAAGGTGTAGAAAGTCAGGCGTTGGAGAGCAGAGATGAGTGAAACAACGCATTACTAATTTGTAAGTCGCTCTGGATAAGAGCGTCTGCTAAATGACTTAAATGTAAATGTAAATAAACAGCACCGGTACAAACCAGCCGGAACATTCCGACCTGAATAAATAACAATCACAGACAAAGACATGTGGGAAACAGAGGGTTAAATACATGACCAGTAATTGGGAAATGAAAACCAGGTGTGTGGAAAAACGAGACAAAATAAATGGAAAATGACAAATGGATCGGCGATGGCTAGAAGACTGGTGATGTCGACCGCCGAACAAGGAGAGGCATCAACTTTGGCCGAAGTCGTGACAGTACCCCCCTTGACGTGCGGCTCCAGCAGCACATCGACACCGGCCTCGGGGACGACCCGGAGGACGAGGCGCAGGGCGATCCGGATGGAGGCGGTGGAACTCTCGCAGCATTGAAGGATCCAACACATCCTCCACCAGAACCCAGCATCTCTCCTCCAGACCATACCCCTCCTAGTCCACGAGGTACTGAAGGTCCCTCGCCCGACGTCTCGAATCCAGTATGGAACGAACGGAGTACGCCGGGGCCCCCTCGATGTCCAGAGGGGGCGGAGGACCTCCTGCACCTTAGAATCCTGGAGCGGGCCAGCCACCACCAGCCTGAGGAGAGACACATGAAACGAGGGGTTAATGCGGTAATTTGGGGGCTTTGTACTTAACGCCTGCTCAATGTCCGCGTCCAGCTCCCATACGACCAGCGCTACCAGGCAGGAGGCCGGGATTATGGGAGTATGATCCGTGAGCCGCTCCTCTGTGTCATACAGCCGGGACAATGCATCTGCCTTCACATTTTGGGAACCTGGTCTGTAGGACAGGGTGAAAACAAAACGGGTAAAAAACACAGGTCCCTGAAAATGTCATCTACAAAGGCCTGGAAGACTGGTGGAGCATTCAACAACCCGTATGGCATGACACAGTACTCATAGTGCCCTGAGGTGGTACTGAAAGCTGTCTTACACTCGTCTTCCACTTGTCTCCCTCCTGGATACACACCAGGTTGTAAGCGCTCCTGAGATCCAATTTGGTGAAGAAGCACGCCGCGTGCATTGACTTAATCGCACTGGCTATGAGAGGTAGCCGGTAACTGTACCTAACAGTGATCTGGTTGATACCTCGATAGTCAATACACGGGCGCAGACCTCCATCCTTCTTCTTCACAAAAAAATTAACTTGAGGTGGAAGGCTGAATGTTTCCCTGCCCCAGGGATTCGGAGCCGTTTGTTCCAATATCCGCCGTCTCCTCCTGTGACAGGGGATACACGTGACTCCTGGGAGGTGCTGCGTCTACAAGGAGATTTATCGCACAACCCCCCCCGTCGATGGGGTGGTAATTGAGTCGCCTTCTTCTTACAGAAGGCGAGAGCCAAATCGGCATATTCAGAGGGGATGCACACGGTGGAGACCTGGTCTGGACTTTCCACCGTAGTCGCACCAACGGAAACCCCTAAGCACCTCCCAGAGCACTTTCGTGACCACCCCGTGAGAGCCCTCTGTTGCCACGAAATAGTGGGGTCATGACAGGTCAACCAGGGTAGGCCCAGCACCACAGGAAACACAGGAGAATCAATAAGGAAGAGACTGATTCGCTCCTTGTGACAAACCAGCCGGAACATTCCGACCTGAATAAATAACAATCACACACAAAGACATGGGGGAAACAGAGGGTTAAATACATGACCAGTAATTGGGAAATGAAAACCAGGTGTGTGGAAAAACGAGACAAAACAAATGGAAAATGACAAATGGATTGGCGATGGCTGGAAGACCGGTAACGTCGACCGCCGAACACCACCCGAACAAGGAGAGGCATCAACTGCGGCCAAAGTCGTGACAGCTGATCCTACAGCTATTGTATGCTGTAGTCATGAACCAGATTTATACTGTTAGCACTGAGGCGGTGTGCCCTAGGCGGAAGTCCACTGTGTGCAGCTCACCTGCACTAACATAAATAACATGAGCATATCTACTTCTGCTAAGCTTTGAGTAAAGCCAGTGTGTCTGTATGCGGATGACTCAACACTATACATGGCAACTACTACAGTGACTGAAATGACTGCAACACTAAACAAAGAGCTGCAGTCCGTTTCAGAATGGGTGGCAAGAAATAAGTTAGTCCTAAATATTTCTAAAACTAAAAGCATTGTATTTGGGACAAATCATTTACTAAACCCTAAACCTCAACCAAATATTGTAATAAATAATATGCACTGCTTGGACTAACCCTGGATTATAAACTGTCATGGTCAAAACATATTGATACAACAGTAGCTAAGATGGGGAGAAGTCTGTCCATAATAAAGCAATGCTCTACCTTCTTAACAGCACTATCAACAAGGCAGATCCTACAGGCCCTAGTTTTGTTGCACTTGGACTACTGTTCAGTAGTGTGGTCAAGTGCCACAAAAAGGGACAGCCCTTGGATATACACGGAGATCTAATATCAATAATATGTATGTGAATCTCTCCTGGATCAAAGTGGAGGAGAGATTGACTTCATCACTTGTACTTGTATTTATGAGAGGTATTGACATGTTGAATGCACTGAGCTGTCTGTTTGAACTACTGGCGCAAAGCTCGGACACCCATGCATACCCCACAAAACTTGTCACAAGAGGTCTCTTCACAGTCCCCTAGTCCAGAACAGACTATGGGAGGCACACAGTACAACATAGAGCCATGACTACATGGAACTCTATTCCACATCAAGTAACTGATGCAAGCAGTAAAATTAGATTTTTTTAAACTAATACAAATATACCTTATTGTGAAGCAACACAAACATAGGCACATACACATGCATACACACACGCATGATATATTACACACTTTTCACACAAGTACACATGGATTTTGTATTGTAGATATATGCTAGTGATGGAATATGGGCCTAAGGGCACACAGTGTGTTGTGAAATCTGTGAATGTATTGTAATGTTTTTAGAATTATATAAACTGCCTTAATTTTGCTGGACCCAAGGATGAGTAGATGCTGCCTTGGCAACAGCTAATGGGGATCCATAATAAATACTAAATACACTTGAGAGAGAATGCAACCGACCCAACTGGCCAGTGCTGGGCTTAGGTAGAATCACAGGATGCATGATCAGTGCATGGGCAGGGTGTGGGGTGCATGGGAACAGTCTGATTGGCTGAAGCCACAATCTGGAGGTGATCGATATCTCTCAATTGACGAGTGGCGCCAGCCAGACATAAACAACAACACACACCCTGGAAATGAGTTCCACAGTACCCTTGGCAGGGGGATTTCTGTAACACTGTTTTAAAAATCCTGTTTGTGGTTGTCAGTAACTGGCGGATGGCTCATGTACCTCCAAGTTTATTTGCTAATTTACATCAACATTGGTGTGATTTCGGCTTAGATATGATGGTATGGAGATTTGAATTTAACATTGAGCTTCAACCAATGATACTATATAAATAATTGGATACAATTAGTTTTTGGCGTGGTTGTGTGGTAATTAGGTCCTACATTTAACATCATGACATTAAACTATCTGATTAAGCCACACATTAACTGACACAGAACACGTTATTCTAGTTCAAAAGAAAGAACAGAACAAACATGCACCAAACAAACATTCATTGAATTCACACCATAGGCTTACTGTGATGCAGCTGTCAGTGAATTAAATGGTGTGTAAGGTTTGTGTGTGAGAGAGAGAGTGAGCCATTAACCTATATTACAGAGGACATAGTGTTGTTATGAGGCGTTCAGGAGTAGCTCCCTCAGTAGTGCAGACATTGCAGGTGGTGAAGGCTGTGGGATAGCTGCCTTCAGTTTCAACATCAAACCCCTGGGCCTCAGCAGGGGGAATATGCCCTGGGATTCATTTGAGCTGGTTGCACCTTTCCATTTTCCACTGTTTAGTTCCGGAACCTAGGTGCAGCCAGCTCACTTTTTGCAATGTAAAAATATGAATAAAAGCGATTAATGTTCATTCGAGTTTCCTCTTCTTTATGTAATGTGAAAAAGTAGTTGTCCCGGGCCTGATATTCTAAGAGTTGATTCGGGTTGGGTCAGCCGGGTTTATGGGTTGTGTAACATTGTAACCTATGTTTAGACCAATGCGTGGCCATGGCTGTGTGAGTAGCACGCCTGTATCTCTCACAGAACTAGAACAAGATTAACTTTCTATGATCTCTGCTCTGGCCCCCCAATGGTGGAACAAACTCCCTCACGACGCCAGGACAGCGGAGTCAATCACCACCTTCCGGAGACACCTGAAACCCCACCTCTTTAAGGAATACCTAGGATAGGATAAGTAATCCTTCTCACCCCCCCCCCCTTTAAGATTTAGATGCACTATTGTAAAGTGACTGTTCCACTGGATGTTATAAGGTGAATGCACCAATTTGTAAGTCGCTCTGGATAAGAGCGTCTGCTAAATGACTTAAATGTAAATGTAAATGTAAATCTCTCTCTGCTCTGATAGACATGAGTGACAACTCTTATTTCTCCAGCATTGCATTTATTTACTTATAGGCCAGCAGCATACCACCCTGCATCCCACTGCTCGCTTGCCTCTGAAGCTAAGCAGACGGTGGTCTGGGTTGGTCCCTAGATGGGAGACTAGATGCTGCTAGTGTTACGCTCCTCGTTTGTGGAATGACCGGACCAAGGTACAGCGTGGTAGGTGTACATCGTTCTTTTTATTGATGACACCCAAAGCAAAATAACAACAACAAAAACGAAAGCGCACAGTTCTGTAAGGCAAAATAAAATATAAAGAAAACAAGATCCCACAAAATCCAAAAGGAAAATGACAACCTATATATGATCCCCAATCAGAAACAACGATAGACAGCTGCCTCTGATTGGGGACCATACTCAGCCAAAAACACAAAGAAATAGAAAACATAGATTTTCCCACCCAAGTCACACCCTGACCTAACCAAACATCGAGAATAATAAGGATCTCTAAGGTCAGGGCGTGACAGTACCCCCCCCCCCCCCAAAGGTGCGGACTCCGGCCGCAAACCTGAATCTATAGGGGAGGGTCCGATTGTTGCGGGGACCTCCGAACCGTAGATCGTTGCCAGAGGCTCTGGACTGGGAACCCTCGCTGAAGGCTCCGGACTGGGAACCCTCGCTGAAGGCTCCGGACTGGGAACCCTCGCTGGAGGCGGGGCTTTACCTAGCAAAGACTTTTATGACCTGGAGCCAGTGGGTTTGGCGATGAATATGTAGCTAGGACCAGACAACGAGAGCATACAGGTCGCAGTAGTGGGTAGTATATGGGGCTTTGGTGACAAAATGGATGGCACTGTTATAGACTGCATCCAATTTGTTGAGTAGAGTGTTGGAGGCTATTTTGTAAATGACATCGCTGAAGTCGAGGGTCGGTAGGATGGTCATTTTTACGAGTGTATGTTTGGCAGCATGAGTGAAGGAGGCATTGTTGCGAAATAGGAGGCAGGTTCTAGATTTAACTTTGGATTGGAGATGCTTAATGTGAGTCTGGAAGGAGTTTACAAGTCTAGCCAGACACCTAGGTATTTATAGTTGTCCACATATTCTAAGTCAGAAGTCGGGCGGGTGCGGGAAGCGAGCGGTGGAAGAGTTTGCACTTAGTTTTACTAGCATTTAAGAGCAGTTGGAGGCCACGGAAAGATGGGTTTCCTGACTCTCTGTGGTCACAAAATATCCCATGGCACTTATTGTAAGAGTAAGGGTGTTAAGCCTGGTGTCCTGGCTAAATTCCCAGTCTGGTCTTCATACCATCATGGCCAACTAATCATCCCCAGCTTTCAATTGGCTCGTTTATCCCCCTCCTCTCTCTGTAACTATTCCCCAGGTTGTTGCTGTTAATGAGAATGTGTTCTCAGTCATCTTACCTGGTAAAACAAATGGAATCACAGCCACGTGAAGGTGTCTGGAGGAGCTACAGCACCCCTGATAAATTGAAATACATTTTCTAAAGTTATAGAATAACGGCTGTATGTGTGCAAAGCTGTCATCAAGGCAAAGGGTGACCACTTTGAAGAATCTAAAATCTCAAATATATTTTGATTTGTTTAACCCTTGAATGAGTAGGTGTCCAAACTTTTGACTGGTACTGTATATTTGAATGAGTTGGTACTGTATATATATATATATATATATATATATACTGTATATATATATATATTGCATTCCGGTACCTCGGAACTCCCCATTTCACACCCCTCTTGCGCTCACTTTTTGTTCTGGCATCGCCTGATTTAGAAATTGAGCACTGAATATACTTCAGACTAGAATGAGTCCCCAGTGAGTACTAAACTTTATTATTTACCAGGGGTATATTCATTAGTCGGAATCCATTGCAAAACGTTTAATCTGTTGCGAAACATTTCGCAACGAAAACGATTTTCTATTGGACAAATTCAGGTAGGTTTCCTGTTTCGTTCGGTTTGCTAAATCTCAGGTTTATGGATGCTTTTGTCTCAGTTTCATGGTTTTAGTAAGAGTCTTGGGAAGAATGGGCTTCTAGTACGACAGTATTTTCACTGATGAAATACCTTATTTACTATAAGTACAACATCTACTGTTTCTGGGTGGATTCCTGGTGTGATTAATTATTTTGTGGAGTTCAAGCCTGTGCCACTGAAAGCCAGAGAAGATGAGGAGTAGATGCTGGCCCTGTAACAGGAGATGACGGAAACCATGAGTCGACTACCCAACATCAGGCCTCTGGCTAGGAAAGGTGAGAGAGTGCATTAGCAGCAATAGTCAGTGTACAGTACTGTATGACATCATTCACTAAGACAATAGGATGAGGTGAGTTAATGGTACACTCAGGAACCGGAGCCATTTAATCATATTCTATCTGGAGACAGAGAGGCAGATCTAGGAGAGACTAATGCTTTAGAAATCCCTGTTCTGACTAAGCTTGAATTTAGAGCACATACTCTTCTGGGGTAAATTGGTGTATCCGTGTATCAAGTGCAGCCTTATTGCGCTTCTTGATATAGAAGAATAACTCATTTATCTGGAGCTTTGAGTTGTCCAATGTCTCATATGCTCAATGTACTACAGGAGAAACGCATTTAAGAGATTTTCTGCAGATTCAAAACGTGCTTGCTTGACTTAATTGAGCATTTAGTGTCTGTGTCAGCATTCATAACCTTTACTGTTTACATATCAAATGGATGTGGAAAGATACAAGGCGAGGTGTCAAGAGGCAAAACTTGTTGGCTGAGGGGATACCAGGAAAATAGTGAATTTGGTCATCATCTGTTTGATTTCAATATAACTTATGTTTGGCATTAGACTGGCAGCTCTTTCCAAAAGAACTGATGCCTCAAAAGAAAAAGTTTAACTTTAAACCGGGTACTTAGTTCTTCATCAAACTTTCTTTTTTTTTATACAATATGACATCATACGAACAGACATATTTCCAAGTAAACATAATATTAGTGCAAAGAAAATACCCATAAGGTATCAAGCAAAGAAAAAGCAGATGTGCTCAGTAAATTAGATGTCACTTTCATCACTTTTATTCTTATTTAAATGTACTGATTAAACAACCATTCTGTGGAAATTAGGGTTTGGGATTAGTTTGTACATTCGGAAGTGTCATTCTAATGACCTTCCCATAATGTGCAGTGTGTGTGAAAGCTGCTTGTCTGTCTGGATAAACTTACAATTATGGCTATTTCTTCAGGAAGTTGAAAAGAATGTAAAATCAAATGAAGAAAGAAAATGACTAGAGAAGAAGAAATTGGAGGAGTTGTACGAGGAGGATTTAGAAGAGGTAACTCTCCCCCTCATTGTAACAGAAGCACAATTTGATCTGATTAATAATAATATAATAATATATATGCCATTTAGCAGACGCTTTTATCCAAAGCGACTTACAGTCATGTGTGCATACATTCTACGTATGGGTGGTCCCGGGAATCGAACCCACTACCCTGGCGTTACAAGCGCCATGCTCTACCAACTGAGCTAGTAGTCAACTTTTATCACACAATGTATTAGATTTCAAATAGATACAAGTTGTTCGCCTGCACACTTCCATACAATTACGGCGTTTGGTACCGAGGCATCTCAGATAGTTTCTGGGGATGATAAATGGCATGCATTTGTAATGCTGGAAGATCATGATGTGAAATATGAGGCATTGGATTGCTACTTATGCATGCACATAACATTCACACACACCAATTCAGTTTAATGGAGAAATGCCCAGTTTAACAGCTACCTTTTTGTAGGAAAATTACATTGCGATTTTAATGATGATTTTGGTGTAGTGAGGACATGAATGAAGCCTCATATTTAACCTCCGACTGCATGTTAATGGATACTGGCTGAATGTCATTCTTCCAAATGTATGTTTTTCCTTAAAGTTATGGTTGATCTTTTACCAAATAGCCATTGGCTATATGACGAACACTGTCAGCAAGTTTACACATTTTGTTTGGTGAAACTATACGCACAATTTGAGAATCATCAAGACGTGTGTGGTGAAAGTGAGTTTGTATTAGAATATGTCGATCTTTGTATAAACAAATGAGAATTATACAAAACAAAAACCAACATGAACACACTCAAGTCTGAGCATCAATAATTTATTCAAAATATACTTTTTCAGCCTGTAAGGCTGCATTTACACGAGCAGCCCAATTCTGGAGTTTTCATAAATTGGACCAATATTTGAAAAAAAAAATAATTGGGCTGCCTGTGTCTATGCAACCATAGTGTTCCACAGGTTGAAGGCACATACTGTTCGTAACACTAGTGATGAGGAAAATAAACTACATTATAAACTGGGTGGTTTGAACCCTGAATGCTGATTGGCTGAAAGCTGTAGTATATCAGACGTATACCATGGGTATGACTAAACATGTATTTTTACTGCTCTAATTACATTGGCAACCAGTTTATAAATATAACATTTCACTGGAATATACCTAGCTAGTGTTGGGCAACATTGTGCATTTCCCGTTTCGTCACCCTTGCCCTTAGTAGAAATGAAGGTTGTGGGACTCCAAACGCAGTTCTTCCCAGACAAGCAAAAATATCAAAACAATGTTCAAGAAAATTTGCATCACATTTTAGACTAACTTCAATACTGATGTTGGAATAAGACTAATAGTCCACAGATAAATTACTTATTTTAAGTGACAAGTGGCAGCAATCAGTACTGTTTTGACCAAGAACAAACCCCACTTCAGACAGTGTTATGGTGAAACTAGTCCCATCAGCTGACAAGAGGGGCAGAATAAGCAGTTGGGTCCCACTGTGCAAAAAAAAATAATTGCTTTAAAAACATGTTTTAAAAACATACATACTGCATGTCCACTGAAACAATTCAACAGATTGTCCTCATTTTCCCCTCATCATAATTTCCCAATGGATTCTGTTCCCTATAAAGTGATTCTCAGAGAGCTTGGATAATCACTTTTTTCACAACTGCTCAGATACCTCCAGCTCCTGCAGTTTGTCTACATCCCTCACTACGTTTTCTCTTTCTTAGGGCCTGGGTGGTCATCCACTTCATTGTGTCTCTGTGAGTTTGGTTTGGGTATGTTTCCAGCCTGAGGTCCTGAGTTGGGCTTTCCATTGACTTCCACAGGCTCAGGAATCTGGGCATGCTGCATGCCCTTAGGATTGGTCGACGGCGTGGTGGTGTGGTGGCTAACGTCCGCCTTCATCAGCACCTCATAATACAGCAGGTAGAACACTGGTGTGACAATGACAACCACCACCATGATGGCCACCGCCGTCCACCACCTCATGCCCCAGTCCGCCCCATGGTAGGGGTCCTTCCTGAAGACAGGCTTGAAGTCAGAATCCCCCAGTAGTAAGGGCTGCTGGAGGGTCAGGGAGGAGACCACCTCATTCAGGCTGCTTCTGGAGGTGCCGGTGGACTTGACAAGCAGCTCGATGTCTTTGTCCTTCTCCTGCAGGAAGCTGCCCACGCTGTCTGTGGATGAGGAGGAGTCTGTGGAGATCTCCGTAGAGATAGGGGGCTGGGGGAAACGTCGGAGGCCTGTGGGGGAGGCAGATTTGAGAGGCGCGATGCTGTGGGTCTCTGTCAGCACGCTGAAGCGTTTCACAGGGATCTTGATGGATCTCAGCGCAAAGAAGTCCTGCTCTGTCAACAGGTTGTTGGCCCTCTTGATGTCCGCCACCTACGGCACACAGACAAAACAAAGGTTTTCACTTTACTTGGGTAGCAAAAAAAGTGGTGTGAAAAGTCAAAGCTGGTCTGTCTGTAAGGGCTTCGTCATTAGAGTGTAAGACATGGATTAGGGTTGACTTACTGAGCAGTGGTACTGCAGCGAGAAGCTATTCAGAGTGTCCCCTTCTTTGATGTCTCGGACCAGGTGGACAATGTCGTCCAACTTCTCCCTGGAGGTGCTACTGCGCAGCCTGTCCCGGCCTCGGGAGCGCAGCTCGTAGCTCTCACCATCCTCCTCCGAGAGATCATTCTCAGAGCTGTTCCCAAATAGGTAGGCGTGTCCTCCATTAGCAGGCTGCACCGTCGTGGCCGACTGGAAACCATAGTGCGGGCTTCTCCCAGTCATTTTTCACTCTAAACAGAGGAGCAAGACATTGTAATTGAAAGCTATACAAGAGTTGTGTCATGACACCTAATGTATGAGGTTGAAGTAAAATTTCACCTGTTTGATATTTCCCAAAGGAAATTTCCAGATTTTCAAAGATGTACAGGGAATATTGGAATCACTGTCAACAGCTGTCAGTTCTTTCAATAAAGGAGTAAACCATGTTTGTCAGGTTTCAGCTTGTTTTGAAAGCTGCAGCTATCCTACACATTACATTCAATATAGCATGCATTGGCACGTTTTGAAGCCTCTAGTATGTGAGGCGCAGAGCATTTAGTCCAACTCTTCCAGTTGAATGGATCTTCAGAGGGGTGATTAAACTTAACTGACAAGCTAAAGTCCACTGCACCTATCTTGTACATTCAACCAGTAATAGTGACTGATAAGATAGATGCCCCAATGACTGCAATGTAATCACGGTCCTAGTTTATATAATCTGTGGCTAGCTAATGTAGCCGTTGTTTTCCATTTGACATTCAGAGAGGAACGTCTGCTACTGATGTAGCCGACTGAATTCCACTCCATGGTGAAGGCAGTTTCCGATGAACTTCACCAACTGAGTGGAGCAGAGACCAGGCTTTGGAATCCAACTCGGAGTACATTGATTCGCCCAAGGTCAATACTTTGGTTTCCTTGTTGAGATTCAATTGGCACATGCAAATTTGCACTTAATTGTCATCTTAGAGCAACATCAACAAGCAAACAGTCAGTGGTTGTATTTGATTAACATTTATTGAAAAAGTATATATTTCAGCAAACAAAGAAAGTCACGCAACTACAGAGGACAAACATTGGTACAATACGATAGTTAAGGGTACAAGACTGGGAACATATCTGGCTGTGTTGGCAAAATCCCTACATATCCCATCGAGCCAGGCAGGGAGAGGCTGCCTGTTGTCACAGTTCCAAGACCAGTCAGAATCGTCCAGCTAACCCTACACCAATGACGCCGGTGGATCTCAAAACTGAACTTGGATCTGCGTTAAGTAGCAATAATATATTTCACCACAGTCGTCTTATGACAGATAATGCATCTCAACACAGTCACAACTATTCAACAAAGTAAAATATTTTTAAAGTTTCTTTCTAAATAGCAAAGGAGTTTTGAAGTTGAGAGTACAGTATTTATGAAGTTTGGCAATGAGGACGAAAACTAGCGTAATTCTGCAAGCCAGCTAGTTTAGCCAAGGGAAACCAGATCATGGCTGGAAGGGATCCAGCATTTGTCAAATTAACGTGAGATTTGACTTTTGGTAGCAGGTTAGGAAACGGGTTAGAGTTAGCCAAAATGCACAACAACAAAACATCTCCTTCTGGTATTATTTTGATAGAAGTTGGATCGATTCGTTTTCCTTAAATACAAGTAATCGTTTATTGTATGTATTATGAATCCCCATTAGCTGCTTTGGTTGTCTCTATTGTTTAATCAAACGTGTCGCTGTCATCTCCTGGTATCAGTGCATAAAAACTTCTGTTTTCTGGTCTAACCATAACATGAAACCCGGGGGAAATTAGCTCTGGCCTAGTGCGCGCTCGTCTAATTCAAGATACTCGTTTTTAGATATCAGAAGCTGGCAGCGAAAAGTTTGATTAAACAATTCGGTGACAAAGGAATAAAATCAGACGACTTATATTTAAAGGAGAGCGAATCGATATACAATCCCGAAATCAGTTGTATTTGTCAATAGTAAAACAAAGTTTAAAATTATGTTTGCGTCAACCCTTAAAATGGAATTACTAGTGCAATCGTTTTCCGGTAGACTCCTCGCCACTATAAATGTCATGCGAAAGAAGCAGACTTTTTAACGTAATTCACTTTCACTAATAATTTATGCCAATTTATACAGGAGCACGGAGATACCGCACTGGCTAATCGTAAACTAACACTATGCGGGCAAGCAACTAGCAAGCTGGCGATTGTGTTCTCACGATATAAACTAACGTTATCTATACACCTAAAACGCAAGCAACCGATCACTTTGTAACCCAACTAATTGGGGCAGGTGTCAAATACTTAACTAACGCTAAGCTAGTTAGCTTGGCTGGCAACTAAAGGAGGGCTAGCTAACCTGTGTTAGCATCTCTACCCATTTTTTTTCTTCAGTTGACGTGCCTTAGTTAGATAGCTATCTATAGTATATTGACGATTATTGTCGCGTGGAAAGGTTCGTGTTACATTTAGCGAATTAAAAAGTCACGAAGCACCAATAGTTGATTTACCTGAAAACATGAGCAACGTTCTTCGACGACCTAAGCCATTTCCATTCTTCCTCTGGCTACTATCAAATACATAATTGGCTACTAGCGAAACAAATGAACGCCACCAGCGTGTCGTGAGCAACAATTGTGTAATCGGCAGTTAGCCTTAAAAAATAAAAGTCCCCCATTGAAACGGATGCAATTGTATTTACTTATATTTAACTAGGCAAGTAAGTTAAAAGAACAAATCCCAATCATGGCCGGTTGTGATGCAGCCTGGAATCAAACTAGGGTCAGTAGTGATTACATTTACATTTAAGTCATTTAGCAGACGCTCTTATCCAGAGCGACTTACATAGACAACCTGGTGGTCCCGAGCTCCCCCAGGAACACCATATCGATACAGAACTTAGTGTGGACACCCGTTCGACGTAGTGTGCTGCAGCCCAGAGCTCCTCAGCTCACTTGATCCACCAACCTCAGCCTCCCAGTGACTTGGATTACAGGCACATGCCACCGCATGTGATACCTCTAGCACTGAGATGCTGTGCCTTAGACCGCTGCGCTACTCGGTAGCAAACGGATATAGATAGTGAAAACATGCAACAATTGAACTAGATAATGTTAAACAAGGTTGGAATGTTACAATTATTAGCTAATTAAAAATCCTTTGAAATCACATTGTGGATGTACTTGAATTCAAAATTGCATTGGGGGCATAATTACATTGTCCTTAATTTACATTTTAGTAGACACTCTTATCCAGAGCATACATCTTTCACACTGGTCTCTAGTTGGAATCAAACCCACAACCCTGGCATTGCAAGCACCATGCTCTGCAAACTGAGCCACACAAATACTTCAGAAAGTGTTAATATCCTGTGACTTTTTCCACATTTTGTTGTGTTACGCCCTGAATTTAAAATGGATTAAATTGAGACGTGTCACTGGCCTACACACAATACCCCATCAATTCAAAGTGGAATTATGTTTTTAGATTTTTTTAAAATAAATTACTAAAATTGTTGAGTCAATAAGTATTCAACCCCTTTGTTATGGCAAGCCTTAATAGAGGAGTAAACATATGCTTAACAAGTCACAGAAGTTGCATTTACTCACTCTGTGTGCAATAATAGTGTTTAACATGGTTAACAGCATTGTTGTTATTCCACAATACTAACCTAACTGACAGAGTAAAAAAAGGAAGCCTTTACAGAATAAAAAAATATTCCAAAACATGCATCCTGTTTGCAACAAGGCACTTCAGTCTGCTTTCCAACAGACACTGGGAGACAAATTCACCTTTCAGCAGGACAATAATCTAAAACACAAGGCCAAATATACAATGGATTTGCTTACCAAGATGACATTTAATGTTCCCGAGTGGCCTAGTTACAGTTTTGACTTAAATCCGCTTGAAAATCTAAGACTTGAAAATGGCTATCTAGCAATGATCAACAACCAACTCAAAAGAGCTTGAAGAATACAAAATCTAAAATAATAATGGTCAAATATAGTACAATTCAGGTATGCAAATCTCTTAGAAACTTACCCAGAAAGACTCACAACTGTAATCACTGACAAAGGTGATTGCAACATGTATTGACTCAGGGTTGTGAATACTTATGTAAGTGAGATATTTCTGTATTTCATTTTCGATACATTTGCTCAAAAAAAACTTTTGGCTTTGTCATCATGGTGTATTGCATATAGATGAATTCAGTCTGTACCACAACAAAAAGGGCTATGAATGCTTCCTAAAGGCACTGTATGTGCACTGTACAGCCTAATCTATGGATTGGGCATCCATGAAATGGGGTATCAGCCTACTCAGTGACACCCATACAGCAAAACTATTTTTACACAAATATTAATATCTTAGCTCTTATTGTAGAACTTTGACTGTGGGAAGTCACTTATTGCACATTTTACAGTAGTTTCAGAGTCCCGTAATAAGAGCTACTATGCTAATACTTGTGTAAACTCTTCACACTTGTGTTCTGTGAGTGTCACGGAGTAGGCGGATACCCCATTTCAGGGGTGCACAATCCATAGGTAAGGGTGTATAGTTCAATATGAATGTCCAATACAAACAATGGTCTTACATGAAAGATGATTTCCCACAGTCAAAATCTTGCAATAAGAGCTGAGACACTAATATTCGTGTAAACTCTACATAGTTGTGTTCTGTGGGTGTCAGTGGGTAGGCTGATACCCCATTTCATGGGTGCACAATCCATAGGCTTCCCAAACTCGTTCCCGGGGACCCCACCTTTTGTTTTTTTTGCCCTACCACTACACAGTTGATTCAAATAAGCAAAGCTTTATGAGTTCATTATTTAAGTCAGCTGTGTAGAGCTAGGGCAAAAATCAAAACGTGCACCACTTGGGCTCCCAGGACCAAATTTGGGAATCCCTGGGTTAGGCTGTACAATGCTACTCGCTCAAGCCTCCCCAGCTTCTCCTTCACCCATATCCAGACAGCATATGTTCTGAAAGAGCTGCAAAACCTGGACCAGTACAAATCAGCTTGGCTAGACAATGTGGACCCTCTCTTTATAAAACTATCCGCCGCCATTGTTGCAACCCCTATTACCAGCCTGTTCAACCTCTCTTTCGTATCGTCCGAGATCCCTAAAGATTGGAAAGCTGCCGCGGTCATCCTCCTCTTCATAGGGGGTGACACCCTAGACCCAAACTGTTACAGACCTATATCCATCCTGCCCTGCCTATCTAAAGTCTTCGAAAGCAAAGTTAATAAACAGATCATTGACCATTTCGAATCCCCCGTACCTGCTCCGCTGTGCAATCCGGCTTCCGAGCGGGTGCACCTCAGCCACGCTCAAGGTACTAAACGATATCATAACCGCCATCGATAAAAGACAGTACTGTGCAGCCGTCTTCATCGCCCTGGCCAAGGCTTTTGACTCTGTCAATCACCGCATTCTTATCAGCAGACTCAATAGCCTTGGTGGTTCACCAACTACTTTGCAGACAGAGTTCAGTGTGTCAAATCGGAGGGCATGTTGTCCGGGACCTCTGGCGGTCTCTTTGGCGGTACCGCAGGGTTCAATTCTCTGGCCGACTCTTTTCTCTGTATATATCTCTGTATATATTAATGATGTCGCTCTGCGGGCGATTCCCTGATCCACCTCTATGCAGACGACACCATTCTGTATACTTCTGGCCCTTCCTTGGACACTGTGCTAACTAACCTCCAAACGAGCTTCAATGCCATACAACACTCCTTCCGTGGCCTCCGACTGCTCTTAAACGCTAGTAAAACCAAATGCATGCTTTTGAACCGTTCGCTGCCCGCACCCGCCCACCCGACTAGCATCACCACCCTGTACGGTTCCGACCTTGAATATGTGGACAACTATAAATACCTAGGTGTCTGGCTAGGTGTCTGGTGTCTCCTTCCAGACTCATATTAAATATCTCCAATCCGCAATCAAATCTAGTATCGGCTTTCTATTTCGCAACAAAGCCTCCTTCACTCATGCCGCCAAACTTACCCTAGTAAAACTGACGATCCTACCGATCCTCGACTTTGGCGATGTCATCTACAAAATAGCTTCCAACACTCTACTCAGCAAACTGAATGCAGTCTATCACAGTACCATCCGTTTTGTTACCAAAGCGCCTTATACCACCCACCACTGCGACCTGTATGCTCTAGTCGGCTGGCCCTCGCTACTTATTCGTCGCCAGACCCACTGGGTCATCTATAAGTCTATGCTAGGTAAAGCTCCTCTTTATCTCAGTTCACTGGTCACGATAACAACACCCACCCGTAGCACATGTTCCAGCAGGTATATCTCACTGATCATCCCCAAAGCCAACACCCAATTTGGCCGCCTTTCCTTCCAGTTCTCTGCTGCCAGTGACTGGAACGAATTGCAAAAATCGCTGAAGTTGGAGACTTATTTCCCTCACCAACTTTAAACATCAACTATCTGATCAGCTAACCGATCACAGCAGCTGTACATAGTCCATCTGTAAATAGCCCACCCAATCTACCTACCTCATCCCCATACTGTTTTTAATTTATTTACTTTTCTGCTCTTTTGCACACCAGTATCTCTACTTGCACATCATCATCTGCTCATTTATCACTCCAGTGTTAATCTGTTAAATTGTAATTATTCGCAACTATGGCCTATTTATTGCCAACCTCCTTGTGCCTTTTGCACACACTGTATATAGACTTTCCTTTCTCTACTGTGCCATTGACTTGTTTGTGTTATTGGCTTGTTTGTTTACTCCATGTGTAACTCTGTGTTGTTCTCTGTGTCACACTGCTTTGCTTTATCTTGGCCAGGTCGCAGTTGTAAATGAGAACTTGTTCTCAACTAGCCTACCTGGTGAAATAAAGCCTACCTGGTGAAATAAAGGTGTTCTCAACTAGCCTACCTGGTGAAATAAAGGTGAAATAAAATGTAAAAAAATAAGTATGCCCCCAATGCAATGCTGAATTCAAATACAGCCACAGTGCGATTTTAACTAATTTGTACTTTTACATGTATTTTTTACAAAAAAAGCTTTCTTTTGTTGAATTTATATAACAAAATTCCAACCCTGTTTAGCATTATATAGTCCAATTGTGGCAGGTTTTCACTATTTTTATCAGTTTGTGTCAGTTTCGATGGGGGACTATTATTTTGAAGGCGAACCGCCGTTTCGACTAATGTTGTTCACAACGAACACGTATGAACGCCAGTAGTCCACGTCAACAGAATACTAACGCGATGACGTATTTGGCTTGGAACTCAAATTCTTGAACTGACCACTGGATGGCGCAAGTGCAGTTCCTTTATCAGAGGCCACATGGATAAGGGCCCTATAGAGGCCAAATTGCATAATTGAAAACTTTAATTGATAGGCCTATTATTTTTGCTGTAGTATTTCTTATCCATGGTATTTAAAATGTCATACAAATTAGCCTACTCAGGATAAATTAACAAGTGACTAAAATTGGAGTTTTGATAATCATTTTATAATGTGTGTCAATTGTGGTCTAGGCTATAAGAACACATAAAATGTTATTGGTCACATACACATATTTAGCGGATGTTAATTCCAGGTGTTGCGAAATACTTGCGTCCGTAGCTCCAACAGTGCAGAAGTATTTCATAATACACAACAATACACACATCTAAACAACTAAGAACAACTAAGATGTTTCTTGGTGAATAGTTAAAAATATATATATGAGACAAATAAGGCTACGCATCAGTATTGCGTAGCCTAATTTGACCCTTTTCTTTATGGTGTGGTGATACCTCTACTAGCTACTCGGCCTATCTAAATAGCTGGGTATAAGAACAACGGTTCGCTGGGTGGAGCTGCCCGCTGCTACGGTCGACCTCCCTGAGGCAAATGCGATTAGCAAATCTTGCCTTCCCTCGATAAATCCACATCGTAGTTTTGTTTAGACACACATGCAGGTGAACGACATGGCTGCGCAGATTCTTTATCCCAGCGAACCCTCGAGCGGTCAGCTGGTTTGAAAAAACGTTATCTGGCTTTAGTCTACGTTTCTATCCACATAGGAAATACCGTTAGTTTATTTCCCATAGTCCGCCCGGAGTGTGACGTGCTTTTTGTGTGGTTGTTCGCTGGGGGTAGAGACAGCTGTCAGGAACACCCTACGAGTATCAAGATGCATTCATTGACCAAGAATATCATCTGAGAAAAACGTTAGAGATTATTGATAGTAGTTATCGATGATATCCTCAACAATAGCTGTATTTCTACCATTTATCCTGGACTGATAGCCAACAAAGTGTCAGGTAAGTCTGGATACATTTAATAATTTATTGAACAGGTGTTTGAACACATTATACAGCACGTTTATTTGTGACAATCATTAGTCTAATAAAAAGTTTTTCCTACAGGATTGTTGGCTCGATACGCTTTGCATGCACCTTTCATTATTATGGGCAATTCATTTTATAGAGTATTGCAGTGGCTCCAATTGATCCAATTATGACAAAACATAGTTTTTTTACCTAATAATAATCAGATATGTCAGAGGTATATGAAACCATAATAGGCTAATAAGTGGAGGTTTGGAGATATTTGTTGTGTGCCCCTCATTGTCCTCATCATGCAGATGAATTGTTTAACACTAAACAAAATCAAAAATGATTGAGCCGATACTAATTTATTCGGAGTGGCTAATATATTTTTAAATATTGAATCAGTGAAATGACTAAATGAATGGTGGGGTAACCCATTGACTAGTGAGACAAACGCTTCCATGGTTACTCTCTGGCTCTTCAGTGTGGTCACTGTGCTTTGTGTGTTACCTCTCTTTTCCATTGAAATAAAACAACAATCAGCTGGGACCCGCTCATAAAGGCTGCATAGACTAATGTTACACTCAGTCATAATCTTCACTCACATTGAGTTAGGCATATGCAGGGCTGTGGCCCTAAGCAAGATTTGGTTGGGGTAAAAAAACTTCAATGGCCCTCTTCTTGATAGCGGAGATAAAAAATGAAGGAAAAAAAAAACAATTCTGCAATTCTACACATTTTGCCATGGGGTGTAGAGAAAATGTTGCAGTTTTAAAGCAAGATTTCTGCAATTCTACACATTTTGCCATGGGGTGTAGAGAAAATGTTGCAGTTTTAAAGCAAGATTTCTGCAATTCTACAAATTTTGCCATGGGGTGGAGATTTCTACAATTTCTACTATTCTACAAACTTTGCCATCACTTATGCCATGTTAATGATATCAGCAGTAAAACAACAATAGCGAGACTATATACAGGGGGGTACCGGTACAGAGTCAATGTGCGGGGGCACCGGTTAGTTGAGGTAATATGTACATGTAGGTAGAGTTATTAAAGTGACTATGCATAGATGATAACAACAGAGAGTAGCAGCTGTGTAAAAGAGGTGGAGAGGGGGGTGCAATGCAAATATTCTGGGTTTATTAGGTGTTCAGGGGTCTTATGACTTGGGGGTAGAAGCTATTTAGAAGCCTCTTGGACCTAAACTTGGCACTTCGGTACCGCTTGCCATGCGGTAGCAGAGAGAACAGTCTATGACTAGGGTGGCTGAATTCTTTGACAATTTTTAGGGCCTTCCTCTGACACCGCCTGGTATAGAGGGCCTGGATGGCAGGAATCTTGGCCCTAGTGATGTTACTGTAGAATGAGCTCAGATTATGCATATGTGGCTATTAGTAAAATAACTGCTTTGCGCCCGTTACAATTTCAGTAGGTTTTAACATTTAGATGTGTCTGCCCAATTTTTCAAAGTAATTAATCATATGCACAAAATCAAATTAATTTGACACAATTTCCTATTGTTGCGTTTTAAGTCTCCTGTGTTGCGTCCTCTCTGGTGCCATAGGTGACTTAGACCAATTTTGTCAGTTGGCAGTGAACCAGCCCTGGCACTATGGATTTATTTTCCCTGGTTGATACAGACATGCTCAGGAAAGTGATATCACAACTTAAGCCTTCTTTCTACCTGCCTTCTTGATCCTTCTTGATCCTATCCCCACCACCTTCTTTAAAACAGTTTTAATTGCATATCTGAAGAAGTGCAAGCTAATGTTAATCTCTCCCTGTTCACAGTCACTTTCTCCACTGTACTAAAAACTGCTATTGTGAAACTCTTTCTGAAGAAAAGTAATCAATATTCTTCAGTTCTTAGCAATTTTCAGCTAATTGCCAACCTTCCATTCTTAATCAAAATACTGGAGACATTTGATTTCAAACACCTAAATTATTTTTTAAGTGCCAACTGTAAAATTCCAAACTGGTTTTTCGGCCCACCACAGCACAGCACCACAGCACAGAGACAGCCTTAGTTAAAGTTTTAAATGATCTTAGAGCCAACACAGACGCCAAACAGCTCTCTGTCCTTGTACTCTTGGATTCAAGTGCTGCATTCGACACTCTTGACCTTGATGTCCTTCTGGACAGACTGGAGAGGTGGGTTGACCTCTCCGATCCAGTTCAAAATTGGTTTAGGACCTATTTAACCGGTTGATAGTTTTGTCACCCGAGGTGAACATAACTCAGAGAAAATACCTATCTCATGGGGAGTTCCACAAGGTTCGATTTCGGGTCCGCTACTGTTCAGTTTATATATGTTACCCCTTGGCAGCATTATCAGAAAGCACAGCATTGATTTTTACTGCTACGCTGACGATACACAACTTTACATTTCTTTGTCACCAGAGGATTTTAGCTCCAAGGATAAATTATTAGACAACTTCCTAACAAGGCCGAGGTACTTATTGTTGGAGCCAAAGCACTGAGAGAGAATCTGTCCGCACATTTTAATTCACGGGCAGTAAAGATAAAAAACCTAGGTGTCATTTTAGATTCTTAACTCAATTTTGATTCATACATTAGGAATGTGACCAAAATAGCTTTTTACCACCAGAGGGACATTGCCAAGGTGCAGCCGTTTCTCTCTCAGGCTGATACAGAGAGACTCATCCATGCTTTTATTACAAGCAGGCTTGACTACTGTAATGGTCTCTTGTCTGGTCTACCCAAGAAAGCCATTGGTCAACTGCAAAACATACAGAATGCTGCAGCGTGGGTACTGACCAAGACCAGACAGAGAGCACACATTACACTGGTTTTAAGGTCTCTGCACTGGCTGCCTGTGAGTTTTACAATTAATACAAACAATTATATTGTTTTTTAAATCAATCCACGACTCTGCGCCCCAATACATTTCAGACATACTTTTAAGTTATGTACCCAGTAGGTCCCTCAGGTCCTCTGGCACTGACCTTTTAACTATCCCAAAGCCCAGGACCAAGAGGCATGGAGAGAGAACGTTTAGTTACTGTGCCCCCAGCCTCTGGAACAGCCTGCCAGAGACCCTGAGGGTGTCCACAACACTGATCTTAAAATACCTTTTTAGATTTGCCTTTCCTTAGGGTGCTTTTTAGTCATTCAGTTTTTATTCTTATTCTTTTGTTTTGTATGTTATGTCTTATGTTTGTTGTGTTGTAAATGTTTCCATTTTCATTGTTTTTATTCGTTTTTTCCTGTGAAGCACATTTAGTTGCATTTCATGTCTGAAATGTGCTGTAAAATAAAGCTTGATTTGATTAGATCCATTCAGCATACAGCTGCTTCTTCTTGGTTTAATAATGCTTCTTCTTGGTTTAATAATGCTTCTTCTTGGTTTAATAATGCTTCTTCTTGGTTTAATAATGCTTCTTCTTGGTTTAATAATGCTTCTTCTTGGTTTAATAATGCTTCTTCTTGGTTTAATAATGCTTCTTCTCCATTAAGGCCTGTCTAGCGGCCTTGGAACAGTAATGTTTTTTCCGTGGTCAAGCAGAAATGTGTAGAATCATTTGCACTTGCAGGCAGCAAAAGAATGGTGTTTTCTCCACTCTTGTTTGAAACCAAAGTACTTGTATTAAGAGTGTTGAACCCCAGAGTCTGCGTCCGTTTTCAGTAAAGCCACTTTCCACCATGTTTTGGGCAGACTTGGGTCTAATTTGTTGCCGTAGTTGCACCCTGTGTCTTTTGTTGGTTTGGCTTGTTTGCTTTTATGTTATTACCTGGCACGGCTTACAGCACAGCAGCCTGTGTGTGGATGTGAATGTGATTCACTGGGCGGAAGCTGTTTTACTGCCTGACCTGCTCTGCCTCTGTAGCTTCCCCTTACTGCCACAGCACACAAAGGGGATAGGGCCATAAACAGGCTGTCCTCATTGATAAGGTGCTAGAATGCCTCATGGCCAGACTTTGATGGATGTCTGCTGGAGAGAGGCCTCACAGGGCGAGGAATGATGAAGTACCGGACAAAGAGACCGCCTCCCAATCAGCACCATCACAGAGGGCCAATGTGCTGTCTCTAAAACCCAATAGAGAATCCCCAATGAGTGGCAGTGGATGTAAGGAAATAAGCTCATCTGGGCGCTGATTAGATTAATCACAGAGATGGCTGTTTTGGTTTTTTTGAACGGTGGTGGGAGTGGGTATCATTTGAAACCCAGCAGCAGGGCTCATTCTGTGGACCCTGCCTGGGTCAGGGTGACTCGAGAAGTTTATACATGTTATTAATAAACACTAATACTGTGGTAATGAACATTAATACTACGGTAATAAACACTGTAATACTGTGGTAATAAATACTAATACTGTGGTAATAAACACTGTAATAATGTGGTATAAACCCTGTAATACTGTGGTAATCAACACTAATACTGTGGTAATAAACACTATTACTGTGGTACTAAACACTGTAATACTGTGGTAATAAACACTACTGTGGTACTAAACACTACTGTGGTAGTAAACACTAATACTGTGGTAAGATACACTGTACTACTGTGGTAATAAACACAAATACTGTGGTAATAATCACTGTAATACTGTGGTAATAAACACTGTAATAATGTAATAACAAACACTAATACCAATCCTGTGGCAATAAACTAATACTGTGTTAATTTAACACTAATACTGTGGTCTTAAACACTAATACTGTGGCAATAAACACTAATACTGTGATAATAAACATTAATACTGAGGTAATAAACATTAAAACTGTGGTAATAAACACTAATACTGTGGTAGTAAACTATGTAATACTGTGGTAATAAACACTACTGTGGTACTAAACACTACTGTGGTACTAAACACTAATACTGTGGTAAGATACACTGCACTACTGTGGTAATAAACACTGTACTACTGTGGTAATAAACACTGTAATACTGTGGTAATAAACACTGTAATACTGTGGTAATACACACTGTAATACTGTGGTAATGAACACTAATACCAATATTGTGGTAATAAACACTAATACTGTGGTCTTAAACTAATACTGTGGTAATAAACACTAATACTGTGATAATAAACATTAATACTGAGGTAATAAACACTAATAATTTGGCAATAAACACTAATACTGTGGTAGTAAACAATGTAATACTGTGGTAATAAACACTGTAATACTCTGATAATAAACACTAATACTGTGGTAATAAACACTAATGCTGTGGTAATAAACACTGCAATACTGTGGTAATAAACACTTTAATACTCTGGTAATAAACACTAATACTGTGGTAATAAACACTAACACTGTGGTAATAAACACTTTAATACTATGGTAATAAACACTGTAATACTGTGGTAATAAACACTAATGCTGTGGTAATAAACACTGTAATACTATGGTAATAAACACTGTAATACTGTGGTAATAAACACTGTAATACTGTGGTAATAAACACTTTAATACTATGGTAATACACACTTTAATACTATGGTAATAAACACTAATACTGTGGTAATAAACACTTTAATACTATGGTAATACACACTTTAATACTGTGGTAATAAACACTAATACTGTGGTAATAAACACTTTAATACTATGGTAATACACACTTTAATACTGTGGTAATAAACACTAATACTGTGGTAATAAACACTTTAATACTATGGTAATAAACACTGTAATACTGTGGTAATAAACACTTTAATACTATGGTAATACACACTTTAATACTGTGGTAATAAACACTTGAATACTATGGTAATAAACACTTTAATACTATGGTAATAAACACTGTAATACTGTGGTAATAAACACTTTAATACTATGGTAATAAACACTAATACTTACACGGCAATTCCTCTCTTCCACATGGTTACAGTAGACAGGGCCATATAACACTAATCTCATGAAAGACATAACACTGTAATGTAAATGCAATTTACATTATGAAGTAGAAATGTACAGTGCAACCTATGGGCCTAGGCTAGCCAACTGTCTCAATGACTGCCAGGCGTTCTGTTCAGTGACGTGATGTGCACTTGCAAACAACTAACAGTCAGTAAAATATGTTAATAAAAAACATATGACATACGATACCTGCTAATGACAGGAAAAACGTCCATAAACAAATGCTGCCCTTATAGGCCATTACCTCTGCAAAGTACAAATTAACAATGAAAGGGGATATGAATAGCCATGCTAGACCAATGACGACATGTACAGAGAAATGTACATTAACTAGCTAGCATGTACAGCATTTACAAATCAACAGATAAAAAGTTAATAAATGACAGAAGAGCATAGATATCACAATATACTGGTAGAAGAATTTTACAATATCAACTCAATATCTGTGCTTTTACATGTTACATTGATGAGAATTTTTATTGGGACAATTGTACAGTAACCTAACTCTTCCACATGGGTACAGTAGAAAGGTAAGTGGTAAGGGAGGCAGGGGATGTTTATGGGGGTGTGTGTAACATTAAAAATGACACTGACAACAACTAAAGGAATGTACATTAATATCAGGCATGGGAACTATTCCGATTTTGTTACATGTGTGCTGGTTGGTGGTGGGGTGCGCCTCGAATATGTGATGTTTGGTCAATGTGGAAAAGCACAGCTGTGGGCAGACAATATAATTAGGGCTCTGATTCCAATAAGGAAACAGTAAAGAGACCGCAGGGTGAAACAGTATGTCGCGGGGTGACACACAAACACGCACAAACACACGTACACACGTACACACACAAACACACACACACACACACACACACACACACACACACACACACACACACACACACGCACACGCACACGCACACACACACACACACACACACACATACACACACTCATTTATCAACTTCCGAAACAAACTCCAAGCACGACTGGAGAGTGGAATATTTGAACAAGCGGCAGTAGCTAAGGAGGGCCAAAAGAAAACGATCACCGCTGATCAACAACTGATCCACTACCGATCCACTACCGATCTACTACTGATCTACTCTGATCCACTACCGATCCACTACCGACCCTCTACCGATCGACTACCGATCATCGACCGATCCTCTACTGATCCTCTACTGATCCTCTACTGATCTTCTACTGATTCTCTACTGATCTGGTGCTGATTCTCTACTGATCCTCTACTGATCCTCTACTGATCCTCTACTGATCCTCTACTGATCCACTACTGATCCACTACTGATCCACTACTGATCCACTACTGATCCACTACTGATCCACTACTGATCCTCTACTGATCCTCTACTGATCCACTACTGATCCACTACTGATCCTCTACTGATCCACTACTGATCCACTACTGATCCACTACTGATCCACTACTGATCCTCTACTGATCCTCTACTGATCCACTACTGATCCACTACTGATCCACTACTGATCCTCTACTGATCCTCTTCTGATCCACTACTGATCCACTACTGATCCTCTTCTGATCCACTACTGATCCTATACTGATCCACTACTGATCATCGACCGATCCTCTACTGATCCTATACTGATCCTATACTGATCCACTACTGATCCTATACTGATCCACTACTGATCCACTACTGATCCTCTTCTGATCCACTACTGATCCTATACTGATCCACTACCGATCATCGACTCCTCTACTGATCCTATACTGATCCACTACTGATCCTATACTGATCCACTACTGATCCACTACTGATCCTCTTCTGATCCACTACTGATCCTATACTGATCCACTACCGATCATCGACTGATCCTATACTGATCCTATACTGATCCACTACTGATCCTATACTGATCCACTACTGATCCACTACTGATCCTCTTCTGATCCACTACTGATCCTATACTGATCCACTACCGATCATCGACCGATCCTCTACTGATCCTATTCTGATCCACTACTGATCCACTACTGATCCACTACTGATCCTCTTCTGATCCTCTTCTGATCCACTACTGATCCACTACTGATCCTCTTCTGATCCACTACTGATCCTATACTGATCCACTACTGATCCACTACTGATCCTCTTCTGATCCTCTTCTGATCCACTACTGATCCACTACTGATCCACTACTGATCCTCTTCTGATCCTCTTCTGATCCACTACTGATCCACTACTGATCCTCTTCTGATCCACTACTGATCCACTACTGATCCTCTACTGATCTACTACTGATCCTCTACTGATCCTCTTCTGATCCACTACTGATCCACTACTGATCCACTACTGATCCTCTACTGATCCACTACTGATCCACTACTGATCCACTACTGATCCTCTACTGATCTACTACTGATCCTCTACTGATCCTCCACTGATATATGACTGATACTCTACTGATCTTCTTCTGATTCTCGACTGATTTTACTACTGATCACCTACTGATGCTCTACTGACCCTCTACTGATCCTCTACTGATCCTCTTCTGATTCACTACTGATCTACTACTGATCCTCTACTGATCCTCTTCTGATTCACTACTGATGCACTACTGATTCACTACTGATTCTCTACTGATCCTCTACTGATTCTCTACTGATCCTCTTCTGATTCTCAACTGATTTTACTACTGATCACCTACTGATCCTCTACTGATTCTCTACTGATCTACGACTGATTCTCTACTGATCTACTCTGATCCTCTACTGATCCTCTACTGATCCTCTACTGATCTGCAACTGATCCTCTACTGATCTTCTCCTGATCTACTACTGATCCTCTACTGATCTTCTACTGATCTACTACTGATCCTCTACTGATCTACTACTGACCTACTATTGATCCTCTCCTGGTCGCCTACTGAGCCTCTACTGATTTACTACTGATCCTCTACTACTGATCCTCTACTTATCTACTACTGATCCTCTACTGATCTACTACTGATCCACTACTGATCCTCTGCGGATCCTCTACTGATCCTCTACTGTTCTTCTACTGATCCTCTACTGATTCTCTACTGATCTACTATTGATCCTCTACTGATCCTCTACTGATCTACTACTGATCCTCTACTGATCTACTACGGATCCTCTGCTGATCCTCTACTGATCGTCTACTGATCTACCACTGATCCTCTACTGATCCACTACTTATCTACTTCTGAGCCTCTACTGATCTATTACTGATCCTCTACTTATTCTCTACTGATCTACTACTGATCCACTACTGATCGTCTGCTGATTCTCTACTGATCTACTACCTATCCTCTACTGATTCTCTTCTGATTCTCTACTAATCTACTACTGATTCACTACTGATCTACTACTGATCCTCTACTGATTCTCTACTGATCTACTACTGATCCTCTACTGATTCTCTACTGATCTACTACTTATCCTCTACTGATTCTCTACTGATCTACTACTTATCCTCTACTGATTCTCTACTGATCTACTACTTATCCTCTACTGATCTACTACTGATCCTCTACTGACCCTCTACTGATCTACTACTTATCCTCTACTGGTCCACTACTGATCTGCTTCTGACCCTCTACTGATCTACTACTGATTCTCTGCTGATCTACTACTGATCTACTACTGATCCTCTACTGATCTACTACTGATCCTCTACTGATCTACTACTGATCCTCTACTGATTCTCTACTGATACTCTACTGATCCTCTGCTGATTCTCTACTGATACTCTACTGATCTACTACTGATCTACTACTGATCCTCTACTGGTCTACTACTGATCCTCTACTGATCTACTACTGATCTACTACTGATCCTCTACTGATTCTCTACTGATACTCTACTGATCCTCTGCTGATTCTCTACTGATTCTCTACTGATCCTCTACTGATCCTCTACTGATCCTCTACTGATCCTCTACTGATCCACTACTGATCTACTACTTATCCTCTACTTATCCTCTACTGATCTACTGATCCACTACTGATTCTCTACTTATCCTCTACTTATCCTCTACTGATCTACTACTGATCTACTACTGATCCTCTACTGATTCTCTACTGATACTCTACTGATCCTCTGCTGATTCTCTGCTGATTCTCTACTGATACTCTACTGATACTCTACTGATCCTCTACTGATTCTCTACTGATACTCTACTGATACTCTACTGATCCTCTGCTGATTCTCTACTGATCTACTACTGATCCTCTACTGATTCTCTACTGATACTCTACTGATCCTCTGCTGATTATCTACTGATACTCTACTGATCCTCTACTGATTCTCTACTGATCTACTACTTATCCTCTACTGATTCTCTACTGATCTACTACTTATCCTCTACTGATCTACTACTGATCCTCTACTGACCCTCTACTGATCTACTACTTATCCTCTACTGGTCCACTACTGATCTGCTTCTGACCCTCTACTGATCTACTACTGATCCTCTACTGATTCTCTACTGATACTCTACTGATCCTCTGCTGATTCTCTGCTGATCATCTACTGATCTACTACTGATCCTCTACTTATCCTCTACTGATCTACTACTGATCTACTACTGATCCTCTACTGATTCTCTACTGATACTCTACTGATCCTCTGCTGATTCTCTGCTGATTCTCTACTGATCCTCTACTGATCTACTACTGATCCTCTACTTATCCTCTACTGGTCTACTACTGATCCTCTACTGATCTACTACTGATCCTCTACTGATCCTCTACTGATCTACTACTGATCTACTACTGATCCTCTACTGGTCTACTACTGATCCTCTACTGATCTACTACTGATCCTCTACTGATCTACTACTGATCCTCTACTGATCTACTACTGATCTACTACTGATCCTCTACTGGTCTACTACTGATCCTCTACTGATCTACTACTGATCTACTACTGATCCTCTACTGATTCTCTACTGATACTCTACTGATCCTCTGCTGATTCTCTGCTGATTCTCTACTGATCTACTACTGATCCTCTACTGATCCTCTACTGATCTACTACTGATCCTCTACTGATCCTCTACTGATCTACTACTGATCTACTACTGATCCTCTACTGGTCTACTACTGATCTACTACTGATCCTCTACTGGTCTACTACTGATCTACTACTGATCTACTACTGATCTACTACTGATCCTCTACTGGTCTACTACTGATCCTCTACTGGTCTACTACTGATCTACTACTGATCCTCTACTGGTCTACTACTGATCTACTACTGATCCTCTACTGGTCTACTACTGATCCTCTACTGATCTACTACTGATCCTCTACTGATCATCTACTGATCTACTACTGATCTACTACTGATCCTCTACTGGTCTACTACTGATCCTCTACTGATCTACTACTGATCCTCTACTGATCCTCTACTGATACTCTACTGATCCTCTGCTGATTCTCTGCTGATTCTCTACTGATCCTCTACTGATCTACTACTGATCCTCTACTTATCCTCTACTGGTCTACTACTGATCCTCTACTGATCTACTACTGATCCTCTACTGGTCTACTACTGATCTACTACTGATCTACTACTGATCTACTACTGATCCTCTACTGATCTACTACTGATCCTCTACTGATCCTCTACTGATCTACTACTGATCTACTACTGATCCTCTACTGGTCTACTACTGATCTACTACTGATCCTCTACTGGTCTACTACTGATCTACTACTGATCCTCTACTGGTCTACTACTGATCTACTACTGATCTACTACTGATCTACTACTGATCTTTTACTGATCCTCTACTGATCCTTTATTGATTCTCTACTTATCCTCTACTGATCTACTACTGATCCTCTACTGATCTACTACTGATCCTCTACTGATCTACTACTGATCCTCTACTGATCCTCTACTGATCTACTACTGATCCTCTACTGATCTACTACTGATCTACTACTGATCTACTACTTATCCTCTACTGATCTACTACTGATCCTCTACTGATCTTTTACTGATCCTCTACTGATCCTTTATTGATTCTCTACTTATCCACTACTGATTTTCTACTGCACTGAAGGAACTGAAGGTCATATGGTTTTAGTGCCCCTATATTCAAAAGTAAGAGAAAATATGAGATACTTTGGTTATTTCTTTCATTTTTTATTTATTTATTTAACCTTTATTGAACTAGGGTAGTCATTTCAGAACAAATTCTTCAAAAGGCCTCTTGTGGGGATTGGGATTCAATTTTTTAAATGTTTAAATATATAAATACAAAACACACATCACAACAAGAGAGACAACACTATATAAAGAGAAAGCTTAGACAACAACACAGCATGGTAGCAACACAACATGACAACAACATGGTAGCAACACAACATGGTAGCATCACAAACATGGTACACACATTATTGGGCACAGATAAAAGCACAAAGGGCAAGAAGGTAGAGACAAGAAAACATCACACAAAGCAGCCACAACTGTCAGTAAGAGCGTCCATGATTGAGTCTTTGAATTAAGAGATTGAGATAAAACTGTGCAGTTTCAGTGTTTTTTGCAGCTCATTCCAGTCGCAAGCTGCAGCGAACTGAAAAGACGAGCGACCCAGGGATGTGTGTGCTTTGGGGACCTTCAACAGAATGTGACTGGCAGAACGGGTGTTGTATGTGGAGGATGAGGGCTGCAGTAGATATCTCAGATAGGGGGGGAGAGAGGCCTAAGAGGGTTTTTAGAAATAAGCATCAACCAGTGGGTCTTGCATCAGGTATACAGAGATCACCAGTTTACAGAGGAGTATAGAGTGCAGTGATGTATCCTATAAGAGCGTTGGTGGCAAATCTGATTGCCAAATGGTAAAGAACATCTAGCCGCTCGAGAGCACCCTTACCTGCCGATCTATAAATTATGTCTCCGAAATCTAGCATTGGTAGAATGGTCATCTGAATCAGGGTTAGTTTGGCAGCTGGGGTGAAAGAGGAGCGATTACGATAGATGAAAACAAGTCTAGATTTAACTTTAGCCTGCAGCTTTGATATGTGCTTGAGAGAAGGACACTGTGCGTCTAGCCACACTCCCAGGTACTTGTACGAGGGAATCACCACACCACCACATGTTTTAAGTTGCTATCGCCATCGCTTTGATAGAACGGCAGTGATCTCTTCTCCTCTCGACTTGATTCAAGCTCATTCACTATTGAAGGATCTTATAGACTGTGTTCAGCGTCATTTTGTCAACTCATGCTGACCATTAAGACACAGTATCGTGTTTCAGTAACAGTTGACGTTGGAGCAGAGCGACAGGAGAGTGGCCAAACATCTTCAGCCTTCTGAGAAGGTTCCAACAATCCTGAGGTCTCTTTATTTTGCCTGACAGGCCTCGATTGTTACGCTATGGTTTCTGATGAGTGGATCGTTTGGTTACTACACCACCCCGCTCTCGACCATGACCTTCCTGTGAACTAAAATCCATTCCCTATGCAAGCACAACAGCTAAACACAAATGCACACACACACACACACACACACACACACAATTGGTCTGAGTTGTACTCTGAAGGGCCAAAGAAGAGACCACACACAACTGTCTTGCATCACATTTTCCTGGGGCATTAAACATGAAGTCTGACTCTCTCTGATGTTCTTAAGGCTGACTCAGAGGCTTGGCACCCTGTTAGGCCCTGCAATGCATGACCGGCTTGTCCAATCTTATTGATGTCAAAAGCCACTACTTACTCCACCTACAGGAAAGAACTGTCAATAAAGACCGAATTTACCATGCCACAAGCCTATAAAACAGACAATATCAGTCACTTTCAATGTGTTTTGCAGTTGCTGCACTGCAGATATTATTTCAGTGATACAGGAACATCAATGAAGCAAAATAAGTGTTTCAGCACTGTTGATCATGCAAATCACCAGTGTTATCCCCCAATCCACTAGTGTTATCCTCCAATCCCCTAGTGTTATCCCCCAATCACCAGTGTTATCCCCCAATCCCCTGGCGTTATCCCCCAATCCCCGAGTGTTATCCTCCAATCCCCTAGTGTTATCCCCCAATCCCCGAGTGTTACCCCCCAATCCCCTAGTGTTATCCCCCAATTACCAGTGTTATCCCCCAATTCCCTAGTGTTATCCCCCAATCCCCTAATGTTATCCCCCAATCCCCTAGTGTTATCCCATAATCCCATAGTGTTATCGCCCAATTCCCTAGTGTTATCCCCCAATCCCCGAGTGTTATCCCTCAATCCCTTATTGTTATCCCCAATCACCTAGTGTTATCCCCCAATTCCCTAGTGTTATACCCCCATTCCCAGAGTGTTATCCCCCAATCCCCGAGTGTTATCCCCCAATTCCATAGTGTTATCCCCCAATCCCATAGTGTTATCCCCCAATCCCCTAGTGTTATCCCATAATCCCAGTGTTATCGCCCAATATCCCCCAATCCCCTAGTGTTATCCCCCAATCCCGTAGTGTTATCCCCAATCCCCTAGTGTTATCCCCAATCCCTAGTGTTATCCCCAATCCTCTAGTGTTATCCCATAATCCCATAGTGTTAATGCCCAATCCCTAGTGTTATCCCCCAATCCCGAGTGTTATCCCCCCCCTATTGTTATACCCCCATTCCCCGAGTGTTATCCCCCAATCCCATAGTGTTATCCCCCAATCCCATAGTGTTATCCCCCAATCCCATAGTGTTATCCCCCAATCCCATAGCCCCCCAATCCCATAGCGTTATCCCCCAATCCCATAGCGTTATCCCCCAATCCCCTAGTTTTATCCTCCAATCCCTAGTGTTATCCCCCAATCCCTAGTGTTATCCCCAATCACCAGTGTTATCTCCCAATCCGATAGCGTTTTCCCCAATCCCCTAGTCTTATCCTCCAATCCCCTAGTGTTATCCTCCAATCCCCAAGCGTTATCGCCCAATTCCCTAGTGTTATCCCCCAATCCCCTAGTGTTATCCCCCAAACCCCACCTGCTCCTTAACCCAGACACCAACCCGCTCCTTAACTCAGACCCCTCCCCTCCCCACCCTACCCCTTAACCCAGACCCCAACCCCACCCTACTCCTTAACCCAGACCCCAACCCAACCCTACTCCTTAACCCAGGAAGGATATAACCCCACCCACTTTGCCAAAGCACAGCCCCCACACCACTAGAGGGATATCTTCAACCACCAACTTACCATCCTGAGACAAGGCCGAGAATAGCCCACAAAGAGAAGGTACGGTGTGATTCGAAATGGTCGGTAATCTGTTTGTTAACTTGGATTTCGAAGACATTAGAAAGACAGGGTAGGATAGATATAGGTCTGTAGCAGTTTGGGTCTTGAGTGTCACCCCCTTGGGTCTTGAGTGTCACCCCCTTTGAAGAGTGGAATGGCCGCGGCAGCTTTCCAATCTTTGGGAATCTCAGACGATACAGGCTAGTAATAGGGGTTGCAACAATTTCGGCAGATAATTTTAGAAAGAGATCGTCCAAATTGTCTAGCCGGCTGATTTGTAGGGGGTCCAGATTTTGCAGCTCTTTCAGAACATCAGCTATCTGGATTTGGGTAAAGGAGAAATGGTGGGGGATTTGGCAGGTTGCTGTGGAGGGTGCCTGGCAGATGACCCGGAATAGGGGTAGCCAGGTGGAAAGCATGGCCAGCCGTAGAGAAATGCTGGTGACAGTGTTTCCTAGCCTCAGTGCAGTGGGCAGCTGGGAGGAGGTGCTCTTATTCTCCATGGATTTTACAGTGTCCCAGAACTTTCTTGAGTTAGTACTACAGGATGCAAATTTCTGTTTGAAAAAGCTAGCCTTAGCTTTCCTAACTGCCTGTGTATATTTGTTCCTAACTTCCCTGAAAAGTTGCATATCACGGGGACTATTCGATGCTAAGGCAAAACGCCACAGGAGGTCAAATCAAATCAAATCAAATTTTATTTGTCACATACACATGGTTAGCAGATGTTAATGCGAGTGTAGCGAAATGCTTGTGCTTCTAGTTCCGAAAATGCAGTGATAACCAACAAGTAATCTAACTAACAATTCCAAAACTACTGTCTTATACACAGTGTAAGGGGATAAGGAATATGTACATAAGTATATATGAATGAGTGATGGTACAGAGCAGCATACAGTAGATGGTATCGAGTACAGTATATACATATGAGATGAGTGTGTAGACAAAGTAAACAAAGTGGCATAGTTAAAGTGGCTAGTGATACATGTATTACATAAGGATGCAGTCGATGATGTAGAGTACTGTATATAGCATATGAATGAATAATATAGTGTAAGTAACATTATATAAGGTAGCATTGTTTAAAGTGGCTAGTGATATATTTACATCATTTCCCATTATTAAAATGGCTGGAGTTGGGTCAGTGTCAATGACAGTGTGTTGGCAGCAGCCACTCAATGTTAGTGGTGGCTGTTTAACAGTCTGATGGCCTTGAGATAGAAGCTGTTTTTCAGTCTCTCGGTCCCAGCTTTGATGCACCTGTACTGACCTGGCTTCTGGATGAGCTGAACAGGCAGTGGTTCTGGTTCTGTCCTTGATGATCTTTATGGCCTTCCTGTAACTCGGGTGGTGCCTGTCTGGGGCAGGTAGTTGCCCCGGTGATCTGGTCCTCACTACCCTCTGGAGAGCCTTACGGTTGAGGGCGGAGCTCTCCAGGCTCTGTCTCCCGCCAGGATGCTCTCTGTCTGTAGAAGTTTGGAGTGCTTTGGTGACTGTCTCGATCTTCAGCCTCCTGAGGTTGAATCTCGCTGCTGCGCTCTCTGGCTGTCAGTGTGAGTGGACCAATTCAGTTTGTCTGTGATGTGTATGCTCGAGGAACTTAAAACTAGCTACCTCTCCACTACTGTTCCATCGATGTGGATAGGGGTGTTCCCTCTGCTGTTTCCTGAAGTATTTGAAGTATTTGTGCTGGTCAAGGGCAGACAGGTCTGGAGTGAACCAAGGACTATATCTATTCTAGTCAATATGTGACTGACCTCAATATGTGACTGACCTCAATATGTGACTGACCTCGAAATGTGACTGACTCAAAATATGACTGACCTCAATATGTGACTGACCTCAATATGTGAGAGAGATATCTGTTCCAGGACCTGAGAGCCGAGAGAAACAAGGACTGGGGCCCGGCATCACGGCGGGGCCGGGGAGGGGATGGCGCAGGGCCGGTCCAGGACGCGATCCACGGAGGACCATTTGATTTTGCAGTTTTTTGACAGCAACGTCTCCCTTTGGGCATCGTCCTCATCCTTCTGTCTTGATCTGGCTCTTCTTCTCTGGCTCTGTCTTCTCTGGCTCTGTCTCGATCTGGCTCTCTGTCTCGCTCTGGCTCTCTGGCTCTGTCTCGATCTGGCTCTCTGTCTCGCTCTGGCTCTCTGGCTCTGTCTCGATCTGGCTCTCTGTCTCGCTCTCGCTCTCTGTCTCACTCTCGGGCAGCGGCCGTGGTCTCCCTCTGACTCCCTCTCGCTCTTCCTCCGAAGAGCCCTCATCGGCCCATTCCTCACTGTCTTCATCTTCCGGCCTCCTCTTCGTTCGCAGTAGTCTTCTTCGATTCTGCACACTAGAGGATATCTGTTCCAGGACCTGAGTTCTGGGGGACTGCGAGTGGTGGGCTCAGGGTCGGGTCGTATGACCTCGTTGCCCAGATCAGATCTTCTTCTCCTTCTTCTCCTTCTTCTTCTTCTTCTTCCTGACAATATTAGCCCTCAGACAGTGGTGAATGGGACGAGGCACGCGAATGGAAGAGGCGCGTGATCGGCCCTGACTGCTCCTTCGGGCCCTTCGGCCCATCCGGTACGCTTGGCTGGCCTCCCTGTGTGATTGCACCGAGGTCGTGCACTGAGTTCTTGGGGACAAGTGGTGCCAGGGTCACTCTGACCCGGCCCAGACAGAGTGGAACTACTCGTAACACAGGGCCAGGGTCACTCTGACCCAGCCCAGACAGTGGTAGGAGGGTTACAACATACACCTTCCTAAGGCTGCCAGGGTCACTCTGACCCACACAGACACGGGAATCAACTCGTAACGCTGCCCGGGGTCACTCTGACCCGCCGAGACAACGGGAGGGTTAAATTAGCGTCTAGCCGACAACACGTTGTGGTTTACTGAATACCCGTCAGATTAAATTATGTACATTTTAGCCATAGTCACTTATTGCATTTCTTAATTTCCCTCACCCTCTGGATGTTGAGAATGTTCACTGATCTAAACGTACATGTGAATTGCGATTATGGGGTTGTGAGCTGAGCGTATATGGCAGCTTTTCATGTTTGCATGTGTAACAGTATAATTTTAAACCGTCCCCTCGCCCATACCCGGGCGCAAACCAGGGACCCTCTGCACACATCAACAACAGTCATCCACGAAGCATCGTTACCCATCACTCCACAAGAGCCGCGGCCCTTGCAGAGCAAGGGGAACTACTACTTCAAGGTCTCAGAGCAAGTGACGTAACCGATTGAAACACTATTTAGCGCACACCGCTAACTAAGCTAGCCGTTTCACATCCGTTACACATGTGTGTACATATGTGTGTGTATGTATGTATGCGTGTGTGTGTGTGTGTGTGTGTGTATGTATGTGTGTGCGTATGCGTAAGCGTATGTGTGTGCGTATGTGTGTGTGTATGTGTGTGTGTGTGTGTGTGTGTGTGTGTGTGTGTGTGTGTGTGTGTGTGTGTGTGTGTGTGTGTGTGTGTGTGTGTGTGTGTGTGCGTGTGTATGTGTGTGTATGTATGTATGTATGTATGTATGTATGTATGTACGTGTGTGTGTGTGTGTGTGTGTGTGTGTGTGTGTGTGTGTGTGTGTGTGTGTGTGTGTGTGTGTGTGCGTGTGCGTGTGCGCGTGCACGTGCGCGTGTGCGTGTGTGTGTGTGTGTGCTCAACTAGAGAATAAACCACCAAACAGAGGCTACATTCTGGTTAAAAAACACAGAAATTAAGAGAAACATAAAGAGCTTTTTCCTGGGAAAAATGGCTAAACTTCTGTGGCCACAGCATTGGTGGTTTCATCACTCGTTGTTGTGCTGCCTGGCTGAAAGTCCTGCTGGTGCCGGGGCCATCGGAGGAAGGCCTGCAGTGCCAAGCTAGGATTGGTAGAGACTTGGTGACACCTCCATTTTCAACATATCCTTTCCCTGCACTTTAATACCATTTTAATTCAGCTTCAGGGCGGTTCTGCCCAACGTATATTTACAGAATTCTCTGATGTTCACCGTAACGATGCACACGATGCACTCATAATGACACATTACATCATCAATAAGTACATACTGTATGTAGGGACACTTAGTGATGTATGAAGACACTCACCCGGGGGCTTATAACAAATCCTGCTTACAACCCTCCGACAAACCACCAAACAGGAAAAGCGTCAATACAGGACTAAGATTGAATCTTACTCTACAGGCTCAGTTTCCAAGTCCTGACAAGCATCAATCACAGATTGGAAAGGGAAACCCAGCCATGAGCTGCCAGTGACGCGAGCCGACCAGACGAGCGGAATGCCTCTATGCTCGCTTCAAGGCAAGCAACACTCAGAGCATACACAGACCAGCTGGCAAATGTCTTCACTGAGATTTTCAACCTCTCCATGACCCACTTTGTAATACCTACATGTTTCAAGCAGACCACCATAGTCCCCGTGCCCAAGAACACCAAGGTAAGCTGTCTCAATGACTATCGCCACGTAGCAATCACATCTGTAGCCATGAAATGCATTGATAGGCTGGTCATGGCTCACAACAACACCATCATCCCGGAAACCCTAGACCCCACTCCAATTCACATACCGCCCCAACAGATCCACAGATGATACAATCTCTATTGCACTCCACACTGCCCTTTCACACCTGGACAAAAGGAACACCTATGTGAGAATGCTGTTCGTTGACTACAGCTCAACGTTCAACACCATAATGCCTTCCAAGCTCATCACTAAGTCTTCCTTAGAAGGGAATTGTCAGCATGAGACAGCAGTGTTATTCTGTTACACTCAACACTGTTCTCACATCATCAACCAGACACTACACATGGTGTCATCAACGACCGGGAAGAAGCCGGTGACTGTACACACACACACACACACACACACACACACACACACACACACACACACACACACACACACACACACACACACACGCACACGCACACGCACACGCACACGCACGCACGCACACACACACACACACACGCACACACACACACACACACACACACACACACACACACACACACACACACACACACACACACACACACACACTCCTGGTCCCACTGGCTGTGAAGTCTTGTCTGGTGAATTAATAATTCATGTTGAGACTACGGAGCGGGCCTGGCTCCTGGCAGCAGAAACCCTAGAGGCAGGCCAAAGCTGACCCCAGGAGCAGCCTGGTAACCCAACACCCGTCACATCGGCTGCACAGGATCCACTAATCTCCCCAGTCTCAGTTACTATGGGCCCAGCGTAGCCCTGTCAACCTGTTGCCAAGTCACTGACAGGTGACAGTGTCAAAACACCCCTGAGCACCTCTGTCACGCTCCTGGCAGCCGAGTGAGACCAGTTGCCTAAAGGCACTGCACTGTTTAGTGCCAATGATAACCGATGCAGAGTCTCTCAACTGTGTTCTCTACTCTAAGCTCATGAAACTAGAGGCTTATCACCCTCCTGAATGAAGCTCAATGCCCAACACTAAGAAACTTTCCTGCCAAGCTTGTTTGGCACTTTTGCATTGGGGCAATAATTCCAAACCAACTGCATAAATAAAATAAAAAATACAAATAATAAGTATTACTTAGCTTGCTGGCGTGCAGTATGTATCTTGATCACATCTTTAAGGTTTAGCTGAATATGCAGTCTAAATACAGTGAACACAAACTGGTTTGATATGAATTGGGATCTTCTAAATTCCATCCAATGTGTTTCCACTCTGCAGCCTTCACTGTATCTGTCTGTATGTATCATCTCATCAGGGGTCTGTTGTGAGGTTGGCGTTAAGACAGCCAAGTCCCCTGTGTTCTGGCCTCTACCCTACCTCTCCCTCTCTCTTCGACTGAAAAGATCTGTGATGGACAGATATGGTTACTGTGGTTACCGCACCAATCTGTGCTCCACTGTCCTGGCCTATCGCCCCGCTATCTGGGGTCTCTGGACGCTGAGGCCTTTGATGCTCCTGTGTCTGTCCTGTAACAGTACTGGCATGAGTGTGTGTGCAGTTGGACTGCTCAGAGCCTTATCAATGTCAGGAGGCTCTGACAGGCTCTCCAACGACAGAGAGCCTGCTCTGACAGACAGGCCCTGCATGGCCCAGAAGCCCCAGTGGTGCCGGTGTCAGGACAGACTGTTGCGCTGCACATAACCAGACCCAGGCAATACACACAGCATCTGCCCAGCAACAACCTTATTTGAAGGGTCTTTAGTTGTGTGTGCCAGAAGAAGTGAGTGATAGTGAGGTCATTATGGCTTTAGAAGAGGAGGGGATCTGTGAGAGAGAGAGAGAGTCTCTCGGAGTGTGATGTAATCTGTATAAGGGGGCAGGAAGTTCCCCTCCCCAGGGGAGAGAGCAGGCAGAAGGCCCATCTCTCTCCCTCTGTCTTCTCTTTGTCCCCATCCCTCTCTCTCCCCCTCTCTCCCCTCTTTCTACCTCTGTCTCCTCTCTCTCCCTCTCACTCCCTCTCTCTCTCTCTCTCCATCTGTCTCATCTGCCTCCCTCTGCTCTACCCTGCTACACAGCAGCTCTTAATCAACTTTTGATAGCTTTCAAAGCACCCTGTCCACCACAGGCATACACACAGACACACACATGCATGCAACCATGCACACACACACACACACACACACACACACACACACACACACACACACACACACACACACACACACACACACACACACACACACACACACACACACACACACACACACACACACACACACACACACACACACACACACACACACACACACACACACACACACACACTCTGGATCACTATATCTGTTTTTCTGTTTCATTTAGATGTTCCACTATGTAGTTGTTTCACTCTGCTCTCTAGCATGATACCTGTATTGATTCATGTTTCTCTCAGAAACACCCCATGATACTGGAAATAACTGATCTAACAGGGACGGAACATATGAAAAATGGGATGCTTTCAATGTCCAAGTTTCCTAAGACATTTCTCTCCCCAAAAAGGAAAACAACATGACTTCATTCATTGCGGGTGTATTTTTCAACCTTGTAATTTACAGCAAATATTTAAATGTTCACCAAGATCTGGATGCCCACAACTTTGCATTATGTTGACCACACCCACTGGTTGCGTTGTTTGTTTTGTCAATCATGACAGAAGAACGGATTAGATTCTGAGAAGAAAGGAGAGCGCTGGCAGTATGTGTGTATAAGCCATGACACGCTGACTCATAAAACCCCAAAGGCTATCAACTGTCTCTACGAACAACGTCACCTATGACATGTATTATTGATAGATGTGGTCAGGCGGAGGAGAAACTACAATCTAGACAGGTCAATATAAAAACCCATAGACAGCATCAGTTAGGCCATGGAATAGTTTAGTTCAACTATTCCTTTAAATTCCAGTGAGCAGCGGGACTATGGTTTTATCGGGGGCATTTCCCTTCTATCTTGCCAATCTGATCCTGTTCTGCTTATTCTGGAGCACCTAACCTATAACACTGTGTCAATTGCCAACATACACCAATATACTCCTCTTTTGTATCCCAACAATGTTCTATGAATGCTCAGTTTTGTGAAGATCTTCCTCAGTCTCTCTGTCTCTCTGTCTCTCTCACTGTCTGTCTGTCTGTCTGTCTGTCTGTCTGTCTGTCTGTCTGTCTGTCTGTCTGTCTGTCTGTCTGTCTGTCTGTCTGTCTGTCTGTCTGTCTGTCTGTCTGTCTGTCTGTCTGTCTGTCTGTCTGTCTGTGTGTCTGTGTGTCTGACTGTCTGTCTGTCTGTCTGTCTGTCTGTCTGTCTGTCTGTCTGTCTGTCTGTCTGTCTGTTTGTTTGTTTGTTTGTTTGTTTGTTTGTTTGTTTGTCTGTCTGTCTTCTATCCATCTGACAGGAATGCCAACTGTCCTCACACTAGCTGGGTTGATTCTGGCTCTGTCCATCCCGAGTGCCAGGCTTGAGTCAGCTGAGCTGAGGTTCCTGGGACAGACGGACTTCGTGGTCAACGAGACCACCGTAGTTCGCCTAGTGGTGGAGAGGATCGGAGACCCGGTCAACGTAACCACACTGGTTCTGGTAGGAACAACCTGGTCATATTCGACCTAGTGTTATCTAGATACCTTTGTGTTTACGTCATCTCCTCTAACTTGGCATTAGTCTCTCTGACTTAAGTCTTGTAGGGGACAGTTGTGGGTAAGTGTCGGTTTAATGCAATGGTGACCAGCCACGATTAGCAAATCAAATTTATTTATATAGCCCTTTGTACATCAGCTGATATCTCAAAGTGTTGTACAGAAACCCAGCCTAAAACCCCAAACAGCAAGCAAATGCAGGTGTATAAGCACGATGGCTAGGAAAAACTCCCTAGAAAGGCCAAAACCTAGGAAGAAACCTAGAGAGGAACCAGGCTATGTGGGGTGGCCAGTCCTCTTCTGGCTGTGCCTGGTGGAGATTATAACAGAACATGGCCAAGTTGTTCAAATGTTCATAAATGACCAGCATGGTCATATAATAATAATCACAGGTAGAACAGTTCAAACTGGAGAAGCAGCATGGCCAGGTGGACTGGGGACAGCAAGGAGTCATCATGCCAGGTAGTCCTGAGGCATGGTCCGAGGGCTCAGGTCCTCCGAGAGAGAGAAAGAAAGACAGAAAGAGAGAATTAGAGAACGCACACTTAAATTCACGCAGGAGAATTACTCCATATATAACAAATTGACCCTAGCCCCCCGACACATAAACTACTGCAGCATAAATACTGGAGGCTGAGACAGGAGGGGTCAGGAGACACTGTGGCCCCATCCGATGATACCCCCGGATAGGGCCAAACAGGAAGGATATAATCCCACCCACTTTGCCAAAGCACAGCCCCCACACCACTAGAGAGATATCTTCAACCACTAACTTACCATCCTGAGACAAGGCCGAGAATAGCCCACAAAGATCTCCGCCACCGCACAACCCAAGGGGGGGATGCCAACCCAGACAGGAAGATCACATCAGTGACTCAACCCACTCAAGTGACGCACCCCTCCTAGGGACGGTATGAAAGAGCCCTAGTAAGCCAGTGACTCAGCCCCTATAATAGGGTTAGAGGCAGAGAATCCCAGTGGAAAGAGGGGAACCGGCCAGGCAGAGACAGCTAGGGCGGTTTGTTGCTGCAGTGCCTTTCCGTTCAGCTTCACACTCCCGGGCCAGACTACACTCAATCATATGACCAACTGAAGAGATGAGTATTCAGTAAAGAATTAAAGGTTGAAACCGAGTCTGCGTCTCTCACATGGGTAGGCAGACCATTCCATAAAAATGGAGCTCTATCGGAGAAATCCCTGCCTCCAGCTGTTTGCTTAGAAATTCTAGGGACAATTAGGAGGCCTGCGTCTTGTGACTGTAGCGTACGTGTAGGTATGTACGGCAGGACCAAATCAGAGAGATAGGTAGGAGCAAGCCCATGTAATGCTTTGTAGGTTAGCAGTAAAACCTTGAAATCAGCCCTTGCCTTGACAGGAAGCCAGTGTAGGGAGGCTAGCACTGGAGTAATATGATCACATTTTTTGGTCCTCATCAGGATTCTAGCAGCCGTATTTAGCATCACACAGCACTAGGGCAGAACAGTGGAGCATTAGCCTCAACCCCGGTTGTCACGAAGCTGGTCTGCTCCTGAGTTGTCAAATGCAGGTATCCTTAAGAGGATAAGATAAGTGACCTTTGTACTGTGGGAGGCAGTGTGTGAGATGAAAGGCCTGCAGTACGTTGGCAGTAACTGTCACCCACATCAGAATGAATGTGTCAGCTTCCACATGGGAGCCAGTGTCTTCTCCCTCCCCATGGGTGTCTGGCAAACTAGTGGCCTGTTTGCGGCTTTCCCAGGCCTATTGAAGCTCCTATATTCTGGCCTGGTTGGGGCTTTCCCAGACCTATTGAGGCTCTTATATTCTGGCCTGTTTGGGGCTTTCCCAGGCCTATTGAGTCTCCTATATTCTGGCCTGTTTGGGGCTTTCCCAGGCCTATCGAGGCTCTTATATTCTGGCCTGTTTGGGGATTTCCCATGCCTATTGAGGCTCCTATATTCTGGTCTAGTTGGGGCTTCCCAGGCCTATTGAGGTTCCTATATTATTTCGACAGTTCCTTAAATCTCAATACTCTATCCCTAGCAGTTGGCACAGTTGAGTTGACCCCAGCATTCTATATTTTCATACAGGCTGAGTGTGAGTCAGTCTGTCTTTAAGTGGTGTAAGATCAAGTCAAATTATTACAATATCAACTGTCCTTGGTGCTTCTAGTTGGAGGGAGATGACACAGGGGACTTTGAGGCCTCCACGGCTGCAGCCTTCCTGCTGTCGTCAGAGGCCAGTAAGACCATCTTCATCGCTGTAAGGGACGACGAGCTGCCCGAGGCCGACGAGACCTTTGTCTTCAACTTAAGGCTACAGGTAATGAAAAGAGAGTGTGTGTTGTGTGTGTGTGTGTGTGTGTGTGTGTGTGTGTGTGTGTGTGTGTGTGTGTGTGTGTGTGTGTGTGTGTGTGTGTGTGTGTGTGTGTGTGTGTGTGTGTGTGTGTGT